>NC_059367.1:43309703-43625203 GCF_019703515.2 Myxocyprinus asiaticus
CTACCTCTGTAACTGTTTCTTCCTCATCTGGTGGTGGATTTCGCTCTCTCTTCTTGAAATATTAAAAAATGCTCATGATCTGAAAACCAAGGGTACAAACATTAAGCTTAAAACAGTAGCATTACTTCAACTTGATTAGTTAACATTACAAATAGCCTAATGTTACATAATGAGCTAACTTGCTCCTCAGATGCTGAAAATAGTTACGTTGTCAGAGCCGCTGGTAATAATGTTAACGTTAGATAATTAGCTAACGTTAGCTAGCTAGATATAATGTTACATGCGTTATACATTGCTTTTCACGACAAGCAGCCGGATGTGTCAGTTGACATAAGCGAGGAGACTGACTGCTAATGTTGTTAACTAACGTTAAAGTCACTTAACTTATCTAACGTTAGATTAACATTAATTATCAATGAAAGCTTCTGCAGTAACATTATCTATTTGCTGTCGTACACTGATAATGATAAAATTGTGTTTGGAGTAGTGGATAACTGCAAAATCACTGAGGGTGCTTCTGAAAATACTAGTGGTGCTCTGTATAAAGTGGAGATGTATTGTAATTACACATTTTTTAATAGATTAAATCAAGTTTAAATGCTACTAAAACAACATAAAAAAGTTTTTTTTTTTATGTACATTTATTGCGTTTTTTTCACATGATCTGTCGCTGAAAATGACAGCAAAATGCTGCGCCTGCAGATGACTGATTTGCAAAAGCATATATGTTTATACGTTTTGATGCAGCATTTTGTGTGTTCACAAAATGCAGGGATCTTTGTGTGTTTGGGATTCAAGGAAATCTGCTTGCAGCAGCAGGCCATGCATTTTAAGTCTAGGCCTTCAGTGCAATTCAAGCCATTAAGAAAACTCAGTTTCACAATGAATAAGACAGAGTATACCTATCATACATTACGTGGCAGTCAACTAATAATACCAATTGACATTTTAAAAACATGTTCACGCATGAAAGCCAGAACCAAGGAGGTCTAATATGAAGAAAAAGCTCTCTAATAATATTTGTGATTTAAATGTTGCTTGCAATACATTTTGTTTCGTCAGGGTACACGGTTACTTTTAAAAATTTGATCTGACACTGAATGCTCAAGCAGCCTAATTTACACTTAGAAAACTCCTGATGTTGCTATAACAATGCAAAAAGCACTTACCAATCTCATCTCAGGTTTTTAAATCCATAAGGATCTCTTTCTCAACGGCAATAACAGCAGTGATGACAGCTGACTCGTCAGCATCTCGCGCTCTTCGCTTTCAAATTACGTACATCACTTAAAGCGTGATTGCGTCACTCAAGGCCAGCTAGAAGGCCTGGACTGGGAAATATCGTAAAGATCACACCCACCAAGAACAAATAAATCAATCTGATTGGCTGATGAATCTGACAATCTGATTTTAGATGCCCATTCACTGCAGTGTTGAGGGATTCTGTGGAAATTCTGAAGGCCTGAAGAGTGGAGCTGGAACTCACGCGCTGCTTCAGCTAAGGAGCATGGCTTCGGGCATGCGATTTGTGAAACAGTTGTCACACATTGCTTGTAAGCATCGAGGAATAAATTCTGATTAGATAAACTTTTTGTTTTTTGCTACTCATTTGTAGATGAATTAGGAGTGGAAAGCGGTTGAAAATACATAGACAAAAAGGTGATTGAGAATGAAAGGATGAAAGAATATTTATTTATTAGGCATGTCACACCAGCAGAGAAGGCTTTGGTGGCCCTGAGAAATAGCCACTGTCAGCTTGCCAATTTACAGTATTAGTCTTACATATTCAGTTGAGCAGGGGTGTGCAGTTGTTTTGGTACAGGGGCCACATCAGCCGTTAAGTAGAACATGGAAGAGAGAAGATAAAAAGTTCTGCATAGTTTTATCTTTTAAGCCCAGACATGCACTCAATGAGCGATGCACAATTTCTGAAGTGTATACAGACTGATGGGACCATTCTGTGATTGCTTGAAGTTTTGCTGCTACTTTTCTATCATGTGTTAGTAAAACTGAGTAAAGGCTGAGTATAATTATTAATTGTTTATTTTACCATACTTCAATGCAGTGGTAATTTAGTATTCAATTGAACACTCTACATCAGGAGTCTGGTTTAACTGTAAAATACAATATTCTGAAATTATATATTATATATTATATAAGCTTATTTCAGTGTTTGCTGCAAAGTGGACAAAGTTGTTTTATTCTCAAAACATTATCAACCGGTTTACACGCTCATGGGTCAATGTCAATGGTTTGATTGGCATCCCATTTAGCACACCACTGAATAAAACAGGCTGCATGACACTGATAAATGATTACTGCCAGAGTAACATTCACATACATGTGTGAGGGATTTCAGCATTTTACAAATAACACAAAGAATAAATATTTTCCTCTCTTGCTTGGTTTTGCTCGCATGTCCCCTCCGTGTTCGAATGATGCAAAGATCTGTTGGGATTTTACTAAAGTTCATCACTGAAAACATTTGCTCGCAGACTTGGCAGTAAACAGCACACGCAGCCTCACGAATGGACACGGAGTGGCTGCATCACACTTTTCTTTGAGCATAATATTGTACTATTGAGCGCTAACTTTTTTCGAAGAGGAGAGAGAGAGTGCACGCACTCGCATTTATGGTTGCCAGATTGCATAAAATAAGTATGACATAAGGCAAAACATTTCCAATTTGTGCATGTATAAATCTCTGAATGGGTAGTTGCATCTATTATCTGGTTTTAATAGATAATAGATGGTCTAGCATATTAAAAGTTTGTGGATGCGCGACAGGTCCCAAAGCCAGATAAATGAAAGATCTAATAAAAAAACGTTCATGATAAATCCACCTGCGGGCAGTAGTTTGCCCTGGTCTGCAATTGAGGGTGCTCTAAGGTTCGTTTGAGGGTGCTGACTGACTGGGAGTGAGAGATGCTTTGCCGAAGCAACAGCGCAAAACACAACGTTAGAGATCTTTTATGTTATTATGAGAAGTGTAAAAATATTTTCAGTGCATTATGAAACTGTGGCGGGACAGTCTAAGTAATTAATGGGAGACACTGAGAACCAATGACATTCATCGTTAACGTTTTTAGTCTCTATGACGTTTGTAGTCTATTTTAGAGCTTCAGTGGAGGATAAAATTATCAATGAATAATTATTTACATTTTAGTCAGTTCCTCACATAAAGCTATGGTATGTCTTCAGAAGACTTAAAATATAGTGCAAGAGTCATGTGAACTAATTTTATGATACTTTTATGGTGCATTTTTTAGAATTTTGAAGCTTGACAGCCCCAGTCTTCATTCACTTGCATTATACTGTATGTAACAGAAAATTGAATTTTTCAATTTTGTGAAAATTCTCTTATCACTTACTTAATACGTTAAGTAAATGATAACAGAATTTTCACTTTCGGATGAACCATTCCTTTAAATTTTTATTTGCATTGAAACCTTTTGTCTTCCAGACCCAGAGAGTTCCTCGACACCTCAAACACATGATGTCGACACAGTCAGTGCCAAACTTCTGCAGAAACGGCCATCTTTGCTGCAACCACCCCTCTCTGAGCCCGCTCAGTCAGCGGACGGCTCTCAGGTTGTGTGTTCGGGTGTTTCTATGGTTTCTGACATCCCATGCTGCCACACTGTGCCTCCTGTATCCTTGGAAGTCACCCAGAAAGTAAACGAGACCCTTCACCAGCCGATAACCCACAAATGCAGCTCTAGTGCAGAGCCGCCCGGGAGCCACACCCAACAGGTGGTACTGCAGCAGCCTTTTGCTACGCCCACTCCACAAGCTTCTGTTACCAGTGCCCAATCTCAGCCTCAGAGCCCTGCCCATCAGCCCCAACAAACCCTACCCTCGACATCGGGATGTTCTGCATCACAGGGGCCGCCAGGGGGCGGGCCAGGCGAATCAGACGGGGAGGGGCCACCACGACTCGAGTTTACAGATAGAACCATAAAGACTTTAGATGAGAAACTCCGCAATCTGTTGTACCAGGAGTACCACCCCTCACAAACCACAAGCTCCGCCTCCGACCCGCCTGGATCACCTCCGCTGTCAGACAGCCAAGGCAGTGATGGAACTGTGAGGAGAGAAGAGAAACTGGTAAAATTAAGCTTTATCAATTTCAGTATCAATATGAGCTGCTTTTTGTTAAGATTAATTGCTGCTAATTGTTAAAATATTGGAGAGTCATTTTATTAAATGGGTGCTTTTACTGTCCCTCATTAACATAAGAGTAAATAATGACTTTAAATAATTAAATCTGACACTAACTTTTAGGGCTGGGTAAAAATATTGATTTTCTGAATAATATCGCAATCTTCATTTGAACGATTCCGATATCGAATTTTGAAATCCCTAGATCGATCTTTTACTCCATGTGCAAACCTCTACAATGAGAGTAAATCAAATGTGACCAAATTACATGCTATGTGAATAAAAATGTTTGTGATTGGCCACTGACTGGTAAATGTTCAGATTTCATTCACTAGTGATTGAGTAGTATAGTAGTGAAGTATAGCACCGAGATCCTTTCACTGCGTGTTGAGAGTAAGTTCAAACTCGAGTCACTGGGATGAATCAAAATCCCCAGCCATACTAACTTTTACTGTTGTCATAGCCATTTTTCTAAACAAAAACCTATGAATTTTATTTTTAATAAAAAAAAAAAAAAATGGTTATATAAAAAATATTTAGAATATTTTTATTCATTAGGATGTCAAAGATCCACCAGGGGCAAAGTGCATTAGAATCGATTAACACACACCTACCCATGAATTATGCCGCTTATACCATGGTCACTTGCCAGCACTAATTAGTTTAGTTTAATTTTTGCAGTGCAAATTTAGACTGGAAGAATAACAATAATGGTTAATTTTATATCCATGGATCTTTAGATCTAGAGTTCTGCCCATTCTAAATCAGACACAGAGATAAAGTAGTACAATGAGATTACATTTATTGGAATGAATTAAATAAAAAGCTGAACAAATAATTGGAAAAATGGACATGAGTCCTTTTCACTCTCAAAATTGTGAATTTAAATGCACAATCCAGAAATAATAAAAGTCACATAATGTAGAAGGGTTGGCACCCATAAGAACATGTAATATTTAATCTCTATGCTTTGTCATTTTCACAATAATGAGGAAAAACCGGCATTGCGAACGTTACATCTCTCTGTTACAGACGTGATGGTTGTAAAAGTGGCACTTACATGATGAGGGTAAAACTATATAGCATAGCACTTTGAAACCTGCAGACATCTGATACATCGGTATGGTATCCATTAAGGCTGCACTATTGATTGAATTAAGAATTAAATCGCATATTGTTTTGCTCAATTAAGTCTGCATTCAGCCCTTCAGTCAGCATTGCATGATCAAGCGGTGGCCTGTAGCACGTATGTGCTGAGCAGCGCAGCAATATTAGATGATGTTTTTTACATTACAATTCAAATCGTCTTGCCGAACAACGAAAGATGCAGTTGATAGGTCCTGGTTTCCTTCTCTCCCCTCCGTGCAAACATAGCTGATTGTCAAACCATACTTTCCTGACAAGCGTTATGGGTGGGTAAGAGGAAAGTGCAGGTGCATTCCCAATTTTATCCAGGTCAGAGAATATATGACCTTGAGATGACCTAATATGGGCAGGCCTGTAACCACAATAGTCATGGGGAGGCCCAATAATTGATATTCTTAATGGTGTTCTGCTGCAGTCCATTATGCACTGCTGTTTAATTGTCATTAAGTTTTTGCATGGGTGACTTAATTGTTTAAAATAGTTTAATTGGGGACTTCCGGTATGCCTCGTGGTGACTAGATGTGGTTGGAAGTCGCTCCGTGAACATTCATTTGTTTTTTTCAGCAGTGTTATTTGTTTTTGTCATATATACACCAAGTAATTGACTTTATTACACATTCACTAAGAAGAATGCCAAAACCAGGAAAATCGGGGCAAAACATTGTAGAAATGCTGACTGACAAGGGGAGCGAGCAGGCAGCTAATGCTAATGCTACCGCTCCAGTACAAGCGGAGGAAGAGATACCGCCAGCTTCCTTGAAGGACTTAATTTCATCCACCATCCGCTCAGAGAAATTTCATCACGACGGTCTGAATTTTTGTCTGAACTTCGCTCTGCCATGTTCACACTACAAACGACCCTGTCATCGCAAGCCCAAAAGATCGGGACATTGAAACGGCACTTATCGCTTCAGATGGCCGTTTGACAGCGGTGGAGAAGCTATGCAACACACTGCAAGCAGAAAACACTCGCCTCAAACTCAAGCTGGACGACTTGCAGAACCGTCTGCAGAGGCAAAATCCGGTTGCATTCATGGCCTCATTCTTTACTGAACTGTTTGGAGACGGCACCTGAAAACTGCACTTCGCAACGCTGGCATCACCTACGGAATGTTGCATCCCACCAGACTCCGCGTCGATTTCCAAGGACAGCGTCATATATTCCAGACTCCGCAGACAGCGATGGACTTTGCCAGTTCTGTCATTGAGACTACAACGAGCAAGGTTTGACGGACATGATCTAAATCTAGAAAGTGTCTGCCATCCCTCTTAAATTGAGAAAGCGTGCTTTAAATTTGTATTATGAAAAAGGAGAAAGCCCATACATAATGTTGATCACTTTAGAAGTTTCAAAAACCTGTCCCCGTTGCATAACAGTCAAGTGAAATTTAAGTTGGATGTCATGCATCATGTACTGCTGAGAGAATAAACTCTATATTATATTCCTGTTCACGGAGCACTACCAAAAGGGCAGCCAAATTGCAAAAACTAGTTAACTTCTTTCTTCTGCACCTGACTGTTATGTTCTTTTCAGTTAGGTTTGTTAATGTAACGAATGTTAGATCCCTTGTCAGTTCTGGACACACGTGGGGAATAGGGGTTGTTTTTTTATTTTTTTATTTTTTTTTTGTAAGTTTATTTTGTGCACCTTCAGCCATCTCTTATTTGGTCACCCCTTTTTGTCATGCTCTCTTCTTAAAATCATCAGTTCTTTTCCCTAACATTATTAAGCTAATGTTTGTTAGCAATGCTTAATAATAATGTACTTCAGGGGAGGGGGTCAGGGTTAAATTAATTAGTTGGAACGTAAAACTCTTAAACAATCGAATGAAAAGTGTAAAGGTTTTTTCCAATTTAATAAAGTTGAAGGCCAATATATGTTTTTACAGGAAACCCATCTTAAGAACTCGAGTTGTAAAAGCTTGATGAGGTCATGGGTGGGGCAGGTGTTCCACTCGGGATTAGGCACAGCCATTTTAATTAACAAGAATACTCCATTTAATCCATCTAAAGTTATTTCAGACCCCAATGGTAGATATGTGATTGTTTCAGGCACTCTTTATGATAATCAAGTCACTTTAGCAAGTGTTTATGCCCCTAACTGGGATAATCCAGACTTCTTTATAAAACTTTTTTCTAAATTCCCAAACCTGAATTTTTACCAGTTGATCATGGGAGGCGATTTTAATTGTGTCTTGAATACTGCTCTAGATAGGTCATCTCCCAAACCAGCTCTGTTGTCTCTGTCCTCTAAAACAATTAATTCCTTTTTGGAGTGGTACGGAATAACTGATATATGGTGTCTTTTGAATCCCACTTCTAAAATGTTTTCTTTCTTTTCTCCAGTTCATCCTACTTATTCACGTATCGCTTATTTTATAATTGACAGCAAACTTATTCCATTAGTAAAGTCTTCCTCATATGATAGTATAGTCATCTCTGATCATGCCCCAGTAATTCTTGAACTAGCCCTCCCTGGTGGTTGTATGATTTCTCGTGTTTGGAAAATGAATGTGTTACTCTTATCAGATTTTGTTGAGTTTATCTCTGAAAAGATCTCCACTTTTCTTGAGATGAACTCTATGGAAGGGATTTCTATATCTATCCTTTGGGAAATGCTCAAAGCTTACTTGCGTGGAGAAATTATTTATCTTTCTGCTTATATCAGAAAGTTGCGAAATAAAAAGCTCTGTGAACTCTCTGGACAGATTGGCAAATTGGACCAGAAATATGCACAACGTCCAACCCCATCACTATATAATGAAAGGGCTTTTTTGCTACCTGAATATAATCCTCTTTCCACTAGCCATGCTGAGCACCTTCTACTTAAGTCACAACACTGTTTCTATGAGGTTGGTGATAAACCGGGTAAAGCACTTGCATTACAACTTAGACTACAAACTGCAAAATGTTTTATTGCTCAAGTCCAAACCCCAGTAGGAAATATTGTATCAGACCCCTAATAAATTAATAATCAATTTAAACATTTTTATTCTTCTTTGTATCAGTCAAACTACCTCAAAGATTCTAATCTTATTGACAGTTTTTTTGAAAATCTTAACATCCCTCAAATCAGTAGCGAGTCAAAAATTAGATGATCCTATTAGTCTAACTGAAATTCTGCAAGCTATTACACAGATGCAGAGTGGAAAATCCCCGGGTCCAGATGGCTTTCCCACAGAGTTTTTAAAAAAGTTTTCTCCTCAGCTTTCCCCACTACTGCTTTCGGTTTTTGAAGAATCCCTAAATAATGCGATCTCCCTCCTTCCATGCATCAGGCATCAATTTCACTGATTTTGAAACCTAATAAAAAAAAAAAACTAGACTGTGGGTCTTATCATCCAATTTCCCTTCTTAACGTAGATGTGAAAATCCTGGCTAAGGTTCTCTCTCTAAGGTTGGAAACTGTTATCCAAGATATCATTCATCCAGACCAAACTGGCTTTATAAAAAAACAGACAAGGCTTTTTTAACCTTAGAAGGCTGATGAACATAATTTACACCTCGTCAGACTCATCTATGCCAGAGGCCCAAGTCTCTCTCGATGCGGAGAAGGCCTTCGACCGTGTCGAGTGGGATTATTTATTTTTTACTTTAAAAAAATTTGGGTTTGGTGATAAATTCGTGTCCTGGGTAAAACTCTTATATTCTTCCCCTTTGGCGTCTGTAAAAACAAATGGTATTAGTTCTGAATATTTTTCTCTTCACTGTGGAACACCCACTTTTGTTTGCTATAGCTATAAAGCCTTTTGCAATCTCCTTTCATACTAATTGCAGTATAACTGGTATTCTTAGAGCAGGAAAAGAACAGAATGTTTCCCTCTATGCTGATGATTTAGTGTTATATGTCTCAGATCCAGAAACCTGTCTTCCCCATGTTTTGAGCATTTTAGGACAGTTCAGTAGTGTCTCAGGCTATAAATTAAACTTGCATAAGAGTGAGTTTTTTCCGATTAATTCTGCCGCAAGAGCTCATTCAGCATCAGCTCTTCCATTTAAATCAGCCTCAGATAGTTTTCGTTACCTGGGAGTTACAGTAACATGGAAACATGTAGATCTCTTCAAGCATAACTTTATTCCAATTTTGGAGAGGACAAAACAGGATCTTGCTAGGTGGACAACTCTCCCACTTTCACTTGTAGGTAGAATTAATGCCATAAAAATGAATATTTTACCCAAATTTATTTTTCTATTTCAAAATATTCCGGTATTTATACCAAAAGCATTCTTTAAGTCACTAGATTGTGTGTTTTCTGATTTTATTTGGAACGGAGGCCCAGTAAGAATCCAGGAAGTATTACTTCAACAACCCAAAAGATTAGGTGGATTCGCACTTACTTATTTCTTATTTTATTACTGGGCGGCAAATATTCACAGCATTTTATATTGGAGTCAGTCACATTATGATCTTTGTCAATGGGTTGAAATGGAATGTGATTCTTGTAGCCGAGTCTCTTTACATGCTTTGTTATGTTCTTCATTACTTATAAAATTTTCCCATTATTCTTCCAACCCTTTAGTACTACATAGCCTGAAAATTTGGCAACAATTCAGAAAACACTTCGGCTTTCAGGCAATGTCGGGTCTGTTTTTATCTTCCATTTCAGATGGAGCTTTTGCATTATGGTTTAGAAGGGGCATTGTAAATATTAACGATCTTTTCCATGAGAATACTTTTGTAACTTTTTCATATCTATCAGAAAAATGTAATCTTCTGAAAACTCACTTCTTTCGGTATCTTCAGACTCGTGAATTCATAGATTTTCCCACTTTCCTCATGCACCTCTTAAACAAGAGATAGATAAAGTTTTGGAAATAAAAGTCTCTAAAGGTGCTATCTCCAATATTTACAAAACTATTTTTTCATGTACTACACTGTCAGATTTTTCACCCCTGTCTAAAATAAAGCAGAGTTGGGAATCAGATCTTAACCACATTTTTACAGATGAGGAATGGTCACTCACTAATACAGTTTAAGTTGTTACACAGAATTTATTTGACAAAAGCTAAACTGTATAAAATGAACCCAGATCTTGATCCTACTTGTGACAGATGCCGACAAGTTCCGGCTACTCTTTATCATTCTTTTTGGCTTTGCCCAGCGTTGACCTCTTTCTGGACATCAATCTTCAAGTCAATTTCTGATGTTTTTATTTTAGATTTTGAACCATGCCCCTTAGTGGCACTATTTGGTCTTAATCTCGCAAAGGTGTCCTTATCATCTTTACATTCAAATGTTCTAGCTTTTTGCTTAATAATTCTAAAAGGCTTATACTAATGAACTGAAAAAATCCTTCCCCACCCAGTTATTTTCATTGGATGCACGACCTGTTGCAGTTTATTCAAATATAAAAAATCAGATTTACAATGCTTGGCAGAACTGAACAGTTTCACATGATTTGGCAACCTTTCCTTTTGTACTTTAAAAAATAATCATTTTCCTATAAGTATTCCTATATGTAACCCTTCCTCTGCATTTGACTCTTGCTGTTCTTGTCCTCTTTCTCATCCCTGATTAATTAAGAAACAGAGAGCACATAAAAAAGGGAAAGAAACTGCATTTGGTTATCCCGCCAGTTGGCAGTGATTGTTTACAAAGTTTTTTTTTTTTTTTTTTGGAGGGGGTTATTTTTCTTAGTATTGTTTAAATTTTTGCTGCATTTTGTCTATGTTGTTACTAAACTGTATGTATATATGTAGTACGTATATATTTTAATTGAATATTATTTTACTTGTATTTTATTGTAATATACTAGTATATTTTGGAGCTAGCATTTATAACCCTTTTCTTTTTTTTTTGTAACTGACTCAAAGAGTAAGGAATGCTTTTATTTAATTTCATCTTGATTTATTCGTCAATATGTTGAAACAAATGCTGCATTGTTTTTCTTTGAGTAACTCTCTGATTGAAAAGCATCAATAAAAAGAGTTAAACTAAAAATAGTTTAATTTATAGTGTACTCAGTTGTCTAACACCGCTCATCAGTTTAGTTTGAGATGACCAATCAAATCATAGAAGGCGGGAATCATGTTTCATAAAACCTAAGCAGGAACCTAGTGGATAATTCCAGCTCATGAATCAGCAAGGTCAGCAGTTCAGATTAAGAATGTTAGCGCCATATAAGATGTAAGTATGTAACTAAACATGCAATATTTTCCCACTATTTTACGATAGCAATGTATAGACCGACAGTAATTTCCAAGGGTGCAAACAACTCGCCTTTTGGTGAAACTTGCGGTTTTTAATGTAAAATATTTCATGTACAGTACATAACTCATGATGTCATTCGTAATTGTGAATGTAAAAATGTTAACAGCAGTTTTCAGCATATCAGGAATAAGACAAAGAGTGAATTTTTGTATATTGTAAATTAATTGAATGAATGTGGTTCCTTTTCAAGTCGGTTACTTAGCCATTATTTTGTCCCCTTACCTACTAGACTTCCTCAGTAGTCTTCCTCTGTCCACAGAACCGCTATATGCCCACTTACCCACTAAATGCCACTTTGGCATATCTTTGCCCCCTGTGTGCCCCCTGATACCATGCGTCACCCTAATTCATGCTGGGCAGCGCCCCCTATAAGTGCTTTTTTAGTCGTTTCTAACACTTAATTTTTTTTGCATTTTTTCACTCTATTTCATTATGGAGCACATGGTGGGTGCTCTTCTCATGGTGCCTAGACAGTGTGCAAAGTTTGAAGCTTCTATGACTTGAAGTATTCATTTGACCCACCCTGGGACTGTAAATATCTAGATCTCACTGAATATTTTTTGGCAGATTTTACTACCCAAACTCTGAGGGGCACAGCTTTTTAATATTTCATTTCAGAAGGCCCAGCAATGATGCATTTGAAGCCCCCAGGTCCTAGCACCAAATTTAAGGTTGTCCAGGAACACACTATGAAATTGCAATGGTTTAATGGGCAAGTGGGATGTCTAGAAAAGAGGGTTCTGAAGGTCATATGGACCTCGAAATTCATGAGGCCCCTGAATGAGGAGGCTCTAGAAGTCTTTTAGCTTCAGATGAATATACTGCTGCACATTGGCCTACCAGGCAGCCTGACTCATGGATTTCTATGGCAGGCAGAGAGATCTATTGAAAATAATGAAAAATACTTTTTTTGTATTCTAGGCCTTAGCCCTGTTAGTATGTTATAAAGGGGCATACAACCTGTTTCTGTGTTATAGATGCTCTAGATGCTTGCCAAGTCTTTTAGATTTTGATTAATGAACTGCTGCACACAGGCCTGCCAGGCAGCCTGTCTCATAGGTTTTAATGGCAGACAGAGAGATCTGTTGAAAATAATGAAAAAAAAAACTTTTTTGCGTCCAAGGCCTTAGCCCCATCAGTATGTTGTTAAGGGGCACTGGACATGTGACCATGTGCAATTTTGGGCCAGCCTGACCTTCCTTGACATATCCCACTTGCCATTTATTTAATTTATTTCTCATAATGGTTTGGTGGATGCTGCTTAAAAAGGTCCAAATGACCAAACATGGACACCTATGTTTCATCAGCATGTCCTGAGACAGTGTCCAGAGTTCTACATTCCTTTGAACTTTTTTACACTTAATTGGCCCATTTAGGGATGTTATCCATGGACCCATTAGGAAAATTGCATTGGTTTAATAGACAAGTGGGACATCTAAAAAAAAAGTCAAAAGGTCACAGGATCTTGAAATCCCAGCAGCCCAGGGGCTCCCCGATCACGGCCCCAAATTTGGAGGCTCTAGAACATTCCTCAATCCTTTTTTCAGCTCTAGAACTTCTAGCTTCCCCTCAATTGACTTTGCTCACACAAGACGCTCTGCCTGGCTCTGAGAGCAAGAGGGTTTTGTGAGAGATTTTTACACAATTGCCCAAGAAAGCTTTTTATTCATTCTAGAGACTTGTCCTCTTAATATGACATTTTGGGAGAATTTGAGGTCTGTAGGACCTTTCTAGAAACATACCATCTGCAATTTATTTCATTCATTTTTTGTAACAGGTTGGTGGACGGTGCTCAGAAAGGTCCAAATGTCCCGAAATTGACATATGTGTCTCATCATGGTGTCCTCAGACAGTGTCTAGAGTTCCACGACCCTTTGACCTTTATTACACTAAACTGGCTCATCCATTATGAAAATTGCATTGGTTTTATGGGCAAGTCGGACGTCCAGAAAAGAGGGGTCAAAAGGTCACAGGATGTTGCAATTTGAGGTTCTAGAGTACCAGGGGCCCCCGAATCAGGCCCCAGAATTTGGAGACTCTAGATCAATTAGAAATGCATTTATTAGCTCTACACCTTAACCCTAACCCTTATTGACTTTTATCATTCAAGAGGCTCTCTCGTGATATGTGAGCCAGAGGGCTGTGTGAGATTTTTTGCATAAATGCCCAAAAAATATTTGCCCTCATTCTAGAGACTTGTCCTCTTAATTTGATGTTTGAGGGACCTCTGGCTATCACCATGTGAAATTTAGGGGCTGTGGGATCTTTCTAGACAAATCCTACCTGCAGTTTATTTCAGTTATTTTTTATACAAGGTTGGTGGACACTGTTCAGAAATCTCCAAATGAGCTGAAATTGAAATATGTATCATCAGGGTGTCATTATACAGGGTCCAGAGTTATGTGACCTTTCAAACTTTTTTTTTACATTTGATTGGTCCATTTAGGGACAGTGTCCATAAATCCATTATGACAATTGCATTGTTTTAATGGGCAAGTGGGATGCCTAGAAACGAGGGTGCCAAAGGTCACAGGACCTTAAATTCAAGATCCTTGACTGTCACGGGCCTCCGAATTAGGCCCCCGAAGGAGGAGGCTCTAGATGCTTGCTAAGTCTTTTATATTCTGATGCATATACTTCTGCACACCGGCCTATCAGACAAACCTGTCTCATTGATTCCTATGGCAGGCAAAGAGATGTATTGAAATTAATAAAAAATACCTTTCTGCATCCTAGGACTCTTAATATTTTGTTAAGGGGCACTCAACGTATCACTATGTGAAATTTGGTGTCTGTAGGACCTCTGGGGTTTGTGCCAGGGCGAATCCCACGTGCAATTTATTCCATTTATTTATATAGTGTGTTTATGGACACCACTCAGAAAGCTCCAAATAAGTCAAAATAAAAATCTATATCTTCTCAGGGAGCTCGTAGACAGTGCAAAGTTTGAAGTATGTAATTTCTCCAGAATTTTCTTGATTTTTTTTAAGTACTTGTCAAACAGTAAGGGACATGAATTTTTAATATGTTGTTTCTGAAGGCCCAACAATTAAGCATTCTATGCCCCCAGGTCTTAGCAGCAAATTTAATAAAATTTTCTCAGAGTCATACAGAAAGTGCCCACATGCAGTTTAATTAATGGCTGCCAAATACATGGTCCATGGATAGTCATTGTTTTATGCTAATTATACTTTTTTATGAGTTGCAAGTCAGATAAATGCACTCTTATGTCTCTCTTGAGTGCTGAAAAGGTGATTTAATCATACAGAGTCATATCTAAAATACTTAAATTCTTAAAAAATGAATGTCCATAGACCATCTATTTGGTTTCAATTAAATAAATTGCAGGTGGACTCTTCCTGTATTTTTACTTAGTCATACAGGACGTGCCCAAGTTCAACTTATTTAATGGCTGCCAAGTACATTGCATGGTCCATGGACAGTCATTTTTAAAGCAAATATTACATATTTTTAAGTTGTTAGTTACATAAACGTCTTCCTATGACTGTCCTGATTGCTGGACAGGTGGTTTAACCAATAATATTTACTGTAAATGTTAATAAGTCATATAAAACTCTGTCACACAGGAAGATACCACAGGCAATTTATCTAATGGTCACTGGACAATAATTTTTTATGCAAATTATACATATTTATGAGTTAAAAGTGATATATGCTTTCAGTTGGATGCCCTGAGTGCTGAACAGGTGGTTTAGTCAATATTATTTAATGTAAATAATAATTAAAGTCACATAAATTAATTGTCAATGGACCATGTATTTGGCAGCCATTATTTATGACTTGTAAGTAGGTGTAATGGGATCAGGGAGGTGTGCTTAGTGCTGTACAAGTGTTTTAATTAAAATACATTATCTATATAAAATGTCCACCAACCATCTATTTTAGCCCTATTAAATACATTGGTATTGGGATGGTCCCACTGGCAATTTGTGTAATGGGCCTAAAATAGGGGTTTTGTGTCAAGAATCAATGAATACACTAAATATCATATTTAGGTGACTGTATGCCTCCCTCTGAACAACATACACCCTTCAAAACCTCAAAATTGGATTGTCCACAAAAGCAGAAACTGGAAGAATATAGACACTCCAAACTTGAGCTCCTATGCTCATCTCAGCCTCCCCTTTCAATAGTGTGGATTTCAAGAAGATTGGAGAAAGTTGAAAATTTCACTCAAAAAAACTCAAAGGGGTACCTTTACATTTTTTCGAACTAAATGTTTGACTTTCTCTGATCCTCTTGACAGGTATGATTTGGCATCATTGACTGGACCTTTGGGACCTTCATGTCTGGCCCTTGCATGCTTGAGCTCTATCTGAGAGACACCTCTATGCTTTAAAATGCCATATTTTTGCCAACTGGTGCTCCTTGCACAGCAAGTGTATTGTCCTGTGAATGCAGTGCTTCACTTCTTGTTGGAGTGTTTAGATGCAGGACTTACTCCATCTATGCTCAAGGTTTATGTCGTGGCCATAGCGACAAATCACGCTCCTTTTGGTGGCTTATCTTTGGGTATGCATCACCTTGTGATTAAGTTTCTGTGGGCTGCGAGAATGTTGAAGACTTCTTGACCTGCTACTGTCCCCGCTTGTGTTAAATGTGCTTACGGGTTCTCCGTTTGAACAGCTTGAGTCGGTGGATTTGTGCATTCTCTATTTAAAGATCACGCTACTGCTCGCCTTAGCTTCAGTGAAGCGTGCTAGTGATCTTCAGGCCCTGTCGGTGCTTGATTCCTGTTTGGAATTTGGGCCTGGCTTTTTCAAAGCCGTTTTTAACTAAGGTGTTTACCTTAGGTTTTGACCACTCTCTTTACAGGCTCAGGTGGTAACCTTTCTCTCCTCCTCTGTTTGGGTCAAACCAAGTGGAGACATTGCATCTGCTTTGCCCAGCTAGGGCATTGCACATTTACGTTGAATGTGAGAGTCAGTTCATACTGACAGAGCACCTCTTTATTTTCTTTGGAGGCTGTTCAAAAGGTTTGGCCAATTTCAAGAAGAGACTCTCTCATTGGATTGTGGACGCCACTGCTCATGCTTACAATTTGCAAGGCATCCCATAGGGGTAAGGGCTCACTTGACAAGGGATATGGCTTCCTCTTGGGCATGGGTAAATGGTGTGTCTTTCCAGGACATTAATATGGCAGCAGGCTGGGCTACCCCTAACACATTTGACAGGTTTTATAACTTGGATGTCCCCTCCCTCTCTTCACAGGTTCTTGCAGTGAAGAATGGTTGAATTCTCAATGCACCTTCGTCTTTTATATGTTGTCATTATCCATGACGGTGATTCCCCTTTCTGGCGTTTAAAAAAAAAAAAAAAAAACATTTTTCTTGTTGCTACCCTGCTGGCTAGTAACTTTGTTTCCTGGGTCAGTCACCGACTAGCATATTTTTTCCACACTGCCTTGTGGTTGATTTCATGTCATGTTATACACCTTGCTTCGCTGTGTATTAATTAGCTGCATTGTTAGTTCCTAAACCAGTTATGTTTTTTTTTTTTTTTTTTGGCCCCTATCTTCCTCTTGACAAATGAAGACAGACTTATGTTGTGTTTCTACATTACACGTATGGCTAGTGAATGCAGCTTGTGCGCAGTATCAGCAGTACGGCATGATGATATTTGAATTCCAATAGTGTCAGCAACTGACGAAGCGCCGAAGTGACCAACTTGAAAGGGAATGGTCCAGTTATGACCTTAACCTTAGTTCCCTGAAAGGAGGGAAATAGGCGCGACGTATGCTTGCTGCTTTACTGATTTCTCGCTGTAAAGGGGCAGAAAGATACGCTGTCTTCCCTTCAGTTTGAAATCCTGATGATACAGCGTTGCACTCCATGTTATATGCCCGCGATGAATGAATATTGCACTTATAAAGCACTTTTCATAGTGAACAAGGGACTCTCCTCAACAACCACCAGTGTGCAGTATCCACCAGGATGATGTGTCGGCAGCCATAGTGTGCCAGTACACTCACCACACCACACACCAGCTGTTGGTGGAGAGGAGAGTGATGGAGCCATTTCATGGATGTGGATTATTAGGAGGCCATGATTGATAAGTGACAATGGGGGGATTTGGCCTGGACACCAGGAATACACCCCTATGCTTTATGAGAAGTGTCCTAGGATTTTTAATGACCACAGAGAGTCAGGACATTGGTTTAACATATCATCCGAAGGATTGTGCCTTTTTACAGTATAGTGTCCCCATCAGTATACTGGGGCATTTGGACAGACACAGACCACAAGGTGAGCTCCCCCTGCTGGCCTCACTAACACCTCTTCCAGCAACAAACTTAGTTTTTCCCCAGGAGGTCTCCCATCCAGGTACTGACCAGGCTCAACACTGCTTAGCTTCAGTGGGCAGCCAGTCTAGAGCTATTGGGTGATATGGCAGCTAATGTGCTACAGGGTGATATGGCTGCAATGATGTGTACATAAGGGACAGAGCATCAGACTGCATCTGCCAATAGATTGGCATGATTTTAAAAGGTTTCAGAGATCACCCCTCCTAGGCGGAGTTATCCCATTGCATCAGCTACTGACACAGCATCTCGTTCCCTCCTTTCAGGGAACCACGGTTACAGTGGTAACCGGAATGTTATCTGGCCAGCTTTTGAAGTTGTCTTTAAGAAAATTCACTTGATATTGTCTTAGAAAAAGATTCATAAAACGCAAAGTAGGAGAGTTGTCACCCTCGGATTTAAATTAGATCATGGTCAGACCTGTGGCTTTGACTCCACTGTGTTTTTTGGTTGTAGCAAGGACAGTGTCATATTTGTTATGAAAATATTATTTGTGAATAATTTACAATAAATTTAAGTTTTTCTAACTACTGTCTTTATGACTTTAATTTATGACTCCTAAGTGTCTTATTTCAAAAGAGACCAGGGGTAGAGAGAATGAGTAAAACTGAAAGTGTTACAGAGTTAGTAAAAGTTTGGCAACCACTGATCTAGGTTGTAAAATATAAGTAATATTTAAATAATTATTTTTCTCATTAATTTCTCTATTTTGATACATACAATACTCAATTCCTGCCATATTGTATATTTCAGTCTATCTGTTATTTATATAATTATAAGTTAGTTGAATTTACTGTGTGAACGTCAAAAGAATAGTGTATATTTTTAAACCAAAAATGAATATATTTAGAGCCTTTATTCCCCCTGAATGTACAAGTCATGGTTACACCCTTGAAAATGGGGCTGATGAACACTAGTGTCTCTTCTGCTTTTGCTGTAGTGTTTCACAGTTGATTTAAAGATGGCACTGCATGGTTGATGATGTTGTGTTTTGTGATGTGATGATTAATCCAAGCTCTTGCTACACTATATTCGCATCTGGAGGTAGTTTGAACAGGCATAAAAGTCTTGCAATGTCTCATTATGGAGGACAGTAGAGTAGGCACATTAATATAGAACAGTGATTAAAACTGACTGGAACTACCAGTGCATTGAACGATTTTAATGCACACTTTCCAGCCAGTCAGAATCGATTATTAGAATAGACCATGGTATAAATGATTATATTACATGCATAAATGCTTAAGAATTATTTTTATTTCTCAATGTTCTTTTATTTCGTTCTGTTTCAGCCTAAGATTCCAGAGAGATCTGATAGTCTGGGTACTTTAAGTGATTCTGCTGTTGCCCGTAAGTACAGTGTGTGTGTACATGCTAATCTAGATTCTAGTTATACAGATGTACTGTAGACTAAAAGACTTTTCTGCTAACAATGTATTTTTGCAAAAAACTATAATGTAATAATTTTTTTTTTATATATGTCCACCAGCTTTCAAGAGACTCTTGAGCAGGAGAGACTCAGGGGCCAGTTCTGATGCACTCACATCCAAGAGCCACTTCCAGGTTACCAGCCCATCATCACTGCTGATTTACAAATGATGTATATGCTTCTCTGAATCAAATGGTCACAGTTTGCTATTGTTTTGTGTGTGTGTGTGTGTGTGTGTGTGTGTGTGTGTGTGTGTGTGTGTGTGTAGAGCTCCTGCAGTTCTCATGATGGCGGCACAGATCATGTGATAAATGAATGTACAGCAGTTTCTTCAGCCGAGAACACACACAGATCCACATCACACAGCAACAGATACTCCGCACCGCCTGACTTGTATCAGGTTTGTCAACACACAGGGATATTTGGAATAACAGACTACCATACTATTCATACTATTGCTGCAGCATGTACTGTAGTATGTATATTGTGCATAATATGTGAGTTTTCTATATGCATACAAACCCAGATGACATACTGCATTTGCCAAACTTAGCAGTATACAATAGTACACGGCACTTGGTACCGTATCCCACAATGTAATGCGCTAGACCTTACGTTTTAGTGTGAGGAATAAACTGTTTATATTATCTTTTATTCTCCGACATCTCTTTCTTGACTCGTTAATTGATGAGACTGCCAAACGTTAAGACATTTTTACACAAAATTGAATAAAAATGGAAATAACCAGAAACAAAATAACTTCAGAGACTGTTGTCACAAGTGATAAAAAAAAAACATGTAGTACACAACTGTTTGATATATTTGTAGTATTCCATTCCTCACATAGCCTATGTTTCTTTCTTGACATCATTTGATCAGACTGATAAAAGTGAAGAGATTTTTTGACACAATTTTTTTTTATTATTAATTTTTTTTTTTATTAATGAAATTCTAACTGGAGATTTGTTCTTATCCCTGGCGGACAAAAAAGGAAACCATTGTGTGTGGATGCTCTGGCCCACACATGGCCAAACATCTTACTGTACGTGTTCACCCACTGAGCCTCTTTGGGCCAAATTTACAGAGGGTGAGGGAGTACGGGCATTCACTAATACTGACTGCGCCGTATTGGCTGGGGAAACTGTGGTTACTGTAGATAATTAAACTCCTTTATGTCCAGCCATGGCCTCTCCCGTTGCACAGAGGCTTCCTTTCACAATTGCACAAGGAGATGTTTCACCCCTCCCCTCACAGGCTGTCTGGGCCTGGCCTATTAGAGGCTGAATTTAAATGCGGCCTTGACACACTCATTGTATGATCACAAATAGGCAGTTTGAATGATAAAGTCATACCGTTTCTATGTACAGTGGCTGAGGTTCTATGTTTCTTTCAGGATCTGTTAGATAAGGGCAGAGCCTTTTCTACTGTGAAGGTTTACCGTGCAACTATTTCAGTATGTCATGCGGGGCTTAGTCTCGCGTAGCCAGACCCATGACTACGGCATAGGTCTGGGCTCTATAACTGCTTCAACTGGCCAAGAACCACCCATTTAGACAGGAAAAGCCCTAACTGACAAGTGAGCAATCAAAGCTGGTTTTGTCATTACGAGGAGTTTAGGGCCAGGGTTATTGGAGATGTTTCGTACCTTAATAAAAATTAGAAATTTGAATATACAGTATGTCGAATTTAAGATAAAAATGCACTTTTGAACGCTACAATGAGCATTCAAATTTTGGATGTGTGCCAAGCACTGATGATGACTTACAGATTCAGTGCTACAAATAAAACCGAACACAGGTGTCTCGAGATACGTTTTAAAGGTTGAATTTCCTTTTAAATTGAAAGCGTATAAAAAAATGCAGTGGTGGAGGTCTTTGCCGGTTGTGATTTGACTATGTCTTGCTTTCTTATCAGAATCTCTTTATTTAATGAAAAACTTTATTTAATGAAAAACACTGTGGTATCGCAGGTATTATGAAGCTTGGTTTGTGATAGTACTATGGCACTGGTATATGCTACTGTGCAACACTAAATTAACATAGTACCGTCTATTGAAGCGTTTCTTTTATTGTTTTACGTTTTTACTTAAGATTTGAGAATATGAACTGGCTAAATCTTTGGACTTTATCATTTTATGCACTTTTGTAAACAAACAGATATGTTCTTTGCATTAAACAATCGCTACATCACAGTGTTGACTGGTTTTTATTGATTTGTTGCACCCTCTTGTGAATGTAGAGTAGGAGACAATGTCGATTTAATAATCAGATGTCTTGTAGATTTTTACCAATACCTAAAATAATGTCTTTAAAATGTCAAATTCACATATAATTTTAATTTTGGTAATATTTCAAAGAAATTCTAATTTAATCCTAATTAGGCATTCCTATTGTAAGATACCTCACTTCTTTTATCAGAGAACCAGTGTTACGAAAGTAACCTAACATTTCATGGTGATTTTTTGTTTGTCTGTAGGACACGCCTGTTTCATTTCCAGAGGCCAGACCAACGATTGCTTGCATTCAGAGTTCAGTGTCAGCTGACGGGAGCGCAACGCAGAGGTTGTGTCTCTCCTCTGACACAGGTGAGGAGGATCAGAGCGCACCTCCACCTGTCAAACCTTCATCAGAGTACAGCGGCAGTGACTTTATGAAGCGGGCGGTGGCTTTCCTGCGGCGATCGGGACACAGCAGCAGCGTGCAGAGCTCTGATTCACCCAGCTGTCCCATGGAAAATGGACACGCCCAATCGGTTGGCAGTCACACCCACTCTGCTTACATCAGCAGCGATAACGACTCCGAGTTTGAGGATGCAGATATGAAACGAGAGCTGCAGAAACTCAGAGAGAAGTGAGTAAAGACACAGATTCCAAAACGGTACAGGAATATTCCAGGTTCAATACAAGTCAAGCTTAACTGAAAGAATTTGTTCCAAAAAGGTTGATAACCACAAAAAAACTCTCAAGTCCCTCCATTTCAGCATTTCAGATGAAAACATATTAGTGTGGACATGGCCTAAAGTGCTCCTCTACTTTTTGTTTTTGTTTGTTTGTTTTTGCCACATGACAACAAAATGGCTGCCTGCATGTTAGTTACACTACCTGATTTTGGGTGGTAATTTAGTACTAAAATTTAGTACATTTTAAAACTGAATTGTTTCACTGCTTATTTTTTAGAAAGAAATAGGAATAAAAAATATTCCAAACTACTTATAACAACATTTAGTTTTTCCAAGAATTCCAGCATTTACTGAGGCCTTTTTTTTTTTTTTTTACTGTTTCTGGAACAGTAGTGTAACAAACTAATAATGACCTCTTATATGTCAGAATATCAAGGAAAATTGTATTCCTCATGACATAACTGCTTCAAGCCCCCCCAAAAATAACAAAATGAACTCAGAAATTAAAAACATTTTTATCATAGAAGAGGTGTATTCAAGTAACTTTTTGTGTGAAATGTATTTTTGAGTATTTTAATAGAAATCAGCAGTAGAGCATCCATTGATCTATTGATATTATACAAATAAATTCAAATAAATGAGAGTCACGTGACGCCATGCGGGGTTCGGACGTGTGAATGACAAGCTCTGTGCACTTTGCACTTCGAACTGTTGGAATTCCTGAGGACGAAGAAGGTCGGGATGTGGTGAAATTCCTGGACGGGCTCTTTCTGAGTCTTCTCGACATAACAGGCCATAAGATGGAAATCGAGCGAGCAAGCGATCCACTGAGGGAGACAGGCCCAGATCAATTCTGGCCAAATTTCTGAGATCATCTGAATCTCAGATCTTGTGTTACGCGAGGCGAGGAGTAATGGAAGGCTTTCTTGGAAGAACCACAGCATTTTCTTGTTTCCAGACTTTGCGAATTTGACAAGAGAGAAACATGACTGATTCATGGAATGCAAGAAACTCTTACATCAACGGAAGGTCGCTTTTGCACTGATGTTCCAGGCCAAATTGAGAATAGATACTAAGGATGGCCGTAAAGTATTGACATGTCCCCAGCAAGCAATGTCCTTCATAAAGTCAGTGGACTGAGTAAGTTATTTTGTGGTTCTCACGTTGCAGCCAAGTGAACCGTCTCACTGAACATCCACTTGATCGTCCGAGGAAGCTGAGCGCCTTTTTTGTTTCTTTTTGTGCTGGTTCCGCCTAGCAGCTGGAGTTTGTTTTGTGTAGTGGCACTCCTTCGGGATAGTGTTGTGGATGAATCTGCACGTTCTTTGTGCTTATGCCTCCTATTGGTTGGAGTTTGTTTTGTGGAGTATTTCTTGCAGGACATTGGAATGATTGGGTCATTTGTTGCACTCATATAGCAGTTGAATGGGCTGGCTCACTGACCAATCATTTGACATGACATTTGGCCGCCTTCCAGTAGAGCTGGGAATCAAAGCTGGATTTCTCGATTCTGAGGCGTTGGGAAACGAGAATCGAATCTAAACGTTGGAATCGACTCCAAAGCTGGAGTTGATTCCTTTCGGGGAAACCGGTTGATATTTTTAGACTGTGTTTATTTCCTTGATCACTGAACTACTACACATTTCAGAAGCCTAACAGCACAAAAACTATTTACAAAAGAATTATAAAATGGCTGCATCTTAACGATCATCAGACTTGACTCTTGAGTCTTTTGTAGTCTGTCAGCATCTGTAAATCCGCTTTGTTTGTTCATCTGTGTTTTAAAACCTTTTACGCAAATTTGTTTTTAATTAACCTCATTTTACACAATTTTACATTCAAATTATTTTATGAAATCAAATTCAAAAACAAAAATTTTAAATACACGTTATAAAATATAATATATTTTTAAAATTGTATGAAATAAACCAGTACAACAACCTGGATTTTTAAATAAATCAGAAGTGTATTGTTTGGACATTGTACAAAAGGTAGTGGATAGTTACTGTACATTATAATATAAACCGAAAACAGAAAATTTCAGTGTAGATTAAATGGTGCTTTTAAGATTATTTTTGGTAGTTCTTCGAAATACAGTCGCATCTACTCAAACTTCCCTCAAATTTATCTCATGGGATTGAAGCATCGTGCTTTGGTATGTGCATACAGGCCTTGATTTAATTTGAGAATGGACCTATTAATAGTAAATGTCATTCATGCTATTATAAATAGTGCAAAGAACGCTAGTGAGCTGTTTATTTTGAGATTTAACTTTACCTCCTGTTTTTTTTTTGTTTTGGAATCGAAAAAGATTCCAAAACCAGGAATCGGAATCCGAGTCGATTTCCAAATTTCTGGAATCTAACAGCCCTACCTTCCAGTGGCCCAAACAGGGCATTAAGTATTTTGGCATTTTATTCCCAGCAAATTTGTGTGAGTTAATTTTGACCCTTTAAATAAAAGGTGTGGGCAAGTGGGCTTCATTACATTTATCTATGATTGGGAATGTTAATATTATTAAAATGAATTGTATTCCAAAATTCAACTACCAGTTGCAATCTCTCCTTGTAGATGTCCCCCTCTCTTATTTCAAGCAATTTGATAGCATAGCGAAGTCCTTCATTTGGAATGAAAAATGTCCCAGGTTACATTTCAATAAGTTACATAGGCCGATTGACAAAGATTTTGTTTTATTATTATGCTTTCGGTCTCAGACATTTGGCTCATTGGTTGCTTTCACCTGAGAGAGCCCCTCCCTGGTTTTGTATTGAACAGGAAGTTCTTGCTCCTATTTCGCCATTGCAAAGCTTTTCTATCAAACTAATCGGAGAAGTTAAGTTATACCCCGTTATCTCACATTTGCATTTGGTATGGACAAAAGTGTCCAGAGTGTTTAATTCAGACATTTATTTAAATGTTGCTTTGAGCATATGGCTGAACCTCAAATTATGTTTTAATAAGTCCCCTTTCTGCTGGTCAGAGTGGATTGTGAGGGGGGTTACTTCACTCGGTGACCCATATGAGAGTGGAGTGTTTAGATCCTTTGAAAATTTGGTTCAACATTTTGGGATTCCCAGATCTCAGTTCTTTAGGTATTTACAGCTGCGCCACATGCTCTGTACTATTTTTGGGAGTTGCACACACCCCCCTAAAGTGGCAGATACTCTGGGAGTGGTGATTACTGCTTTTGGAAAAGGTCATGAGGCATCAGTGTATTACTCCCTGCTAATTCAGAGTCTGGGGGATGGAGCTTCAACTTCTCTCAAGAGATTATGGGAGAAAGATTTAAATTTGATATTGGAGGAGGGAGTGTGGGCTAGGATTCAAAAAAAATGTCAAGTCTGTATGTAGAGAGGGAAGGGTGCTCCTTATGCAATTCAAGATTTTACATAGATTCTATTGGACCCCCTCTAGATTGTATAGGCTTGGTCTTAAAGACACACCCACCTGCTGGCGATGCCAATCAGAAGATGGAGACACAACCCATGTTTTTTGGTGGTGTGTTAAGATCCAAGAATTTTGGTTGAAGGTTCAGAGTTTTATATGTGGCGTATTGGGCACTCAAATTTCATTTTGCCAAACTCTGTATTTTGGGCGATGGGGCGGTCAACAATATGGGGGATAAACACACAAAAAAATTGGGTTCTGGCCAGTGTTATGATTGGCAGGCTGATTATTTTAAGGGGATGGAAGTTGGATGGAGCGCCCTGTTTTTCGGAGTGGTGTGCGGAGATGGGGAGGGTGGCAGCTTTCGAGGAGTTGTCATGGGGTTTTGGGATTTGTTTGATAGGAAATGGGGCAGTTATTTAGCATTTTTGGGGCACTCTTGGGGAGAGAGAAGAATAGTTTAATTATGTATGATTATTATATTTTATTTTTTGTTTTCTTTTTTTTTTGGTTATTTTTTTGTGTGTGTATTCTTATATGTGACCACAGGGGTGTTCGTTGGGGGACAGGGTGGGGTTGCTGATTGGGGAGGGGGAGGGGTAATAGTCGGGGTTAAATGTTAAATGTTGATTCAATGTATATATGTTGTGTTTTTCTTTGCTATATATCTATGAATCAATAAAAAACGTTTTAATGAAAAAGAAATACATAAATGTAAATAAAACAACATTAAAAAATATTATTATCAGCATAACAATTTGAGTAACTCTATTGCAATAATTTATTGAAATAATAAATAAATATAGATTATTCCACACTATTTATACCAACATTTATTTTTTCAAGAATTTCAGCTTTTAATGAGACTTATTTATTTATTTATTTATGTATTTATTTATTTATTACTGTTTCTGAACAGTTACACCACTTAGGCTAGACATTTTTTACTTTTACTTCAAAATTACCTTAATTGCAAAATATTTAAATGCTGCAGTTAATTGCTACTGTACGTTTTTGACTCCGTGATATGCATTAGGTTGTTTTCTAGTTTAATTGTTGTATTTAGTGTAAATGTATCTGTTCACATTTAATGTTGTCACTCCTAAATGGTCATTCATTCAAAAATCACATAATATCAAGTTGCAGAGACAGTTGCAGAGTAGCTTTGCCAACAGTGATCGCTTTGAAACGTTTCTAAACTCTTGTTTCTCTGTAGGCATATGAAGGAGATCTCGGAGCTTCAGGCTCTTCAGAGAGGAGAGATCGAGCAGTTGTATTCTCGCTTGGGTCGTCCTGTTCCGCCCAGCGTGGGCTTCCTGCATGCAGTGCCCCCTACAGGCCGTCGCCGCAGGGCTTCCAAACACAAGCTGAAAGGAAGCCGACTGCTCAATCCCATGGTGCAACAGCTCAAGAACACCCGGAGCAACAGCTCAAGTAAGTATGCAAGCGTGTGTGTGCCTGAATACCGTTTGAATGTTTTAAATGAGTCAAGAAATTTAAGCTGGCTGCACGCCATCTGAGACAAAATACAGGGATCGTTAAAGATTTATTTTGTCAAAATCTACAGTCTTGGATGAATTTGTGTGACATACAGCGGCTGATTAATTGTCTTTGCAATGAATAGTAGCCTCTGACAAAATTCTGGCATTTTGTGTTGCAGTCTTGCAGTGTGACAGCTGTCTAATAAAGAACAAAGCACAGTATATGGGTGTTTCTTCAACGTCAGGCACTTTTAGCACTGTGGACTCCTAGAAAGTAAAGTCTCTTTAAAACATTTTAAACATGGGGGGCTGGGTAGCTCAGCAAGTAAAGACGCTGACTACCACACCTGGAGTCACAAGTTCAAATCCAGGGCATGCTGAGTGATTCCAGTCAGGCATCCTAAGCAACCAATTGGCCTGGTTGCTAGGGTGGGTAGGGTCACATTGGGTTAACCTCCTCGTGGTCGCTATAATGTGGCACTCGCTCTCGGTGGGGCACATGGTGAATTGTGCGTGGATGCTGCGGAGAACAGTGTGAAGCCTCCACATGCGCTAGGTCTCCGTGGTAACACGCTCAACAAGCCACGTGATAAGATGCATGGATTGGCATCTCAGACGCAGAGGCAACTGAGATTCTTCCTCCACCACCCGGATTGAGGCGAGTCACTACGCCACCACGAGGACTTAGAGCGCATTGGGAATTGGGCATTCCAAATTGGGGAGAAAAGGGGAGAAAATCCAAAAAGAAAACATTTTATACACTCTCACTAGTTGATTTAATTAGTCAACTAACAATGTCCAACAGAGTATGTAAATGAATCGCAGGAAATGTATGTCATTTTTGTGTCATTCCCAGCACATCTCAAATTCTGTATCGTGTTTAATAGAATTCTGTGCTGGAAATAAACATTTTTTTTCCTGCTTACGCTAATTACATTGGTAATATTTTAAGTGTTCTAAATACACACAATTAATATTTTCACACGTTTTGCATAATTTGGTAAAATTACACCCAATAGAAAAGATCTAAATCTTTGTTTAGATTGTTATTGTTTAATACATGTCATCATTTTTAATTATATAATGTATTTTCATTGTTTAATACTGAAAGTCAGGGTCTGGGACAAGACTAAAAAAGTAAAATCATTTAAAATCTGTACCTAAAAGAAATGTGAAAAATACCAAAAATAAATAATGAAGGCCTGGTAAAAAGTTTCCAATCCTGTTTTAAGTGACCTTCATAGAAATATAAGAAAAATAAATGAACCACTTTGACATGAAATTCCTCAAAGTTGAAGAAACACCCATAAACTATATGTGTATGTGTATATATATATATATACATATACTGTATACATACATATATATATCAGGGGTCGGCAACCTATGCACGCGGAGGGGTAATCATTGGCATGTCAGCAACGGCGAGAGAGGAGTAGACTATTTTATTGACATGAAATGCCGCACCTGCATTCCAGTTTGCATCTTGATGTAATCCTCATGATCACGCAGTGTGTTTTCATAAGCTGAATGGGAGGCTAAACAAAAAGTTAAAATGTGCTGAGACTGTAGTGTACCCAACAGACTCGTGCAGCGCATGCAAGCCATTACCGCATCACGAGCCGGCAGCGCTTGACTTTCGGTTAATCACGCGAGTAAACGCGCCCGCTTTGTTTCGGTCAGGCTGCACAGATGACAGCCTACATTCCGTGTTTCATTTGTTTCTTTTTGCTTTCAGAACAACACATCATTTTATAAGGAAAACACCACTATTAATCCTTGAGATTTCCAACCCAACATACAGGTACACCGCCCTTAAACCATGGTCACACTCAAAATTACATTAAACAATTAACAGAGAAAACATAAACCCACATCATGGGTTCAAAATATAAGTCTATTCAGATATAAATTAAACCTGGAAATAAAGTTTTAGGATTTTGCAGGTGTGATTCACTGAAAAGGGCTAAATAGATGATCAGCATGTGATGCGCGAATGGCATGCACGTGCAGCGCGAGTCTCGTCACACTTTAATAGTGTTTAGTCTCCCATTCAGCTGATGAAAACATGCTGCATGATCATGAAGAAGGATTACATCAAGATGTAGAATGGAATGCAGGTGTGAAAAACTTCTTATAAATAAAATGGCCTGCTCCTCTCTCACTATTACTTGTGTGCTAGTGATTACCCCTCTGCGTGATTGAGTAAAATGTATGACATAATATAATAAATATTTAAGATTCCACACAATTTCATTATTATTTCATGAGAATTTTAGTAATCAAATAAGCAGATTTGTGACATTTACTGTGTTAACTAATTTTGTACAAAAGGACAGGTTTTCTTTCATTAAATAAGAATCAGAATGAGCTTTATTGTCAAGTATACTTAAACATACAAGGAATTTGTCTTGGTGACAGAAGCTTCCAGTGCACAAACAATACAGCAACAAGAGAGAGATAATAATAAAGAAATAGAATAAAAATAAAAAATGAATAGAAAATAAAGTGTATATATATAAATACACAATAGAACAATATATATATATATATATATATATATATATATATATATATATATATATATATATATATACGTATGTACAATATACAAATCTGTTAAATACAGATAGTGCAAGGGAATGTAATGGCAGAAGAGGTAGGATATGCTGGATGAATATAAATAGACTAAGCTGTGTATTGCACATTAATTATTGCTCAATGGGGCAGTTTTAAATGTTCATGAGATGGATAGCCTGAGGGAAAAAATTGTACCTGTGCCTGATGGTCCTGGTGCTCAGTGCTCTGTAGCGCCGACCAGAAGGCAACAGTTAAAAAAGGTATTGGGCAGGGTGAGTGGGGTCCAGAGTGATTTTTCCAGCCCTTTTCCTCACTCTGGAAGTGTAGAGTGTACAGTTCTTGAAGGGAGGGCGGGGGCAACCAATAATCCTCTTAGCAGTCCGAACTGTCCTTTGTAGTCTTCTGATGTCTGATTTCATAGCTGCACCAAACCAGACAGTTACTGAAGTGCAGAGAACAGACTCAGTGACTGCTGAGTAGAACTGTATCAGCAGCGCCTGTGGCAGGTTGAACTTCCTCAGCTGGCGAAGGAAGTACATCCTCTGCTGGGCCTTTTTCACAATGGAGTCAATGTGGGTCTCCCACTTCAGGTCCTGTGAGATGGTAGTGCGCCTGGAACCTGAATGACTTCACTGCTGCCACAGTACTGTTTAGAATGGTGAGGGGGGTCAATGTTGGGGTGTTCCTCACAAAGTTCCAGGTTGTTTTGACTACCCCAGTGAGCCAGCTGTTCAGCCCCCCTTCTGTTTGCAGACTCATCATCATCTTGGGTGAGGCCGATGACAGTAGTGATGTCTGCAAACTTCAGGATCTTGACAGAGGGTCCTTGCATTGGCATACAGGGAGAAGAGTAGTGTGGAGCGCACACATCCCTGGGGGGCACCAGTGCTGATTGTACATGTGCTGGAAGTGAATTTCCCCTGTCTCACTAGCTGCTGCCTGTCCGTCAGAAAGCTGGTGATCCTCTGACAGATAGACGTGGGAACAGAGAGTTGGTGTAATTTAGTCTGGACAATAGCTGGGATGATGCTGTTGAAAGCTGAACTGAAGTCCACAAAAAGGATCCTTGCATATGTCCCTGGTCTGTCCAGATGCTGCAGGATATGATGCAATCCCATGTTGACTGCATCATCTACAGACCTGTTTTCTCGATAAGCAAATTGAAGGGGATCTAGAAATGGTCCAGTGATGTCCTTCAGGTGGGCCAACACCAGTCTCTCAAATGACTTCATGACCACAGACGTCAAGCGATGGGTCTGTAGTCATTAAGTCCTGTGATTTTGGGTTTCTTTGGAACAAGAATGATCATTGAGCATTTGAAGCAGCATGAGACTTCACACTGCTCCAGTGATCTATTGAAGATCAGTGTGAAGATGGGGGCCAGCTGGTCAGCACAGGATTTTAGACAAGTGGGTGAAACACCATCTGGGCCCTGTACTTTCCTTATCTTTTGTTTTTGGAAGACACAGCACACCTCCTCTTCACAGATCTTAAGTGCAGGTTGAGTATCAGGAGGGGGGAGGAGGGGGGTTGCAGGAGGTGTTGATTTTTGTGTGAAGTGAATGTCAGAGCGGGTGTGGGGTGTGAGATTGGGCCTTTCAAATCTACAGTAGAACACATTCAGGTCATCAACCAGTTGTTGGTCCGCTACAGTGTTGGGGGTAGGAGTCTTGTAGTTAGTAAGCTGTTTCAGGCCACTCCACACTGATGCAGGGTCGTTAGCTGAAAACTTGTTTTTCAGCTTATCAGAATAGCTTCTTTTAGCCACTCTAATTTCCTTATTCAGTGTGTTCCTGGCCTGATTGTACAAGATTTTATCCCCACCTCTGTAAGCATCCTCTTTTGCCTGATGAAGCTGCCTGAGTTCTGCTGTAAACCACGGTTTGTCATTGTTGTATGTTAAATAAGTCCTAGTAGGAATGCACATATCCTCACAGAAACAGTTATATGATGTCACAGTATCTGTGAGCTCATCCAGATTGGTGTCTGCTGCCTCAAAAACACTCCAATCAGTGCAGTCAAAGCAGGCTTGTAGTTCCAGCTCTGCTTCATTGGTCCAATTCTTTACAGTCTTTACTACAGGTTTAGATCATTTTAGTTTTTGCCTGTAGGTTGGAAGAAGATGAACCAGACAGTGATCAGAGAGTCCCAAAGCTGCTCTAGGGGCAGAGCGATTTGTATCCTTTATTGTTGTGTAGCAGTGATCCAGTATGTTTCTGTCTCTGGTTGGGCATGTAATGTGCTTTTGTATTTGGGCAGAGGTTTGCTTTGTTAAAATCCCCAGGAATAATAATAACTGTGTCCGGGTATTGTTGTTCCGTGTCTGTGATTTGATCAGCCAGCTATTGCAACGCTGCATTTACGCACGTGTGTGGCGGGATATAAACACTCACCAGATTAAACGAGGAAAACTCCCATGTTGAGTAGAAAGGCTTACAGTTGAAAAAGAGCACTTCCAAATTAGGACAGCACATCTTCTTTAACGTTGTTACATCAGTACATCAACTTTCATTGATATAAAAGCGTGTTCCACCGCCTCTCGTTTTCCCCATTAATTCCGTGACTAAAGCACTTTCACAAGATGCTCTGTGAAAATTCACATGCAGGATCATGATTATATCATAATCTTCGGGTTTTCACTTAAACTGTTATGCTTATAATTTGTAAAGAAAAAGAAACAATTAAATTAGAAAAATTTTCACAAGTGGACTCAAACTTCAGAAAATCACATACATGTGCATGTTTTTTGGGGGGGATTTGCTGACCCTTGATATATATATATTTGCAATTTTCACAGTGATATCAAGCAATTATTGTGCATGATATGAAACTAGAAGCTTTTTTTGCTTTGATCAAATATTTTGATTGTCACATGTAACACATTCAAGTGATATAAAATAATTACTTTATACAAGTAACACAATGATGTAATGCATTACTTTTATGGTGTTAAGTGCAGTATATCATTGTTCAAACTGTCCTGTGACTGTCCTGTAGCTGAGACGTGCTCCAGTGTTTCGGGTTCTCCAGTCAAAAGTTCTGTTCTGGGCGACAGTTCTGTGGGCTCCAGCACTGCCACACTGAGTCCTATATCAGATCCACTAGAGCTGGTCCAAACCCAACAGCCCTGCTCACTGAAGAGCTCTCTGTCCTCAGACAACATCTACAGCCCCAACACACACACAACTCACACACAAGGTAAACACACACACGCTGCTGGTATACAGAGGAGTCTGTCAAGGGTATGCACTGATTTACTGTAAATCTATCTGACACACTGTCCTAACCAGGCGTGACTGGTTGGAATCGTTGCCAAATGGAATTATAAAAATAATCACTCAATTTTAATTGAGCTGCTGTCTTAATCTGTGTGTTTTCAAATATTTGAAGGAAAGGCTTCAGCTGAGGAAGTTTTAAACACGTCACGCATCCCTTCTGTCTTTCGGCAAATTGTGGTCCGATTAACGTGTGTACATGCTGGAAAAAGCCAAGCTACAATCGTATTATCCAAGTCTGTTAGTCCAACTTCACAAAATCATACAATTGCAGTCAACTAAAGCATTTATATGACATTTTAAAAAGACAAATTATTATTTTAAGACCCCAATATACTTCATACAAAATCGAAAAACAAACAGATGTGACGACATATAGAACAAAATCTGACTAAAAATGAGTTTTTGCGTTCATTTCAATGGTTCGTAGCAACTTGCCTTGGTGAACTTTTAGGAAAACTTCTAACCGACTGCTAAACACCTTCTTACTGCCATTGGTCCACATCATTGGTAGGTGTGACCTAAAGCTCCGCCTACCTTGCTTATTTGTTTGTTTTTCAGTCAGTATTCAACTTGAACACACCACCGTGCAAGACCATGCCATGTGATTTTTTTTTGTTGTTGTTTGATTCGTCTACAAAATGAATCAAATGTATTCAAATACTCTCAAGTGCTCATTCACTCATGTGCCATCTGCAGCGAAAGTCATTCACATATCTGCCCAAAGTAACATATGCCTCTCTTATCATCATTCTTTTGTCTGTATTATGAATTTTAACACTCTTTTATACACCAATCTTTGCAGTAGTATCAGTGTCATCATAAATTACAATAACAGAGTGTAATCGGCGCATATTATGGCCTCGTATAGCATGTTAGCGCATTAGCATCATGAATGCTTAATGTAAACAAGAAAATTACACCTAATCTATTGCATATATTACTTTAAATCATCATAGAGTGATTAAAACAACTTCTTTTACTGACCTGAATCTACTCATAGAATGAGGCATAAAGTCATTGATAACACATTTTAATATCACATTAGTTTCATTTTTACATGTAGTGTCTTCATATTTAAATACTCCTCTAAATGCCTCCCACAGTGGTGTGGTGGGTGTCTGAATGTTCAGGAACAGTTTACCGTTGCTCGGCTGTTTAGAACTTCTTTTTATGAAGAACGAATAATTATTTCTCTGGAAGTATATCGGGGTCTTTAAAATTCAACTTTCAAATTGAACTTTTATAGTGCATGTAAACATACTGAATGTTTAAAAACAGGTTTTTAATACTCCCTTTATCTGCAATAGAGTGCAACAGTCTGGTTCTGGAAGTAAAGATCCCATTCATTTTCTCCATAGGGGAATTCATTTTGAACTCTAACTCAAAAACTTTTAAAGACAGGCTTACTGTGAGCTCTGTGCTTGTTAATTGATGGTATATGTTTCTGTTGAAGCTATCAGTCTGCGTTATTTAATCTTCATTTTTTTCGAAATTGTGTTTAATAACAAAATTCTGATGAAGAACTACACTACCCATGATCCTGAGGGGAAAATCCACCAATCAGAGAATCACGCCAAAAGAGCTCTGCAGCTCCGCCCACTCCCATGATGCACTGTATATGATGCAATCGAGTCGCTCACCCTACACTCTCAAACTACTAATATACAGTTGTGCTCAAAAGTTTGCATACCCTTGGAAAATTGGTAATATATGTACCAATTTTAAAGAAAACATGAGTGAGCAGGCAAAACACATTTCTTTTATTTCTTATGGGATTCATATTCAACTGTAGGTTATAACAGAATGGCACAATCATAAAACTAAACATGGCAACAAAGAAAAAAATGAAATGACCCCTGTTCAAAAAATCTGCATACCCGTAGTTCTTAATACTGTGTATTGCCCCCTTTAGCATCAATGACAGCGTGCAGTCTTTTGTAATAGTTGTCTATGAGGCCCCAAATTCTTGAAGGTGGTATAGCTGCCCATTCATCTTGGCAAAATGCCTCCAGGTCATGCAGAGTCTTTGGTCGTCTTGCATGAAACGCATATTTGAGATCTCCCCAGAGTGGCTCAATGATATTACGGTCAGGAGACTGTGATGGCCACTCCAGAACCTTCACCTTTTTCTGCTGTAACCACTGGAGGGTCAGCTTGGCCTTGTGCTTAGGGTCATTGTCATGCTGGAAAGTCCAAGAGCGTCCCATGCGCAGCTTTCGCGCAGAAGAATGCAAATTGTCTGCCAGTATTTTCTGATAACATGCTGCATTCATCTTGCCATCAATTTTCACAAGATTCCCCGTGCCTTTAGAGCTCACACCCCCCAAAACATCAGTGAGCCACCACCATGCTTCACAGTGGGGATGGTATTCTTTTCATTATAGGCCATGTTGACCCCTCTCCAAACATAGCGCTTATGTTTATGACCATAAAATTCTATTTTGTTCTGGTCATTCCAAATTACAGTGTGCCAGAAGCTATGAGGCATGTCAAGGTGTTGTCGGGCATGTTGTAACCGGGCTTTTTTGTGGCATTGGTGCAGTAAAGGCTTCTTTCTGGCAACTCAACCATGCAGCTCATTTTTGTTCAAGTATCGTCATATTGTGCTCCTTGAAACAACCACACCGTCTTTTTCCAGAGCAGCCTGTATTTCTCCTGAGGTTACCTGTGGGTTTTTCTTTGTATCCCGAACAATTCTTCTGGCAGTAATCTTTCTTGGTCTACCTGACCTTGGCTTGGTATCAAGAGATCCCTGAATTTTCCACTTCTTAATAAGTGATTGCACAGTACTGACTGGCATTTTCAAGGCTTTGGATACCTTTTTATATCCTTTTCCATCTTTATAATGTTCCATTACCTTGTTACGCAGGTCTTTTGACAGTTCTTTTCTGCTCCCCATGGCTCAGTATCTAGCCTGCTCAGTGCATCCACGTGAGAGCTAACAAACTCATAGACTATTTATGCACAGACACTAATTGCAATTTAAAAAGCCACAGGTGTGGGAAATTAACCTTTAATTGCCATTTAAACCTGTGTGTGTCACCTTGTGTGTCTGTAACAAGGCCAAACATTCAAGGATATGTAAACTTTTGATTAGGACCATTTGGGTGATTTCTGTTATCATTATGATTTAAAAAGGAGCCAAACAGCTATGTGATAATAAATGGCTTCATATGATCACTATCCTTAAATAAAAGACAGGTTTTTTTTTTGCATGATCAGTCATATTTTCAAAATCAATGCCAAAATTTCACAATTTCTGCCAGGGTATGCAAACTTTTGAGCACAACTGTATTTGGAAATATCTGAATATTTGGCAATAAAATTAAAATATGTTGTTTCTATACTTATAATCAACAACTTTAAATCAGTAGTTTTATATTTTTCCATCTTTTACGTCATTTGCAATGCTTCATGGGATTGTAGTTCATACCCTGATTAAGGACGTTAAGTACACTCTCTTGAATCTTTGTGTTTTTTTCTGATTTTCAAACACTTTTTTGCTTCACATCAAAGTTTGTAATGTTGTGATTCACCTCGGAGCTGGTTGGTTTGGTTCATGGCTTACAACTCTTTTATGAAGGATTTTATGAATTCCCTAGGGAAAAAATGAATGGGGAAAAATACTTCTGGAACCAGGAAGGCTGAAAAAATGGGCGAGCACTGTTGAACTCTATTGCTTGGACAAATGTACAGTCCCGCACCAAACTCTGAGAGTTTGGCACTGGTTGAGCCAATGTTGCTGTGTTGGGCTGGTTGGGATGTGCCACAGAGACAGTGTTTACATTTTTGAGAGGAATAAACCTCTGAATTGATTACTTTTAGTGGACTCTGCAAAGTATTTTAACACAGAAAAAATGACACACTTCAGCTTTTACTCTGAATATTAAAAGTACTTTTTACACATAGCAAAATCACAAAACCACAGCCAATCAGAACATACACAATGTGTAAAATACAGCTATGTGGAAGAGGATTCTGGACCAATGAGATTTCACTGTGGGCGAGGCTACCCAGCGCAATGCAACAAAAATAAGAACCGAACAATCAACAACATGTTAATGTGACAGATCATATTTATTGGTATTTTAATCAATCCTTTATCACATGGAGCCTGGTTAGGACACAGTGTGAAAGTCATTTCTAGTTACAGAAGACAATGGTGTGAGAGGTGCTTCACTGATCTGTGTCATGATATATCATATATCATGTTTTATCACTTCAACCTCCGTCTCCGGTTTTCACACACATATCCCACACGCATGAGATGATGTTATTGCCAACTCAGTCACAGTCCCCCTCATACCTGTGCATCATTTAAATGGAGTCAAAAACGGTTCCTCTTTGCCAGGCAATCTGGTATTGAAATGAAACGATCTGGTAGACAAAAATCATAATGACTTATTCTGGTTGGTCAGTAGACATTTTCACACATGCAGCCTTTGCCTTTTAGAGGTCAAGTGTCTTCACTGTAAGAAATTGCTGGATTTGCGCAAGGTTTGTGAATTAAACAAGATATCCACATATTTGTAGACATTATATGACACCAGTTTTATTGCTATTTGCCTTTTTGTCATTAGACAAGGAAGTAAAAATTTACAGGGAAGAGTTAAAAGCGCAAGCACTTTAATTATGAGATTGTGTGTGTTTGAGCCTCGGCTCTGATAACTGAGTCTTAAATAAGTCTTTGTTGCACGCTGGTCTATTATTGTGGGAACCCGATGGCACGTAACAACAACTAACTGAGACTCGCCGTTTTCACGTCTCAGACAGATCCTTCTCATGCAAACAGGTGATTCTTGGTGCCATCACGGCTTGCAAAACTAATCGGCCAAATGGGAAAATGTATTGGCCGACGCTGATACAGTAATTAAAAAAACAAAAAAATGTTGGCTCTAGTTAGGATGCTCTAAAAGCCTGTCAAGAAAACTTGGGGTCATATTTCAGCCCACAATCAAAAGAAATACATTTAGTTTTTCTAGAAACATTTTCATAGACTCGCGTTACAATACCTAGACTTTTGCTAAATGATTTTTATGTGGCTCGTTGAACATATTGCGACAGTTTCCTGGTGAAATGAACACCAGAGGTGCAACAACAACAATGACTTTTATTCACTTTCACTCAAATCAAGAGTAAAACAGCAGATTATCAGTTCATAATCAGATCACTTTTCACCCTGTTCCTCACACAATGCTATCTTATGACATTTGAACACTTTTACTATAGCACATGACTTGTTTTAACATTTGCATTACATAATCAATTACATTTACAAGCTTGTTCGAGAGTGATCAAATTGTGCGGTAGCTCAGCTGATAGAGCGTTGCACTTGTGATGTAAATGAGTGGGGTATGAGTCCTGAAGAGCACACGAGTCCACACGTGAGCCAAAAGTGTCTAGAAGCACCACAAAATGTTGTGGTTGTGTTTTTCATCTCACATTTGTTTTTCTGACACTATCTGTCAGGTTTAGGTTTAAGATTTAGGGCAGGGAGGTAGTTTTTGTTGATTTAAAACTCAATAGAGCATTAACCTTAAAAACATAATCTGTTTGGGAGAACATTTAACTCGCTTTTAACGCCACACAGTGGACAATTCACTTTGAAAATGCTGTGATATATGTAATGACCCAAGTAGTTATTTTGAAAATTTTTGCCACAATAATGTAATTTTCATGAAATCAGGCTGAAAATTAAGCCTATTTTTAGGACCATTAAGATTTTTTTATTTATTTATTGTAAAATTAACAATTAAGCAAGGAATAATTGTCAACGGACCATTGAATTATTGAAAAATAATGCACACCGGAGGTGGTAATGCAGTCACGACACGCAGCAGAGTGATCGTTGCACCTAGTTCGAAAACGTCACTTTAGAACTAGACGGAGGCTTGCGAGGCTTGCGCTGCTTAACTGGAGCACTTACTGGAGTAACGAGATTGTGAGAGTTTGTGTTTGAGTGATCGAAACAGAGAATCTCAGAAACTGAGAGAGATCGCCTGTGGGATTACCTTTATTTGTTGCAGCTTCTCAGCAGCAGCGAGTGTTGCCATATTTCTTTTGTAAACCTTAACAACTGTTTTAACCCTACTGAGATGCAGGTGTGCGCTGACATGATGGCTCTGTTTTTCTCTCACAAGTAAGTGTGTGTGTAATGCGTATAATGTATGTGTGTCCACGTGTGTGTGGGAGTGTGTAAGGGGGGGGGGGGTGGAGCGTGAGGGTGTTTCCCACAGATATTTCAGATAATATAGAAACTGTTGTATTGATCAAGTGTATCTAGCGCTGATACAGCTCAAGCCTTCGTTGCTAGTTCTAGTAACAAGGTTGTGTGTGTGTTTGTGTGTGTGTGTGGGCAGGTTTAGGTGTGACCGAAAGAGAGGGGAGGGTTAGCGCGGTAATTTCCATGATAGCTATGTGAGGCTGATTAGGGCAAAATACATTGAAACATAAAACGTTTCACATATTAAAAGTTATTTCTGATAATATAAACTGTTTTATTGAATTGTATGTGTGTGTGGGTGAGATGAGAGCGAAAGAGAAGGAGCCCAAGGATGCTTTTCAATTGAAATAAATGTAGGATATTATAGACATTGTTTGTCATTCTTATCTGATGTACTTAACCAATGTCTTTGTTTTAATTGGTTATTTTGTTGCAGTAGCCTGTACAGCTCTTTGAAATAACTGAAATAATTTGGCAAAGTGATATAGAACCGTTATGCGGTCAAGACCTGGTCTTCATAGCTGTGCGTTTACTTGAAAATAATTGCACACCTTAGAATGTCCGTCAACCAATCAGAATCAAGCATTCAACAGACCCTTGTCTTAATATGCACAATTAAGCAGTTAATTCAGATTTAATTTTGAACAATGCTTTAACCTCCTGAGACCCCTGCGTGACTGCTGTGTGCATTTTCCATTTTTCTTTTTGATTTGTAACTAGTAGCACCTAATAAACAAGCCAAAAAAATAATTTCTAGAGCAAATAGTTTTCCTAAAAATGTATGTCCACATATGTGGACAGCGAGACTACATTGTGAAATTTTAAATAACACTAAGCTATAGAAATTCAGATTTTTGTCATCACATTGTTTATTATGTTTCCAGGAGTGTTGATTATTCATGTTTTTGAGACATTACAGACAATAGATCAGAAATTAGCATAATTCATTCTGATTTAAAGTAATGTCCAACATCATCCAATCACTGCCAACCATGTTAAAATAAAATGATACATGATAAATTCTGAATCTATGTACTGATTATCATTGTCACATGTCTGTCAAACATGTTGAGTGATCCAAACATCATCTGCAGCCTGAAACTGAACTTTTGATCTGATTTTAGGAGTGAATGCACTTAGCTGCATAGAGAGATATAGGTTGCTCCCTTGCTCACTATTTAGTGAATGACTTAACCTCCAGTGTGCTGTCTGACTGCACTGGTCTCAGAACAGTTTCAAATGCACCTTAACTTTTTTTTTTAGCTTTTGGATGAACTCATTTATTCTCAGTGTGATAATGCACAGTAAATATAGGAATGCATTTACTAATGTTAATGAACAGAATCATATTGTACAGTGATAACAAAATCAAATATAATAAAATGTATATTAAAATGAAGTGAAATGATCCACAGATGTGTTAATGTTGAAACATGTTTTTTCTACTTTTGAGGAAATGCGGTGTGAGTTTCCACATATGTGGACATCATGTTTATCGGTGTGCTGACGTACGAAAAATGAATGGATTTTTTAAATGCGGCATATCAAACGAAACTGTATACTCTCCTCTTTACAACCAAACAGGTTTCAATCAAAAAACTTTGAGATATTTCTTACCACAGGCACTTTTGTTGACGCTGCTTCTGTAGGAGCGCTTCACAGAAATCAACAGCATGCTGTTGTGTCATGTGACTCTTAAATGACAGTGTAGAGTCTTGTGAACAGTATTCAGTCGGTTTGTATTCATTTAAATTATGCATTGTGTAAAGCGAAGTCAAAATACAACATCCACGCATGGGAATGTGGGGGTCGCACAAGGTAAAAAAATAATTTCTGAATGCCGTTTACTTGTGTGCTTAGTTGATCTAGTTGAAAATCAGTTTTCTTGAATCTGAAGTTTGTTTTCTGCACCATTAGTGACACCAATCGGAACTGCAACTCTCCTCCATGTTCCATTGGTTGTACCAACAGACAGCCCTGCTCCACACTCATGCCACTGGTTGAGTTGTTGACATTGTGCAGTTCCAAATATATTGAGGTGGTATGTGAATGATAACAATATGTAAAAACACTGAAAGCTGTTGCTCATGTGAATAACAGATGTGGGCCCTTTACTGGAAAAGTTACTACAGAAATGTAACTGCAAATGGGTTTCATGTGTGAAAGTGGCTAATGATAAAAAAAGAGGATTGTTTCATATTCTCCATCATTAGAAACACACACTTCCACAGCCACATGTACATTAAACGCTTGATCCGTGTTGTGTGTGCTGATATAATGTGTGTTGATGGGGGTCTGATCGGACCTCTGCCTGCTGTTACACCTGTCTCTCTCTCTCTCTCTCTCTCTCTCTCTCTCTCTCTCTCTCTCTCTCTCTCTGTTTTCCTCTTATATTCATCTGTTCACAGGCTGGACCGTTTACCACCAAACATCCGAGCGAGTCACCTATAAATCTAGTAGCAAACCACGCACTAGATTCCTCAGTGGACCCGTGTCTTTGTCCATCTGTTTGTATTTGTTCTACTTTTCTTCTATTAACCATCATTCCCTTACTGATTTAATTTTCTTTTTATCTCTCACATACACTAACACACACTCATTTACACCCATTTCATTTCCATGTTCATATCAGATGGCACTTTCCATGAATAGAGTACAAAAATATTATATATAATATAAATATAAAAATATAATATAAAATAAGATTGCTCATATGTTTTGTTTGATTTCCTGAGGTTGATGATTGACCTGCACTGAAAACCCTATTAAATTGATTTAACTCAACTGATTGAGTAATCTCATTGCCTCAATTGAATTGAGTAATGGCCTCTCCAGACTTGTGTAATCAAGTTTACTTACCTTGGAGGGAGAAGTCGAAATACATTTTTGTGGTAATCAACATTATGCCATATATGCTGTCGATCGAGCTTAACTTATATTGAACCCGGAATATTCCTTTAAATAATCATCAAAATGAAATGTAATTAATGAAATAATAGATAACAGGGCTGCAGATTTAGACTATATCTACAGTATTTACTACTCAGTCAGTAGGGGTTTGCTAGTTTGGGACCAAATTTTGGTTTGTAGTAAATGATGAGCTTAAATTTTCCATAAATTAAAGATAAAAAAAAAAATGTTCTTCTATTTTTCTTACAGTAACTTAAGCAACAGGGTTGAGTTGAGCCTGACGAATGCAGTCAACACGAACGTTTTTGTAAAAATTTAGAAAATCAGATTTTTTTCCGTCATGCTGTGGAAAGGATCCAAATGATTTCAGTTCCAGTTTTAAGCAATGTAAAAAAAAAAATAATTGTAATTGGGTGAAAATCATGTGGTAAGAGAGTTGCATGAAAAATGTTGGACACATCTAAACATTGCTTTTGCTAATTAAAATTAGTAAATGAAAAACAATTATTATATTACAATGAATTAAATATCAATTTAACAGATTATGTCAAAATAATGATATTGTTGTGTGATTTTACTTGTCAGATATTTTCAAAAGGGTCATGACCTCTGGGGTGTGAAAATCACTCTTTTAAGGGGGGATATAGACATTTGATGAGTTTCAAACTACCGCTATACTTGCTATGTTGACATATTTATAGATCTATCTTGAATTTGGAAGTGTACCATGTTCATGGAAAGTACCAGATGTCCTCAGGCCCTTTCTTTTCATTTCTCCTCTGTACAAATGCTTTGTGCTGGGCTGCAGCTTTAATAACACAAGCTGTGTCTTCCCCTAAACATGGCCATTCTCAGCCTTGAACCTGAAGCAGAGCAAGCGTGTGTGGACATGTCTGCCAAAGCCTTTGTATCCTCTTTATCTGTGCTTTATTTCCTTTCCTAATGTCTCTGAGTCACTCCATGTAAAGGCCCAGTGCCAGAACAAGACGATGATTGGCAGTTTTCTCATGTTTGGAATCGGGGCACGAGCGAGTCGCTATGGAGACCATCAGGGCTGTATTTAAAAATTTTTTACCTCACTTCCTGTTTTTTGGCTGTCACCTGCATGAGTCTAAAATGATGCTGTCCCAGAAGCTTATTATGTTTTCATATTGTTTCAGCTTATATTATATCATTTCTCTAGGTTAGGGTTTATTTTTGGCTTTCCGTTTGTTATTTATTATATAATTAGGTCAAATATGATTTCCATCATAGCAGCAATTTGAAATTCTGTCAAATGCCAGTTTCTTTAATGTTTGTCTGATATGTTTGGTCTGCTTTTTGTCAGAATGATAATGTTAAATGACAATATTTTTAATATTTAACCATTTTTGTGTGATTTAATCATGTAAAAAACACAATTAATCATGCCCCCAACCCATAAATAAATTCCATAATAATGTATGTTTCTACCATTGGAGCAGTTCAAGCTTGATGTACCACCTTGATGTTTTTGTGAATCAGTGTCAGTAGGGGGCAGTCAGCACATCACGCCTCTTCAAACCAACAAGAGCAGCACAGACTTCAACATCTGACACGCTCTTTCACTCAAAGACAGCTGGAGCGATAGCAACAGAATGCTGGGATTTTAAGACACGTTTCAAACTGCGTTTAACTTGACACAGCATCCTAAAAACACAGCGATTATGATTAGAGACGATGAAAACTAGTGAGATGCTCCAAAAGCATGAGGTCATAGTCCAACAATTAGGTCAATTAAGTCAACAGAAGTAGGTCAATAATAGGGTTAAGTTCAATGATATTGAAATAAAATAAACTATATTTTGACTTCTAAACCCTCCTCTTGTATTATCTAAATGTTTCACATGTCTGCTGCCACAATATACACCGATCAGCCACAACATTAAAACCACCTGCCTAATATTGTGTAGGTCCCCCTCGTGCCGCCAAACAGCGCCAACCCACATCTCAGAATAGCATCTTCTCACCACAGTTGTACAGAATGTTGTTTTAATGTTGTGGCTGATCGGTGTATATATATATGATGTAAGGCATTTGAATTATGTAATATTTATTACACATTATATGCTATTTATCATTTAATTATTTTATACTAAATTATCTTTGTTTTTGGGCCTTTCTCAGTAAAAATGTATATGCAATTAATTCTATTAATTAATTGGCACATTATGTAATGAATTCGATTAAAAATCAGTTTTACAGCCCTAAAAATATTCTAACAATTCTTGCCATTCACTATATTGGAATATTTGTGGAAAATTGCATTTTTACAATTTACTTCTAAAATATGAAACATTATAATATATAGTGATTATTCCAACCTTCATTATGTCGAAAACTACATTCTTATGATTGACTAAATATAAAAGATTCGTTTTCAGGGTAGTTTTACATTGCAGAGCAAAATTGCACGTTCTACACTTCTCATTGCCTTGTATTTTTTAATCCAAATTTTGAAAAGTTTATTTTCTTCTAAATTCTTTAGTTTAATTATATTTTTCCTGTGTTTAAATGTTCGATGTTATGTGTAGCGTGAGTAAAGTCTGAGCACTAGTTCTGTAGTGAACCAGAGTGCAGATCTTGCATAATTATAACGGCATGTTCAGATGGAAAATACCAACTAAATTAGAGTCACTTGTTGGAGATTTTGTGATTGAACTGGATATTTAGGAGTCTTAAATGCTCAATATTTTCACTCACTACAAATGCATGACATTATTGTGGCAGATGAGTAAAGAACTGTATTAATAAGACAACACAAAAAGTGTCAATGTATCATTTGAGGTATTTCCATATCACTGGCCTACAGTCCACAGCAATCCAGTTTAAAATTGGGTTTGTCAGACTTTTCCTAGAATTTCTTTTCTCACAGAATGCGTTCTTGCATCCGTCTGCCTTTTTTTTTTTTTTTTTTTTTTTTGGTCTATGTACACACGTGTCAGACGGACCCTTTTGGAGCATCTCACTGGTGCTGCGTTGTCTTATTGATTTTCACTTTCTTACGCCATAAACTCTACGTTGTTAGGACGTGCTGTCAAGTTAGACGTAGTTTGAAACTTTGGAAAGTTTGTTTTCAGATCCCTGCATTCTGCTTGTGCTCTGACTAGCTGTATTTGAACGGCAGAGCGTGTCCTGCTGTGTGAGGCTCATTTTATTTTGTGCTGTTTACAGCTGGAGTTGCACTGACTGCCCTCTGCTGACTAGGAAATTCCAATACATGTAGGCTGTACTTCAAGCTTGAATTCCTTCGATTAATAGGGAATTTATGCACAATCAGGGATGTTTAATTGTGTTAATTTTTTGAATGTGTTATTTTTTCTATAATTTATCGCTCTAAATTCATGCATTAAATTGACAGCCAGGGGTGGACTGGCCATATGGAGAACCGGGACTTTTCCCGGTGGGCCGACCGAATGGGGCTGAACGGCCTAACAACATCCCACCCCAGTCCGCCCCTGTTGACAGCCCTAATTAAATTAGTTTATTTTAAACTTGTGTAGTTTTGTTCATGTTTTTGGAGGATGAGGGCATGTCACAACCTGGCCATTTTGGCATCTGCCTAATTTTGCTATCATAAATATACATGATTATATGGTTAATTACATTCGTCTCCCACCTGCTGTCCGTGATATATCTGCGATCCACCTGTTGAGAATCACTCTACTAGTGTACTTTTAAAAGTTGAGGAGATTAACTTGTAGCAATTATTTGCATGTACAGTGGCAAGAAAAAGTATGTGAACCCTTTGGAATTAGCTGGTTTTCTGCATTAATTGGTCACAAAATGTGATCTCATCTTCATTAAAGTCACAAGTATAGGCAAACACAATGTGCTTAAGCTAACAACACACAAACAATTATAATCTTTCAAGTCTTTATTGAACACATCCCATTAAACATTTACAGTGCTGTGTAAAAAGTAAGTGAACCCTTGGATTTAATAACTGGCCGATCCTCCTTTGGCAGCAATAATCTCAACCAAGCATTTCCTGTAGCTGCAGATTAGTCCTGCACAACGTTCAGAAGGAATTTTGGACCATTCTTCATTACAGAACTGCTTCAGCTCAGCCATATTCTTAGGATGTCTGGTGTGAATGGCTCTCTAGAGGTCATTCCACAGCATCTCTGTTGGGTTAAGGTCTGGGCTCTGACAGGGCCACTCCAAAAGGTGGATTTTCTTTTTTTGAAGCCATTTTGGAGTGGATTTATTTCGATGTTTAGAGTCATTGTCCTGCTGCATCATCCAACTTCCACTGAGCTTCAGCACAGCAACCCTGAGATTATTCTTGAGTGTATCTTGATAAACTTGGGAATTTATTTTTCCCTCGATGATGGCAAATGGTCCAGGTGATCTTTGGCAAGCTTCAGGCGTGCAGCAATGTATTTGTTGGAAAGCAGAGGCTTCCTTCATGGTGTCCTGCCATGGACACCATGTCAGATTAATGTTTTCTGTATAGAAGACTCATGAACAGAGATGTTAACCAGTTCCAATGATTACTTCAAGTCTTTAGCTGTCATTCTAGGGTTCTTTATTAAATCTTTTTTTTTTTATTAACAATTTTTGTTATTAACATTTTTTATTGATTCCAAGACAGACAAAAATAAATTTAACCACACAATTATACATTAGAAATCAATTTATAACCCAAAATTAAATCTAACTAAATCACATACATTTGCTGGGAATAAAATGCCCAAATACTTAATGCCCTGTTTGGGCCAATGAAAGGTGCCCAGTTGAAAAGCCATTACTGGGCAGTACACTGTCAGAGCCAAAGCTTCGGATTTAGACCAATTAACTCTGTATCCCAAAAATTTAGAAAAGGAATTAATAATTCTGTGGAGGCAAGGCATAGATCTAGTAGGGTCGGAGACGAATAATAAAATATAATCTGCTTAAAGCAAAAGCTTATGCACCACACCTCCCGCCATCACCCCTGGAAAATCCCCCTCCTTTCTTATCGTGGCTGCTATTGGTTCCAGGGCAAGACAGAACAATAATGGGGAAAGAGGGCAACCCTGCCGGGTGCCCCTGTCCAGAATAAAATAATCATTTGTTTGTACTGCCGCTACCAGGTGTCTATAAAGTAACTTAATCCATCCAATAAAAGTATTCCCGAACCCGTACATTTCCAAAATCTTAAAAAGATAATCCCATTCTACAATATCAAACGCCTTTTCGGCATCAAGTCAGATAGCAGTGACTGGATTCTGATCATTTGCCAATGACCACATGATATTGATGAAATGCCTAATGTTATCAGAAGAGCTATGGCCCGAATAAACACAATCTGATCTATATGTATAAGAGGTGTCATAACTTTACTTAATCGTTTAGCCAGAATTTTGGACAATATTTTAACGTCTAGCTGGATCAGGGAAATTGGACAGTAACTCTTACACTTGCTTGGACCTTTGTCCTTTTGAAGAATCAGACTGATCCGGGCTTGTGTCATGGTTGGCAGAAGCTTTCTGTCTCCAGAGGCCGAGGAATTTGAATTTTTGGACATATTGCCCTCCTAGAACAGTTATGGAACAGAGTGTATCGAATCTCACCGGTTTTTGTAAATAAAAGTGTTAAAACTAGCAAAGTGTGCAGAGCTCGCTGTTCACACATCCAATCCTCGCATGGAGTCACGTGACACCCTCTTTATTACATCATTGAGCATTCTGCGGTGTGCCCTTTGGGTCATCTTGGCTGGACAGCCACTTATAGGGAGAATAAACACAGCACTAAATTGTCTCCATTTAACTTTGGACAGATGAATATCTAAGCTCTTCTTTGTAACCCTTTCCAGCTTTATGCAAGGCAACAATTCTTGATCATAGGTCTCCCAAGATCTCTCTTTTGCGAGGCATGTTCCACATCAGCAGATGCTTCTTGTGAATAGCAAACTCAAAATGTTTGAGTGCTTTTTATAAGTCAGAGTAGCTCTAACCCACACCTCCAATCTCAATTAATTCATTGGATGCCAGTTTTGCCAACTCCTGACTCTAATTAGCTTTTGTTGACATCATTAGCCTAGGGGTTCACATACTTTTTCTGACCTACACTGTGAATGTTTGATGTATTCAGTATGTACAGGAACAATACAATAATTTGTGTGTTATTAGTTAAAACCGATTGTATTTGTTCCTTATTGTAACTTAGATGAAGATCAAACTAGATTTTAAGGCAAATTTATACATAAATGCAGGTAATTCCAAAGGGTTCACATACTTTTTCTTGCCATTGTAAATATTGCAGAATTTATCTTCCCTGGAAAATGGACTGAAAATATTGATGACATCATCATGTCCACAGGGTCATATAACAACTTTTGTCTGATAAAATGCACTCTACCATAAGAATGTCCCTCTCCCTAATAATAAAAGCATCTTCATCTATATTATACTATGACAGTAAGCAGAGATACAAAACCATAAGCAACGCTTGTGTGAAGTTGGTGGCATGCAAAAAAATATATCTTCGAAATGTCATACATTCGCCAAATAATTTCATGGTGTCTTTAAAGAAAGAAGTTTTTGTCAAACAAGAGTCTCAAACATCATTCATCATTCAACATACAACATAAAGAGTACAGACTTTCTATGAAGGTTGTCCATACAAAAGACTTTTGTAGTTCATAAGCCACCCACCTCATTATATCACAGATGAAGCCTACCTGCACCTGATCCTGTATCTGTTCTCTGATTGGCTGCTGAGGTTTGCTGTCCAGCAGCTTGTGCAATGTGCTGTGTGCTTTGCCCCGCCTCCTAACTGTCTGTGTGCTGTTTTGCTCTCATAGGGTCCACCCTCAAACGACTCTGTCTAGGCAAAGAACGCAGCAGTAGTAACTATCTCATTTCTTCCTTTCTTCAGTCATGGTCCTCCTTTCTTTATTTATTTACTTGTTCATTTTCATTTCTGTTGTTTGGCATGGCCACATGTGTGATTTACCACAGTAATTTCTGTTTGCATTAGCAAGTTGTGAGATGTGCGTCACTATCATTTTGTTCCCTGTCTGTCACTCACTCAAAGTTGTGTTGATGTAGTGACACTAGGGGTTCGATCTTGAGAGCCCCAATCACCTTTGCTTAAAATAGAAAAGGCCAATGAAAATTGGCGAGTGGAATTTGCATGCTACTCTCCGCCCCGGACAAACGGGTATAAAAGATGGCGTGCATCACTCATTCAGATTTTTTCTTCGGAGCCGAATGCTTGCTACGCTGCTGGATTTTTTACGCCACATACCAGCGGTAACCCTGGCACGGTTGAGTGTGAGGTTGACCTGGGCACTTCGGCAGCCTGAGTCTGCGGGTGCTAAAAGAGTATATTCAAAAGAGTATATTTTCTTTATATGAGCTCGCGCAAATGCTTGGCATCTTTATAAAGATGTCCTTCTGCGTTTGCGCTACTGGATGTGGCCGTTATCTCTCCCCTCCGGGTACCCATGAAATCTGCCTCGAGTGTCTGTGGTGCCAGCATGTCGAGGCGGCTTTCGTGGAAGGGTTGTGTTCTCATTGCGAGAACATGCCCATGAGAGCGTTGCGGTCACAGCTCACTTCCTTCTTCATGAAGCAAGGAGCCACCGCGGCTGCTCCCCAACCCGGTCTGTCCTGGGCTGACGCTCAGATGGCCGGGTCAGCAAGCACTGCGGGTGACATGAGAGCGTTTCCGCTGGCTCAGCCCCCGCGGACCTCCCATCCCAGACGAGCTGTCGAGCGATGCAGGGGGTCTGCCTCAGGGCTGGTTTAATATGTCGTTCGCGGCTCGCAACCAGGATGAGCTTTCGGTCGCGGCATCGGGGGGTTGGCTTCTGCTATCGGAAGCGGACGAATCTTCTGAGCTCCTGCCCACGGGCGATAGAGCACAGGATGAGGTGGACGCTGAGATGGCAGCCATGCTTGCCCGGGTGGCTGCGAACATCGGGCTAAAGTGGAACCCTCCACCCTGCTCTGAGCATTCGAGGCAGGATGATTGGTTTATGGGCTCGGAGCGTGACCCACGACCGTGCCCCGCCCCGGTGCCTTTCTTCCCGGAAGTGCACGAGGAGCTAACAGAGTCATGGAAGGCACCTTTTACTGCCCGTACATGCTTCGCGGGCTCGTTCACTCTGAATACCCTCGACGGCGGAGCGGCTAAGGGATATGTCAGCGGTGGTAGACACGTTCACTCAGGCCAGGGCCCCCCTATGTGGTGGCTGTATGCCTTGAAGTGGCGTCTCCGTGGGGAAGACCCACAGAGATGTGCCGTCGGGTCTGTGCTGTCTTTCCTTCAGGAAGGGCTGGAGAGATGGCTGTCTCCTTCTACCCTGAAAGTGTACGTGGCTGCCATAGCAGCTCACCACGATTCACTGGACGGGAGACCCTCATGACAGCGCGACCTGATCAACAGGTTCCTCAAAGGCGTGAGGAGGTTGAATCCTCCTAGACCATGCCTGATCCCCTCTTGGGGTCTCTCTGTGGTCCTACCTGCCCTACAGAGAGCCCCCTTTGAGCCCCTGGAGCAGGCCGAGCTCAGCACTCTGTCCCTGAAGACGGTCCTCCTGGTGGTGCTCACTTCCATCAAGAGGGTGGGGGACCTGCAGGTGCTCTCTCTTACCAGCAAATGCCTGGAGTTCACGTGATCTTGAGACCCCGGCCCGGTTACGTGCCCAAGGTTCCCACCACTCCTTTTCGGGACCAGGTGGTGAAACTGCAAGTGCTCGCTTCAGTGGAGGAAGACACAGCCTTGTCATTGCTGTGTCCAGTTTGCACCCTGCGAATCTATCTGGACCGCATGCAGAGCTTTAGACGCTTGGAGCAGCTCTTTGTCTGTTTTGGAGGACAGCAGAAGGGGAAAGCTGTCTCCAAGCAGAGATTAGCCCATTGGATTGTGGACGCCATTTTCCTCGCATACCAGTTTTATAACCTACGCATAGACCCGGTTTCCACCCGAGTGTTATGCGGTAACAGCAGGTAGACCGGGCAGCCAGTTGGGTGTACTGCTTGCATTGCGCCTTTCCCCTTTTTTTCAAAGGTGATAATGTGTGCTTTTTTGTCCACAACAGTTCCCCGTACCGGTGAACTCCGGACACCTCTTTAATTCTTTAGCACTGTTCGGTGACTAACTCGGCGGAGGAGTAACGCCACCAGGCCCAGTACTCGTGGTATTCCCCTTTTCAGGTGAGCCCATGTGCTCGGGCTCAGTGCCCCATGCTTGGTGATTCCCCTTGGTAAACCCATATGATGAGTTTCCACTGTTCAGTTTCCCCCTTAGGTGAAACCTGTGTTTCCTCTTGTCAGAGCTTTCTCTGCTTCGGCCACTGTGCTGCATACCCTCTCTGTAGATAGGGTCCTCTTGTGGTATCATTCCGTATGTGTACTTCCCCGTTGGTAAGTCCATGTGAGGTATGCTCCACATGTTAACCTCCCTCCGGCAGGATGTGGTCTCCGTAGTGCTCTCTTTCCTGGAGAGGGAAGAGCACTTCCCAGCACTATTCTAGAAAGTGCTCAGTGGGTGATTGTTTAACAGCAAATTAAGAAAGGCACCACCGGTATCCTACTTGGGTAAGTGCCTCCTCCCCCCTTAATGGGACTAGGGAGACGCCTTACCTAACTCGCGACGTGGTTGAGTGCTCGCTGTGAGGCATGCAGCAGCTTGCCCATGTCCACTCTTCCGTGCCTCGTGACACGGTTCAGCGCCTGCGACGTTTTCTATAGGAACCCCTAGTGTCACTACATCGACACAACGTCGAGTGAGTGACAGACAGGGAACATCTTGGTTACTGATGTAACCTCTGTTCCCTGATGGAGGAAACGAGACATTGTGTCCCTCCTGCCGCAGTGCTGAACCAGCCGCTGACATGGCCGGGACTCTTTATCAGCTCCTCAGCATAAACCTGAATGAGTGATGCACGCAATCTCCTTTTATACCTGTATGTCCAGGGCGGAGAGTGGCATGCAAATTCCACTCACCAATTTTCATTGGCCTTTTCAGTTTTAAGCAAAGGTGATTGGGGCTCTCAAGATCGAACCCCTTGTGTCATTACATCGACACAAAGTCTCGTTCCCTCTATCAGGGAACAGAGGTTACATTAGTAAACAAGATGATTTCTTTACATTAATGTGATCATCTTATTTTTTCCTAGTGCATGCTGAAAAATTTGTGATACCATAAAGTGCTTATTTACCATATTTAATTTCTGTATTCATGATTTAAGTTCATCTGTGATATTCATTTGTTCTTTGGTTTGATATGTAATCCTCCAGCTGCTTATCTTAAGGCCAGAAACATATTCTGCAGTACTCTACAATAGTGCGCAAATACAGATGTGAATGCTTGGTCAACACAGTCTCGTTATACATACTCACAGTATATGTATACTTATACATACTTTAAGTTTCCGTACTGGATGCTGATTGGTCAATGCAGCTTTCAAGTCATACTAAAATACACAATATAATTACTGTGTATATCACTGCACAGCACCCACAGAGGCCAACTAGAGTATTAACCATTTACATGTCATAGCTACCCATTTCACAGTTAACATGTCAGGGACTAAATCTTCCAAGAATACCACTTCAAGAATTTGTATAATAAATTTGTTTTTGAGGAAAGTTTAAGGAAAAATACAACTTTTGACCTGTTTTCAGTTCAAATAAAAATCCACAAATTCCAGAATCCCTGGAAAATGTTATTGCGTGACGAGTCCTGTTGACTGTTATTAAGCAGTGGATTCATTACTGAGGACTTGTTCAGGGTGACGTTTGAAGTTGTTTTTGAGTTAGTTCTCTCTCTCATTCTCTCAGGATCTCACGGTACTGGTGCCACCCACTTGACATCAGCATCCAATCACCATTCGCCTCCTGTCACCATGTTGACTGCGTCTCCTCAGCCAATCACATCACTTGTTCAGGCTCAGGCCAACAACAGCAACAATAAGACTGGTACATTCACAGATGACCTGCACAAGCTGGTCGATGATTGGGCGAAAGAAACTCTTGGCTCCGCCTCTCAGCCCCGCCCCTCCACGAGTCAGATCAGACAGCAGAGATCTCATCAAAACTTCTTCCAGACCAACCCTCCAAACACCAGAGTCTCCAACCAGGTACTATAAGTTGTATAAGAGAAGTCCCCTATGAGGTCTTAAAAGATGGGTGAAAGCCATGACAGACTGTACAATATAATGCATCAAGACTTTGGCCATGATTGACAGATGATTACATCATCAGGTGGCGTCACTTTGGCATCCTTATTGACACATGAAATTGAAATGCTACCATGCGGTTGGCATTGTTTAATCTGGAAAAATCATGACAGAGTGCATGGTGTCAGTAGTGGACAGATTGTAACACCCAATACAGATTGTGTTTTTTTGTAATTTTCCCTCATGCCATTAGAGGGCACTGGGGTGTTTAGATTACCCATATAACTGGAGTAGTAGAGGAAGAAAAGGGAGTTTGTAAGCAGCTTTTCTACACTGTACAGTGCTTTGGTTCCTTGAATAATAAGATCACAGATTTGAGAAAGTTTAAGTAGTTATCAGTAGTACTTTAAATAGGCAAACCAATGTATCAGATTATTTTTAGGGGACAAAATGTAATGTGCACACCTGGTTGTAACCACTTGCTGCGATCCTTAGATGTCCGGAGTGGATGTTCACATTTTGGGTATGCAGGGTTGTCATGTATGAGAACATCCTGGATGTGGTTAATGAATGAATTCCACTTTGCTACTTTCTCTTCTCCTGTTCTGGAAGATGATGCAGTCTAGTAGACATGATTCTTTATGCTCCACTGCCACTTTTTCACCAACTGACAGTCCTTGTCTTTGGCAATCTGGTCCAACTTTTTGGACAACCCTGCCAAATACAAATAGAAAGGTATGAAATGTGATGGCTGCAAAAAACACTTAATTACAAGTGAACAATGGGAGTACAATTTACAAGGAAAAGTTATATGAATTGAAAAGCAAAATGTTACCTTTCTCCAGATGCCAAACATCATAGAACTGTGTGATGTCATGTTCCTTTAAAAATGTCTGTATCTGTGGGTGACGGTCTGTGATAATGCAGTCCAACTTCACCCTATGGGCATCCAAATTTTCAAGGCTTCTTTTTAATCCTTCCTTCTCCATATGGTAACTACCACTAACCTCAGTGCTCTACAAAGAAAGCAATAAATAATTCCAGTTAGACACAATCAGTCTGTCAGAGCCGTTGCCCAGGGGTCTGCGCTCATGACATGTACATGGTTGACCCGAGTTAGATTCCTGGCTTGTGAGGTCCTTTCCTGTTCCTTTTCCCCAAAATAAAGCTGAAAGACAATCAAATTCATCTTTGATAAATAAAAAAAGAAAGACACAAGCAATCTGTAGAGGTATTACAGAGGAATTACTGTCAGGGCAAATGTATGTTGTGGTCTAATCTCTCCACATGGGAAATTATTTCCACAATAAAAAATAAAAAAATTAATCAGTACAATCTGACTCGACATAATGGCACTGCGAGCCATTGTATGTTGATGTTTTTTTCTAGCAAGTGCTGGAGAATTGGTGTGATTTATGTATTGTCACTCACCTGCACCAGCTGAATGTCTAAAATGACATTGCTACCAAGATCCATTACAGTGTAGCTCCCATACTTTGCTGAATGTCCTGTAAATGTTATAAAAAAAATTTAGTCCATACAATTCAGAAACAGTGAACGGTAAAGCATGGCACCGTTGCAAAATTTGACATTTTTACCTGATGAGTCTGCTCTCATATCACCACCACCTATAACTTTGTCCCCCTGGCTTATGTGCCGCATGACTTCTTCTTGTTCCTTTTTCCATTTATACACTATGGCAGGTTCTAGGTACATTTTGGTATGCTTTCTATATGTTCTGTGTTGAATCATCTTGATATGCATTGCACTGAGCACCTACAATCCACAAACAAACATACATTTAGGTTCAAGAAATATTCTCACTCTGTTAGTAAATATATATCCTTCTTCTTATAAAAACCTTTTTTATTTTGAAGAAGGATGCACCAGTGAATTATATGGCAGCAGATAACTGCAGGTTGCCTAAAGGGGTGCTGCCAACAACAGGTTGGCTTCCATTGTCTAGCATACTGACAATGTGAGCAGACTTGGTAAATGGCAACAAAAGTCCCCTTTCTTCGAGCTGAACATCACAGACACGTGATAACTGGACAAGAATCAAAAAGTTGGAGGAGGCAGTTCTCAAAGACAATATACATCGCATCATCTTGGGTAGCCGTAAATCTGTGTGTGCTGTCATGTAAAAAGAAAAGTAATATTGTAATCATGTAAGTCTATTTCAACAAATTGATTTGATATCTCAAAAACAATATTGTAATAACATAAATAGAATAAAATTCACTCACAAATGTTGTGATGTGTCTGTCACAGTGGTGACAGACTCAGCAGGCTCATATGTTGTGTCCTTAGGATTATAGACCTCAAAGGAAACATTTTCCTCAACCTCCCCCTCTAGTTCAACATGAGCTCTTTTTGTTGTCCTTGAATCCTTCAAAGGTGTTGAGGTCAAAGGATGGAAAGTGTTCCAGGGAGTAGTGGTACCAACACCTACACTTTCACATGACACCACAGCCTGTGTTCCTAGCACAAAATCACAGATCAGGGTATTTTTTTATAATATATCTTTTTAAATATAATTTGTTGACACATCTGATGTGATGTAAATAGTACAAATCACAAACTTGAATTATTGTAAAAAGCATACATTTAGCACATTCATAACGATTAACATACAACACCCAAATGGACCATATCATTACAATGAATGTGCAGCTATTGTAATTCCCCTAAATACAATTATTGGGTCTTTATCAATGGTGATAGGCACATATAAAGAGAATAGCAAATAAGTTGGATTCACAGTGATACCTGTACACAAAATATAAGTAAACATGTCTGATACGTGTGTTCACAAAAGATTTCAAATATAAAGTGTATGTTACAGGATGCTTGCACACACACACACACACACACACACACAAACAGGCATATGTGGTTTGCGAGGACTCTTCATAGACATAATGTATTTTATACTGTACAAACTACATATTCTATCCCTTACCTTATCCCTAAATCTAGCCCTCACAGAAAACTTTGTGCAACCATCAAACCCCGAACTTCCCCCTGAATCAAACAAACAGGAAAAAGAAAAACATGCACATTAACCACGTGCACAACAGCACCAACTGGCGTCCATCCCTCTAAACTCAAACGCCTGTGACAACTTTGCTGTCGGATTGCTCAAATCCGGTGTTTCTATACAAATTTTGTGAGACAGAAACAGAAAATAATCTATAAAACAAACTCCAGCCAAACACAAAGAACATGTAGATTCATTCACAAAACTGTCCCGAAGGTGTGTTCCTCCACAAAACAAACTCCAGCCTCTAGCGGAACCAGCACACACACACACCAAAAATAAAATAACACATTTTTCAGTTTCCTTGGACAGTCAAACGAATGTTCAGTGAGCCGGCTGTTTCATAAGTGCAGCAGATGACCTAATACTTCCAGTGTCCTGCAAAAAATACTCCACAAAACAAACTCCAGCCAATAGGAGGCATAAACACAAGGAACATGCAGATTCATCCACAACTGTCCCAAAGGAGTGCTATTCCACAAAACAACTCCAGCCGCTAGGCAGAACCAGCACAAAAAGAAACTAAACAAGCACCCAGTTTCCTCAGATGGTCAAGTGAATGTTCAGTGAGTCAAGCTCACTTGGCTGCAATGAGAGAAACACACCATGACTTCCTCAGCCCATTGATTTTATGAAAGACATCGCTTGTTGTGGGCATGTAAATATTTTGTGGCCATCCTTATTATCTATTCTCAATTTGGCCGGGAACATCAGTGCAAAAGCGACCTTCCGTTGATGTAAGAGTTCTTGCATTCCGTCGATGCAAAAGTTTCTTGAAGGAGTGTTATTCCACAAAACAAACTCCAGCCGCTAGGCGGAACCAACACAAAAAGAAACAAAAAGGTGCCCATCTTCCTCACAGTCAAGTGAATGTTCAGGGAGTCAGGTCCACTCGGCTGTTACATGAAACTCATCACAAATGGTTTACTCACCCCACTGTCTCTATGAAGGACAATGCTTGCTGTGGGCATGTAAGTATTTTACGGCCATCCTTAGTATCTGTTCTCACTTTGGCAGAAACATCAGTGCAAAAGCGACCTTCCGTTAATGTAAGAGTTTCTTGCATTCCTTGAATCGATCACATTTCTCTCTTGTCGAATTCGCTAAGTCTGGGAACAAGAAAATGTTGTGGTTCTTCCGAGAAACCTTTCTTTACTCCTCGCCTCGCGTAACACAAGATCTTTATCAGATGATCTCAGAAATTTGGCCAGAATTGATCGGAGCCTGTCTCCCTCAGCGGATCTCCGACTCTGTGAGCTCGCTCGATTTCCAGCTTATGGCCTGTTATGTCAAGCAGACTCGGGAAGAGCTCGTCTAGGAATTTTACCATATCTCGGCCTTCCTCATGCTCAAGAATTCCAACAATTCAGACATTGTTCCGCTGATTACGATTTTCAAGGTCTTCCAGCTTTTCCCAAACGCGCTGCAAATCTACTTTAGTCGCTAGCGGTTTAGCAGCTAATTCTCTCTCCGATGACACCAGATAATCGATCCGTTTCTCGACGTCCCCGATTCTTGTAACCAGTTCAGAGAATTTTGCCTCCATCGCAGTGATCGATCGATGTATTACAGTAAGATCCTCCAAGTCTGCCACGACCTTCGCCAGCATTACAGACATGCTCGACAGTTGCCGTTGAATTTCTCCCGCCGCACCGTCCAAACCGAGTCCCTGGTCTGCAGCCCTGTCTGGGGTATCAGCTTGAGCACATAAGTGTTTTTTAATATCTCTAGTGCCTGAGGATTTTGAATTCTTTGACATGTTGACTTCATAGAACAGTTATGTAGTGTGTATCGGGTGTATACAGGGTGTATCGAATCTCACCGGTTTAAGACACAAAAAGAATTAAAAACTAGCAAAGTTCGCAGAGCTCGCCGTTCACACGTCCGACCCCCGCATGGTGCTATGCGACTCGTTTAATATGTTTTTAAGCCATTTGGTTTATGAGGACATTTGCGGTGTCCTCAGAAACCACCACAATAGCATAGTGACAAGTGTATAACCGACAATAGTCCTCGTAAACCATGATTACCATTTCACACACACACACCAATATTTCTAAATAATTCAAATATTTTTCCAAAATAAAATGCATATTTTTCCTACCTTTGCATCTGAAATGAGGTCCCAAAGTACCAAAGGACAGCTGTGTGCTCACGGTTGTATGAATTTGTAGGTCTGTTTAGCAGCCTACATCTTTCATAGAGGGACACTGAAGTGACACACTCTGAAAGCAAGATGAAACAATGACAACATGCTATGGGCAATTATTGAAAGCTAGATGCAACAAGATACACAGGGCGTGCATTATGGAGGGGAGAAACAAGCCCTGAGTCTTTATTCACATATTATGTGAACCGCTTCCGGGGCGAGAACGCTGTGCGCGTTTGGCTGCCGTTTCGCACCTGGACTATCTTTTTCTTTTTTTTGTGCCTTGTTTGGATTATTTAGTTTTTTGATTACCACAACGTTTTTTGGTTTTGTTTTGGACTCTCTTGGATCATGATATTTTGATGTTCCAATTTGGTGCTGCCTGATACTTGTTCGGCCATCGGCCTGCTGCGAACTCTCTCCCTGTTTTGTCTGCCACCGCTTTCGGCTCGGCTGATGGGTGAGTTAACGCTCTCTGTGTCAGTTGCACTGATCATTTACTGTTTACTGTTTGGATGGGTTGCCTTCCTTTTGGTGAGCTGTATATTGGTGATGTGATGACTGGGGCTCTGGCTAACGTGGTATCGCTGGTGGCCCGCATTATATCTATCAGCGTAATATGCCTCGGCATTAGCGCTCATTCTGCTTTTATTTTGCTTCACTTTTGTTGACAAAACTGAAATGGAAATTGGATACTCACCATCTCAACTCAGGGCTTTAAACTGCCATCTGCGCCTTGATTCTGTGACATATGAGTACTGTCAGATGCTTGGAATTGCACGTTGTCCACGATATATACACTGCTCATCCAGAAAATCCCTGAACATTCACTGTTCAATGCCTGCTGCTATCCCATGCATCTGGTCTAACAACAGGGCTCCACCTAAGTCTAAGCTCCCTTCTACTGACTGCAGAACATGCCGATCGTTGATATATCTTAACAGCGATAGCCAGCACCATAATTCATCGATCAACCCTGAAGTTTCATGTCCTCACTTTGCTCTTCTGAATTGTCATTCCATCTCTGATAAAGCCTCATACCTCAATGAAATAATCACTGACAATAACCTTGATATGTTACTACTCGTTGAAACCTGGCAAGTACCCAATGATTATTTGCAGCTGAACCTTCTTACACCAGATGGATATAAGGGTGAGGGCAAGGGGGTGGCCTTGCTGTCATCTGTCAAAATGATTTGCGTCTCGCCCCAACTTGATTTCCACAACATAAATACCTTCGAATATATTGTATTGAAGGCTGATTCTCACTGTCCTCTCACAATTATTCTACTATATCGTCCTCCTAAGGCTCAATCTGACTTTTTTCCCCGAACTCAGTGAATTGATGACTCTAGCCTGTGCTTCCTCTGTCATTCGACATTTGGGTTTGATATTGCTTCAGTGTTTCCTTTTGACACTGGCATCTCTGATCATAAGCTTATTGAAATTAGTTTTAGTCTATCTGCTCAGAAAAAATGCAATAACAAAATTAAATTCTATCGTGACCTTAAGTCTATCGATGTCACATTATTTTCTGCTTCCATTGCTTCCTCTGCAATTTCTGATGTCTTTGATGTCTCCTGTCCTTCACTGATACTTTCTAAGTACCACTCTGTTATTTCAGAAATTTTGCATGAGTTTCCTCCTCCCACACTTCCCCCTGGTATACACCTGAGATCCGGGCCTTAAAAGTCACTGGTAGACGGCTTGAGAGGCTTTACAGGAAAACGTCATGGTTACTTGTGTAACCTCCGTTCCCTGATGGAGGGAACGAGATGTTGTGTCGATGTAGTGACACTAGGGGTCACTCTTGGGAGCCTGAGATACCTCTGGTCTTTGATAAAAGGCCAGTGAAAATTGGCAAGTGGTATTTGCATGCCACTCCCCCAGACATACGGGTATAAAAGGAGCTGGTATGCAAGCACTCATTCAGGTTTTATGCTGAGGAGCCGAGACAAGGTCCGGTCATTTCAGCAGGTAGTTCAGCGTTGTGGCAGGAGGGACACAACTTCTTGTTCCTTCCATCGGGGAACAGAGGTTACACAAGTAACCATGACATTCCCTATCTGTCACTCACTCGACGTTGTGTCGATGTAGTGACACTAGGGGTCCCTATAAGAAACGCCACAACTGTCTGAACTGTGTTACGTGAACTGGCAGTGTGTGACGGGCAGACCACTGTGTGCCTCGTAGCCAGCACACCAGGTCGACACGTAACCTCCCCCAACATAGTTATGAGTGTTGAACGGCCCTTTGGGGACAAGTCGACTACCCAAAAGATAGAGACAGGCTAACCCAGTCGTGGCCTCTTTTCCCCTTCTTTTTTTCCACTCCCTAAAAAAGAAGGGGGATTATCCGACTGGGCCGCCAGGTCTAGTCGGGGGGTGTCCCTCCCAAGGGGAAGACCCCGCGGAGACCACACCTCGCCCAAAGAGAGGGGGGGATATTTAAGTGGAAAAATACGTCACATGGTCTTTCTGACCATGTGGAGAGTCTTCAAGGTAGATTCTATCCAACGGGGGAGGAGTTACTACAAACATGGAGACTGGGGCAGAGGGGCTCTGCCCAAGGAAGATGCAGTTTGCCAACAGGGAAACGAATTAGCGAAAGATATACATTGCATGGGGTTAGCCTTACAGGGAACTGCCACATGCGGAGCACCTACCCCAGAACAGAACTCTTAGTTAGCACATGTACTGGGCCGGCAGCGAGTCTCTCCGAAAACTCAACTGCCACAGGGCTCGGAGGAAGTCAACCAGGGAACAAAGTTTGTGAACACTACTGGGAATCAATGGCGCACGTCTTCAGCTCAAAAGGAGGTGGAAGGTGCTATGTGCAAGCGATACACCCGGCCAGCTATCCCGGGCTTATCCGCTTGTATTGCGTGCCACTACCTGGCATGAAACCGGTTCCACCCGGAGGTTGTAGAACCTTGCAAAGGTGTTGGGTTTTGCCCAGCCTGCTGCTCTGCAAATGTCTGTTAGAGAGGCACCCCTGGCCAGGGCCTAGGAGGCTGCTACACCCCTCGTAGAATGGGCTTGTAGCCCTACCGGGGGCGGCATGTCCTGGGCGTGATATGCCATAGTTATGGCATCAGTGAGCCAGTGGGTGATCCTCTGCTTGGAGACAGTGCTTCCTTTCCGCTGTGCACCAAAGCAGACAAAGAGCTGCTCAGAGATCCTAAAGCTCTGCGTGCGATCCAAATAGATGCGTAAAGCGCGCACCGGACACAGCAATGACAGGGCTGGGTCTGCCTCCTCCTGGGGCAGCACTTGCAGGTTCACCACCTGGTCCCTAAAAGGGGTCATGGGAACCTTGGGTACATAGCCCGGTCGGGGTCTCAGGATCACGTGGTCCTAAAGCCAGTGCTGAAGCAGTCTCATATGCATCAACCCAAGCGGGGTGGCTACCACTGAGGATGCCATATGCCCCAGGAGCCTCTGAAAAAGTTTCAGTGGAACAGCTGTTTTCTGTTTGAACTCCTTCAAACAGGCCAGCACCGACTGGGCACGCTCGTTCGTAAGGCGCGCTGTCAAAGAGACTGAGTCCAGCTCCAAACCGAGAAAAGAGATGCTCTGAACCGGGAGGAGCTTGCTCTTTTCCCAGTTGACCCGAAGCCCTAGTCGGCTGAGGTGTGAGAGCACCAAGTCCCTGTGTGTGCACAACATGTCCCGAGAGTGAGCTAGGATTAGCCAGTCATTGAGATAGTTGAGAATGCGAATGCCCACCTCCCTTAACGGGGCAAAGGCAGCCTCTGCGACCTTCGTGAAGACGCGAGGAGAAAGGGAGGACTTTGTACTGATACGCCTGACCCTCGAATGAAAACCGCAGGAAGGGTCTGTGTCGAGGAAGGATCGAGACGTGGGAGTACGCGTCCTTCAGGTCTACCACCGCGAACCAATCTTGATGCCGGACGCTCGCCAGAATGTGTTTTTGTGTCAGCATCTTGAACGGGAGTCTGTGTAAGGCTCGGTTCAGTACTCGCAGGTCCAAGATTGGCCGCAACCCACCGCCTTTTTTCGGTACGATGAAATAGGGGCTGTAAAACCCCTTCTTCATCTCAGCCGGTGGGACAGGTTCTATCGCGCCCTTCCATAGGAGGGTAGTGATCTCTGCATGCAAGGTAGCAGCATTTTCGTCCTTGACCAAGGTGAAGTGGATACCGCTGAACCTGGGCGGGTGCCTGGCGAACTGAATCGTGTAGCCGAGTCGGACAGTCCGGATCAGCCATCGCGACGGATTGGAAAGCGCAAGCCACGCATCCAAGTTCCGCGCAAGGGGGACCAAGGGGACAACGTCGCCAGATGTACTGGCAGGTGGGGCCTCATGGCGGGGCGGAGCTCGAGGTGCCACACCACATCGTGGCCATGCTGAGTCTAGGGACATCGAAGCACTTACCTGACTCCTTGTGACCACCCCCGGAACAGCCTGGGACGGGGGAGGAAGAGGCCTATCCTCATAACCCGTGGAGACTGCCACATTGGGAGGCAGTTGTGTGCCACAGCTGGGCGCTCAGGGGCGGGAAGACCACCGTTGGAGCGCCAATCCTGCAAGGAATACCCGTGGATGATAGTCGTGATGACGACCGTGCACACTGGGTATGTGACCCGGGAGGAAGGAAACCGCTCTTTTGCTGAACTGTTGGGTACCGCAGCCACTTGGGCATGCAGAAAAATCAAACAAAAAGGCAACAAAAGATTTTCCACCCGGCCCTCCACTGGGGGATGGAGTGGTCTTCTTACCAGCTCCAGGTGAGTGGGTTTCATCGTCCCTGGGTCGCCCATCTCAGGGGTGCTTTGATGACCTCTGAGGGTTCTTAGTGGCCAACTGTGAGATGGGTGGTGTCTGCTTCCTGCGGTGGGCTCCACGCCGGGGCCGGGCCGAAGGGGCATGCTGCGGCAGAGCCGGTGCTGTCACCACAGAGGGACACCCTTGGCGATGAGCAGACGGGGTGCGGGATCTTGAGCCGCGCCGGGGCAGGATGTGTGGGATAGCCTCCGTCTGCTGCTTCACCGCCGAGAACTGCTGGGCAAAGTCCTCAATGGTGTTGCCACATAGGCCAGCCTGGGAAATCGGGGCAGCAAGAAACCGTGTCTTGTCGGCCTCACCCATCTCGACCAGGTTGAGCTAAAGGTGGCGCTTCTGGACCACTAATGTGGCCATCGTCTGCCCGAGAGACCGCGCCGTGACCTTCGTCGCTCGGAGAGCAAGGTCGGTCGCCGAGCGCAGTTCCTGCATCAAATCTGGGGCGGAACTACCCTCGTGCAGTTCTTTCAACGCCTTGGCTTGGTGGACCTGTAGGAGAGCCATGGCGTGCAGGGCAGAGGCGGCTTTCCAGCAGCGCTGTAGGCTTTAGCCGTCAGGGACGACGTGAACCTACAGGGCTTGGTCGGGAGCTTAGGGCATCCGCGCCAGGTGGCAGCGCTCTGCAGGCATAGGTGCAACGCGAGTGCCTTATCCACCAGGGCAATCGCCATATAGACGCTGGCCGCCCCGCCATCGAGGGTAGTGAGTGCGGGGAACTGCGGAATTGGAGCCAGGCAGTAAAAGGTGCCTCCCTCGATTTCGTCAGCTTCTCGTGCACTTCCGGGAAGAAAGGCACTGGAGTGGGGCTTGGCTGCTTTGAGCGGCGCCGCGAGCCCAGGAACCAATCATCAAGCCGTGAGGTTTCAGGGGATAGCTGAGGGTTCCACTCTAACCCGACGCTCGCGGCCGCCCGGGAAAGCATGTCTGTCATTTCTGCATCAGCCTGTGACTGGGCAATCGTCCCCGAGGGGGGGAGCCCAGCTGAGGCTTCTGCGTCCGGCTGGACAAGCCCGTTCTCCGATGCTGTGCTCGAGAGCTCATCATCTTCACAGGCTCCAAACAAGAGGCCAGACTCACCGTGAGACGAGCCGGCGGACTCATCCAGAAGCCCGACTGGGGCAGACGAGCGTGCTGGAGAATGGGAGGTCCGCGGGGGGATACCCGGTGGAGGCGATCCCATTGGGGTCCCCAAATCGCCCCCAGTGCTAGCCGCGCTGGCCTCATACCCATAGGTAGAATGAGGGGGCCTTACAAAAACAAGCCGCGACCGCAACATTGCCATGGTCATGTTCTCGCAGTGGAACATGAACCATCCACAAATGCTGCCTCCGTGTGGGTCGCGCCCAGACACGAATGACAGCGATCATGACCATCCGAAATTGAGAGATAACGACCGCAACCAGGAAAAACACACAATCGGAAAGGCATCTTTAAAAAGACGTTCCTTGTGTGCTGCGCTTTTAGAGAAATATACTCTTTTAGAGGAAAAAGCTCTTTCAGAAAATATACTCTCTTTTTTTCTGCTGAAGTGCCCAGGGGCGTTCTCTGCAGTGCACCAGTGCAGAGGAGGGAGAAACCGCTTACATGCGCCGTCAGATCCAGCAGAGGTGAATGAACAGTACAAATTCAGCTCAGTGAGCATGACCGTTCGGCTCCGAAGAGAAAATCTGAATGAGTGGTTGCATACCAGCTCCTTTTATACCCGTATGTCAGGCAGAGTGGCATGCAAATACCACTCGCCAATTTTCATTGGCCTTTTATCAAAGACCAGAGGTGTCTCGGGCTCCCAAGAGTGACCCCTTGTGTCACTACATCGACACAACGTCGAGTGAGTGACAGATAGGGAACTGGTCTTACTGTTCACCATTTAGCTCTCATTGAACACTTCAACGCATACAAAATTGCTTTGGACTCTGCACGGTCTAACTATGTCTCTACAATTATCAATAAAGCAAGCAATAGGCCCATGTTTTTGCCAGACCACTCTTGTCAATATTTGTCTAGTTTTACTCTTACAAACCCCTCCTCTATCAGTTACTTAATACTGAAATCCAGTTCTTCATCTTGCCGACTTGACGACCTCTGAGGGTTCCTGCTCCCACATCCCTCCTCAAAGTCTGTCATTCTGTCATCTCCGCACCTATCTCAGATTTCATAAACAGATCTCTAGATTCTGCTTCTCTCCCTTTACCACTTAAAACTGTGGCAGCAACTCCAGTACTTAAAAAACCTAACTTGGACCCTACTGTTCTTTCTAATTTTCACCCTATCTCTAACTTACCATTCATTTCAAAAATATTGGAAAGAGTTGTTGCCTCCCAGTTACAATCTTTCCTTGTTCAAAATAATCTTTTTGACCCCTTTCAGTCTGGTTTTCACCCACTTTACAGTACTGAAACCAGCCTTGTAAGTGTTTTCAATGACCTACTACACACTGGTGACTCTGGTTCTCTCTCCATTCTTCTATTACTTGATCTTAGTTCTGCTTTTGATACTGTTTGCCATGAATTACTTCTCTCCTGCCTCTCGGATGTTGGTGTCACTGGTGCTGCTCTCTCCTGGCTTTCTTCATACCTCATGGATAGACAGTTTTACATTTCAGTGCTAAATTATCAGTCACCTACTGTTTCCCTGAAATTAGGTGACCCTCAGGGATAAGTTCTTGGACCTCTACTATTCATTATATATATATACTGCCTTTGGGCCAACTCATTCGCCGCCACAGTTTCAGTTAACACTGGTATGCTGACGACATTCAAATATGTACAGCTTGTAGATCTGCTCCCACTCTCCAGACCGGTCCACATGTGTAAATAAAATTTAAAAAATGGCTTAACTCCAACTTCCTAAAATTGAACATGTATAAAACTGAAATCATTATTTTTTGAACACCAATACTTACGAAATAAATTCCTTATGACTTTGGTTGTGATATTGATGGCACTTTCATCAAACCGTCCAATACTGTAAAAAATGTAGGTATCATCTTTGATCCCTCTCTCACTTTTGAAGCTCATATTAAATCTGTATCTAAAATTGCCTTCTTTCACCTTCGCCACATTGTCTCAAAGACGCTGAAACACTGGTTCATGCATTTATATCCTCACATCTTGACTACTGCAATGTTCTCTTCATTGTAAAATATAAATTTTTATCAAATATAAACTAATCCTGCTTGCATTTATATCACTTCATTTTCTGGCACCTCACTATCTTAGTGAGTTGCTTCTCTCCTACAACCCGATCCGCTCGCTTTGGTCTTCTGGGTCCATACTCCTTTCTGTCCCTAGATCTCGCCTCTCTACTATGGGTGGCAGGTCATTCAGCATAGTAGCACCCAATATATGGAATTGACTCCCCTTGACTCTTCGCAGCATCCCTTCTATCTCTGAGTTTATATCTCAACTTAAAACTTTGTTGTTTTCTTAGTGTTATTTATCTTAATGTGTTATGTATTCACTCTCAATGACTGTGCTATCTGAACTGTGTTTTTGTGACTGTTCTTTGTTTGTGTATTATTGTGTTACTATTGTAAAGTGTCCTTGAGCTCTGGAAAGGCACTATATAAATTAAACTTATTATTATTATTATTATTATTATTAAAACTAATACACAAGCATCTAAAATCACTAGGATGAAATCAAATACTCAGTACACATCTAACAGCCTGTAATATAGGTAGCAAAACAATTAACATGGATACACTGTATGTCATGTTCATGTTTATGTTTAGTTTTGTTCATGTGTAGTTAGGGTTTTGGATTTCACATTTATTTAATAAATTGCACTTGGGTTCTCACTTTGTCATCATCTCTTCATTTACCACATCATTACACACACTTGTTTGTTGCAACATCACTGTCGGATCCAATATAGTTGGCACTGCATCAACTTTTAATTTAAGTCTCTCTGAAAAGCCTGCTTCAAACTGTCTTGTTTGTAAAAGATTCATCGGTAAAATGAAGCGAGCAAACAAACACGTTCTTACCGACACGATCCTGGACTTCATTAAAAATAAACGTCAGCCACTCTTTCTTAATGTTAGGATCCTTAGGAAGCAAATGCAAGAAATCTAGTTTCCCACAACCTGGCACTGCACAACGTCTTGACATCTTCATGGCCATTGTGCCACATCCTGTCGCTATCTAAAATAATCTCACCACTCTACTCTAACCGCAGGACCGGTGGGCGGGCCAAAGCAGTGTCAACGATAAAGTAGGCATTGATCTGTTTATGCAGAGGCTGGCCTGTGCTGATGTAATACCTCACTATGATGTATTAGTGAGGAGGAAATAGAGAACGGGTTGTTTTGGCACCTTAGTTTCAGTTAAGCCTTTTTTTGGGCTAACGAAGAAGTTTTTGGTTCGGAAATTTACAGTATGTTTTTATGGTGCTATGAACTCTCATATGTCAAGATATCATGGTAATTTTGATTTTCCAATTAATGACCCCTTTAAGCAGCAATTCAACTTTGTTATTCCTGGGTATATATCAGTGAGGAAGGATAGGGTAGGTTATATTATGTGTGAGAAAGTAGAGGATCGTCAGCACCATATCAATAGGGTTTTCGAAAGGTCGGTCCACGTTGGATGCACTTGTAAAATTGGAAACAGAGGTTAAGAAAACTATTGCAATGAAAGAGGTGCTGGTAGCAGTTTATTTTGACATTGAAAAGGCTTACAACATGATGTGGAAAGAAGGATTATTAATAAAACTGTAGAAGATTGGGCTTGAAGGAAGATTCTATAACTGGGTTTTAACTTTCTTATTTGGATGAACAATTCAAGTACAGGTGGGCAGTGAAATGTCACAAATAGTAAGTGCGGAGAACGGGACACCACAAGGAAGTGTGAAAAGTCCAATATTATTTAATATCATGATCAATGATATATTTGAGGGAGTACCATCAGGAATCAGTACAGCGTTATACGCTGATGATGGTGCTTTGTGGAAAAGGGGAAGAAATGTTACTTTCATCATTTTCAAAATTCAATAGGGATTTAAACAGTGGTCTTTAGAATGGGGGTTCAAATTCTCTATCTCTAAAACTTGTCAGATTTTTACAAGAAAAAATAAATAAAAGAAAACTTGCAAATAAATATATATGGACTACCACTGGAGAAGGTACCCAAGTTCAGATATCTAGGAATTTGCTTTGACAGTAAGCTCACATGAAAAGATCATGTAGAATATATTGAAAAGAAAAGTGGTAGAGTGTTGAATCTAATGAGATGTGTTGCAGGACAAGATTGGGGGGCTGATAAACAGTCATTGAAGGACATATATTGTGCACTTCTTCGGTTTTAGATTATGGATGCATAGTTATGGATCGGCATCAGCTACCATGCTAAAGAGATTAGATATTATTCAGGCTAAAGCACTAAGCTATATTACAGGGGCAATCAAAACAACACCAATAGCAGCATTAAAGGTGGAAACATCAGAGATGCCATTGAATCTGTGAAGGCAAAAATTGCGATGGCCCCCTTTGCTTTTCATTCAACCTGAAATTGACTAATCATTGCAAGATAGAATTTTAAAAAAAGTGTGGAAATAACTCTATGTAACACAATTTTTGTTCCTGGGTAGTAAGTGTTATTTTCAACTTGCTTATGCCTCAAAAGTATAGAAAATGGCTATTATTCCCCACAAACTTTGCTTTTGTGACTAGGACAGTGATATTTTGAAATGTACCTATTTCCAATGAGAAAACTGGCAAATGTGTGTCTTTTCGTTCACATAAAGTCTGAAAAAAACAACATATGAATCCAGAATCCTTCTTTATCTGTGGTCCGACGAAGACACCGGCTTTGACCTTTGGCTCAGACAGCTTAGGGAAGAAGTCTTGAAGGTACTTGAAGGCTGCCGACTCCTTATCTAGAGCTCTGACAAATTGTTTCATAAGGCCCAATTTGATGTGCAGTGGTGGCATCAGCACCTTCCGGGGGTCCACCAGTGGCTCCCACTTGACGTTGTTCCTCCCCACAGAGAACTCGGTCCACTGTGGCCAGTCCCGCATGTGGTAGTGCGCCTTGGTGTCCCTGCTGTCCCAAAGGCAAAGATAGCAGGGAAACTTGGTAAAACCGCCTTGGAGACCCATCAGGAATGCCACCATTTTGAAGTCTCCTATGACCTCCCAGCCATACTCATCATACTTCAAGGCATCCAGCAAGGTCTTGATGCTGTTGTAATCCTCTTTGAGGTGCACCGAGTGAGCCAGGGGAAGAGACGGGTACTTGTTACCATTATGGACCAGCACGGCTTTGAATATTACTTTAGTATAAATACATATTTATTTGGATTCATATGTTGTTTTTTTCTGACTTTATGTGAATGAAAAGACACAAATTCGCCCGTTTTCTCATTGGAAATAGGTACATTTCAAAATATCACTGTCCTGGTCACAAAAGCAAAGTTTGTGGGGAATAATAGCCATTTTCTATACTTTTGAGGCATAAGCAATTAGGAAATAACACTTACTACCCAGGAACAAAAAATAAATAACAAATTGTTGCACAGTGTAATCTAAGTAATTATACAATGGAATATATTGGAACAGCTCACTATTCATTTCTTCAAGTGTACACTGATGGTTCAAGTAACCCAGATACTGGAAGGACAGGTGCAGCTTTCTATATTCCAGAATTTAAAAAAAGGAAAATATGGTAGTCCTGGGTAGCTCAGCGAGTAAAGATGCTGACTACCACCCCTGGAGTCGTGAGTTTGAATCCAGGGCGTGCTGAGTGACTCCAGCCAGGTCTCCTAAGCAACCAAATTGGCCCGGTTGCTAAGGAGGGTAGAGTCACATGGGGTAACCTCCTCGTGGTCGCTATAATATGGTTCTCGCTCTTGGTGGGGCGCATGGTGAGTTGTGTGTGGATGCCGCGGAGAGTAGCGTGAAGCCTCCACATGCACTTTGTTTCCACGGTAACGCGCATCAATAAGATGCAAAAGCAGCTGAGAATCGTCATCCGCCACCTGGATTGAGGTGAGTCACTACGCCACCACGAGGTCTTAGAGGGCATTGGGAACTGGGCATTCCAAATTGGGAAGAAAAGGGGAGAGAGAGAGAGAAAAAAAAGGAAAATATGGAAGAATAACAGATGGAGAATCAGTGTACACTGCTGAGATGATAGCAATACAAATGGCACTCGATTGGGTAGAAGTGATGCTGGATAAAGTGGTAGTTGTTCTGACTCAGTGGTGGCACTTCTGAGCATTCAAACATTCCAGACTTGTCACAGTGATATTTTAACAGAAATAATGATTACACTATACAAATTAAGGCAGGTTGGAAGTCTAGTTCATTTTATATGGGTACCAGCCCATGTTGGAATTAAGGGAATTGAAGTAGACAAAATGGCTGAAGATTTATTAAGGATGGACAATCCAAATATCAAAATCACACATAGCAGAGCAGATCAGAAGGAAAGCATTTAATCTCAGAAGCATGTAATAACATATGGCAGAAGTACTGGATACATGTCAGACAGGAAGACATTTCATAGGGTACAAAGGAAAATTAAACAAAGCAAAATCACTAATAATATCAGTAGAGAGGAACATGTCATTTGGTCTCACTTGAGAATGGGACATTTAAAACTCAGTGGTACTCTACACATTATGGGGAAGCATAATACAGGTTTTATGTGACGAATGACAGGAAGTTGAAACTGTAGAACATGTTTTAATAGCATGTCCTGAATACGAAAGAGAATGGATTGAATTTAGGAAAGAATTAGAAATTTCAGGATGTCATGAATTTAAAATATCCAGCATTTTAAATAATGGTCCAGGAGCAGGAACAATAATAAAACAGTTATGAAATTCATTATGTTCAGCAGTCTTAATCATAGCATTTACGGATATAATTACAATACATTGAGTTCATTCGCTTATATACACACCGAAGAAGAAGAAAAGAGTGTTTTTCCTGTTTCCTGTCTTCCTGGGTAGAGGGTGGCATGACCTAGGTTAGGCTAATGCTAAAAGCCATCTTAATTCTTTGTTGAGAGGATACTTTTCTTTTGTTCAACTGAAAAGGATTATTTTATGGAATTGTTCATTCAACCTGCTAAGGATTTTGTCAAGATGTTTGAGGACAAATGAGGAAATAAGACCGTTGGTAGCTGTTGTGGAAGACCACTCTCAAATCTTGAACAGATAAGACATTCACCTTAATGGATTACCTTTTCACTTTTGACTGTTTGTAGCTCTTGTGGTGGACAATGTTACTGGATTAACTTTCTTCTTTCATTCAACACTGTCATGTTGGATGGCTAAGATCAGGTGGTTATAGAATGAGATTTCCGACGGTTAATATGCAGTTCCGGTTCCATTGTCACACACCTCACTCATTTCACAAGCAAGAAGGAAACTCAAGCTGAGGTATCATGTTATCTAGTTATCTAGAATATTGAGTTTATATCAGATGTAAACAGCAAGATAAGTAAGCATTGACAACCTGCCGAATGTAGCTGCCATGGTGTCCCAAATGGTCTCTCCACTAACAGTGGGACAATGTCCAAGAACACCGTCTATGAAAGTTCATCGAACCGTGGAAAATAATTTCTTTGGGCACCGCTTTATCCATTGTGTGTTTTAACAGATTTGTACTGTGCCCGCATTTTTTTTATTTCTTTTTTTCCCCAAACCTGTACTGTTGTGTGCTGGATATATATCCTGACAAGTTTGGCGAAACTCCAACATTGTACCCGGCTCAATCCCTGGTTGGCCTTGTTTTGCTCAAGGGTAAGGGTGAGGCCATTAGCCCCGAGAAAGCCCAGAGGAGGCACGATGAAGCCCCGGAAGTGACAGTGGGAACGCAACTGGCCCTAGCTCGCACAAGCATGCCCTCATTTGGCTCGATAGTGGAAACGCGGCTAATGACTTCAGACTGATAAAGTTTTTGTGCCAAAAAAAGCTAGATGCATCGGAACGAATATAACACAATGCAGGTGTCTCAAGACTTGTTTGACACGGCATCTAAAAACTGCAGCGCTCCTGCACAAGACACGGTGCACTGATCAGAGATGTCCAACTAGTGCATGTTTAAAATTTATTTTAAATAATTTTAAATACAGCACGGATGTATGCAAAAACCCATTTCGTTTAAACGGCCCCTTAAGTGAAGATCTTGGTCATTGGGTCTTGCTCTCTTATTAGCACCGTGCAGCATACACTAAGAATCTTAAAAAGGAGTTTAATTTGGAAAAGTGTGTATCAAGATCCCTGCATTGTGTTTCATTCTATTGCGCTCTGTCTAGTGTCCTGTATGAAAAGCTCAAAATACACGCTTTTACTGGGGTGAGGTACAGTATGAGCCACAAATGCAGTTTCACAAGCGAGTTCAAATGAATACCACTACTATCTGGGAATGTTACTACTGTTCATACAGCTTGAGTCTGGGGTAGTGCCATGGCACCAGGATACAGTGCAACACAAAATTAACATAGAACTATTTATCGAAGCGTTTCTTTTCTCGTATTACTTTTTACTTAAGATTTGAGAGTCTTTTGGTTTTTGTAAATCTTATCCACTTTAGTTTAAAATGGAATGTGCTTTTGTTAATAGACAGGTATGTTCTTTGCAATAATAATCCATACAACTAGAGGTCGAACGATAGTGGATTTTGTCCATACTGATAACTAAGGTGGTGGGTAAAGCCGATAACCGATTAATTGGCCGATAGTTTTTTTTAAATAGATTTATAGAGTAATAATAAAAATTGTCTTAGTCTTTCCTTTCTATGAAGGCACAGACATTGAGTCTAAAAGAGTCAAAAATGATTAAAATCCCAAAAGAAATTTATTGTGCAACACATAATAATAACCAGAGAAATGAAGTTTTGGTACATAACATGGGACTTTTAAATATAAACAAGTTCAAAATACATCGGGACTCTTATTTTGAAATGACAGAGACTTGGCTTTGTTACAATGCTCTATGCTAGTATTTACAAGACTACTTTTGTAGCCTATACTGTCATCAGATGAAGGGTTTTGTATGTATATATTTCACCAGAGGAGTTTTGTTGATAAGGAATAAAAAAAAATTTGGGAAAAAATAAAATGCCTGCAACTATCGGCATAGATTTTTTTTCCAATATTCGATAGTTCCAAAAAGCAACTATCGGCACTGATTAATCAGTAAAAACGATATATCGGTTTACCTCTAAATACAATATGGTGCTGTTTGGTTTGAATGTATTCCTTGTGCCCTCTAGTGGACTTAGAGCATTAACCTTAAAAACCTCATCTGTTTAAGAGAACATTCAACTCGCTTTTAGCGCCACACAGTGGACATTTCACCTCGAAGCTGCCGCGATACGTGTTATTAACCATGTAATGTCGTTTTGCAAAAATGTCACCACAGTCACCTGATTTTCATGAGATCAGGCTGGCATTTTCACTTCATGTTCTCTCTTTTCTTCTAGATAAGGGGCTCGATTCCTCAAGCATCTGTGAAGTTTCATCTGCCTCTCCCGTGTCCACTATCAGCAGCTCTGGGTCCCATTAAGCCTCATGGCATTGCAAGCACCCCCTCTCCCATCCTCCAGCGGGGCAGTTACCTGATGCCCACTGCCCCCATCCCTGGAATGATGCCAGCTGCTGTATATCCAAACCAGTGGTCTGGTTTGACCAGTCCAGTTGGTGCGATTAGTCCAGTGGGCATGTTTGCCACAGCTGGTTTGGTACCGTACCCTGGTATGTCCAGCCCGGCACTGCAGGCATTTCCTTTAGTGGTCAAAAGTCCAAACAACCCGATGTGTCCCAGCAAAGCCAGGACTGCATGAGAGCGACACCACTACAGTACAGAAACGGCAACAAACACTGTTTATGGGTAATACTAATCAATGCAGCTGGATAATCACGCTAGATCTACCACACCTGGTTACAGACACGGACACGACACTTGGATTCTCCTGAATGAATGAATCACCAGCTAGTTTGTGGAGTCCCTGCAATACTCCATACTGCTGTGTTTACTACGTTTTTACCTTGGCTTCAGGTTCAGCGCACAGGTTCTTGGATTCTTCTGTGCTTGGATTGTAGTTTAATGGTCGACACATCTGTACGAAGCTTTTGAGCCTGTAAATAGAAGGTGTGAGTTTGTGAATCTGGGCATGACAAGTGTGTTTTTTGGTCTCAGATGAGTCCTGTGGCACTGCTTGCACAATAATTTTGTTATGTTTTTCTAAACAGAGAGATCTTATTCTGTATTGAGGTGTGTTAGTTAAGACTGAGAATAAGACTTTGTCCTTTAGGATTTCCCCCCACAATTAAACATTTGGCGTATTGACTGAACTAGCATAGAAGTTGTGAAACACGAGCAGAGCAAATTTGAGTAAATCCTTCATGAATCCATTTTTGCTTAATTGAACATTTTAGGAATGGTTTTATGAATGATTTATTCGTTCTGCTAACTTTTCTTGAATGCAGAAGCAACAAAATAGTGTTAGGAATGTTTATTCAGTGTAGACTGTGGTTAGAGAGATCATACTTTCTAACAATATTCAGTTTTAAGGAATATTCAGGTTCAATTCAAGTTAAGTTAATATTGATTACCATAAAACAAGTCGACCCATCCCTTCTTTCCTTTAAAAAAAAAAAAAAAAGCACAAATCTATGTTCCAGTGAGACACTTACAATGGAAGTCAATGGGGTCAATCTGTAAACATTAAAATACTCACTGTTTCAAAACTTGTTAACATGATTTTACTGTGACTAAATCACTTACTAACCGCATCTGTGTGAAGTTATAGCCAATTTTACAACTTCGTTGCCATGATGGTGCAACTATGGTAAGCCCTGTAAGCTAATTTATCAGACTAAAATCATGTTAACACACATACTGTTTATGTCTTTTGTCTATACCTTTGAAACAGTCAGTATTTTAATGTTTACAGATTGACTCCATTGACTTCCGTTGTAAGTGTCTCACTGGGACTGCTGTTTTCTGAATAAACGAGGGATGAGTTGAAATTATTATTATTTTGTTAATAAACATTATGCGTCAGATGTTGTCAGTTGAGCTTAACTTGTATTGAACCACAGGACAAATTCCCAACATAGCAAAATATTAATTCAGGAGAAATGTAGTGCCTTGATAAATTCTGACTTTTTCCTTTAAAATTGTGAATCAACTCAAGTAGCTAAGTTGAAATCTCCTTGTGTAATGCAATAGCAATTTTCTTTTAGTATTTTTTTTTATCCTTTTTTCCCGCTGTGAAGTGGTGGTTTACATTTTGTAATCCCTTTTAGAAACAAGTTCACGTTCAGTAAATTGTTCATCACAATTTTAATGTCACCTAGGAGCTAGTCAATAAAACTCAGCTCTGTTCCAGCCATTGGCGCCTGAGTTTCTGATTGGTCACGAACACTTTCATAAGCAATACCACACTGTACTAAAATGAACTAAGCACACAGTTCTTGAAAGTATGTTCGAATGGTATTTATAGACGTAAATGTGTGTTTACATGAAGCTCATGTGACATACATTGCATGCCATCAAATTATCTCAGATAGATACCATAATGAATCATTAAGAATGACTGATCATATGTATTTTGGTGCATTTTCTGTGCTTGTATCTGATTGTGCTCTTGCAGAAAACCCTGCTTCAGTACAGTGAAACACAGCATCTAGATGCAATCTGAATTTGAAGTCAGTATTGAGGAACGTCTGAATGTAGCAGCATGTCAAATGCAGGACTGACGTGTCCCCGCATGTGATTCAACCTCCTTCACAAAACACAGCTGTTATGGTGACAAGTTGAGGAGAACATAATGTGCACATGAATTTAGTTACTATGTTATGAAATCTACGATTTTAATTAGCTTGGCATAGCTGCTGTTTTATTATTTTTTGGCTCTGTAACGACCACTTGCACAGTTTTGACGTTTAGCAGGGCAGTGTGATCATTTTTTACTATTATTTATTGTATATAAGGTTTTTTTCTTCTCTCTCTTAAAAACTTATAATCAATCCTGAGTGATCCAGAAAATGCAAGCATTGTGGTGTGTTTGTATTTGAGTGGGTTAATATTCAATGTATAAAACAGTGTCGGTAGCCAAAATACACAATCCAGCATATACTTTACAGTTTTATTTGTGTGTTTGTATAATTGAATCATTGTTGTGTTTAGAATCAGTTATCTTTATCAGAAATGTACATTTGGAATGCTTTTAAAGTGGAGTATAACTAGCAGCCTGTTTCCTCCACATCCATGCCGAATTCTTCACCAGAAACCTTTGAACAGCTGTGACCTACACAACTGCCAAGCTGTGAATTGTACAGTCCTGTTGTATTTCATGTACTGTATGTTCTGTTTTGATGCATCATCTACTCTTGTTAATGTACATTATTCCCTCAGTTCAGTTTGAATTGGATGTTTGTACGGGATGTTCTGCAGAATGATCTGGTACACTTCCAGTAAAGAAAGAGACTTCAGATATTAAATCTGTTCTTGCTGTGTAATGCTGAAATATCTGGCAATAATGTCTGGATTAAATTGGCACTCTGTGAATGAATGATTGCTGACGTACACTGTTCTCTGCTTTAATTGGTTCAAACCCACAACACAGAGACTGTGTACAAGTTTAATTAAAAATAAATACATATTTTGTGCTTAATAGCTACTCTTTTTTTGTCATTTTTCAGACATACCCACTGATGTTCCAAGCAGTGCTCTTGAGATATAAAAATACTATATGGTGTACATTATAAACACACAATATACAAATATTACAATGAATACAGAACAAAAGGTAAATATTATAGACCAGAATAAACATGTCATGAAAAAACAAGCTCATTTTTTTAACAAACACCCGTCATTCAAAGCATGGTTTAATTATTTTGATGGTTTTACCTTTTTGAATTTTGAAGAAAAAAGAAAAAGATCATTTAAATTGAATAGGCACTTCCATGGCCAGATATAGGCATGGGCAGCGATGGGCTGAGCCCACCCGAACATGAGTCTTGCCCACCCAATCAAACATTTGGCAAACACATTATTAAATAAAATATTTTATATTTTTCAATCTGTGCATTGGTTAAAATCAATTTGGGGGCATTCTGTGTGTTGCAAGCATTGAGGGTGGGCTGTAGACTGCCACAATCAATCACAAAATAGCACCGTAAATTTGTAGTATTTTTCTGTTTTTGTCATTGACCGAAAGCAATGAGACTTTTACATTTAAACATGGCTTCTGGCAACTGGCATCACTCAGCTACAGACCAAAAGACAGTCATGCGAGGTAATAAGACATATTTTTGTGCAACACAGGTTTTAGCGCTCATAAAGAAGCTTGGTGGTATCTCTAGCAGTGACCATGTGGCTTCTGTAATGCACCACCACAGGCTCCCTCTTCCTGCTCATCAAATATCTCCCTCTCCCTCCACCTTAGCTGCCCAAAATCGCACTGCGGTTGTTCACGAAATACAAGACCTGAATTGATTTGGATTTTGTAGTGACTGCATTTTCACATCAAGTTTTCTCTGAATTTTAGCATATGAGCCTAACTCGAGACCTGATTTCAGTCATAACTCAATTTTGTGTTTTGCCTTTTACAGGCAGTTTCATTTCTAGTTTCATTTCCATTTAACCAGTTAACCTGAAAAGTCAAAGAGAAAGAATCAGTGTTTAATATTATATCATTATTCTTTAAACAGTTCCTATCTCTGTTCAAATTTTAGGTTCTTAATATTTTGTTATTGATCTCCCCATGATCACATCTAATATATTTCTCTCCACTCCATCCTTGCATTCGTGTGGACTCTGATTTGTCTTTGTAATTTGCTTTAAGGGTGTAATTCTAATTACTCTTAAAGTGTATTGCTGTATTTTATTTCTTAGTAATGTAGGTAGTGTACCAGAATAAGGTTGTCAAGGCCCAATTAAATCTTATGATTATATACAAGGTATATCTATTTATTTATTTCAATATATTTTTTATATAGGAAATAAGTGTAAAATATAGATATAATGGGCCTTATGATCTTTACTCATAAATATGAATGACTCTTCCCCTGTGAGGAACTTACGCAGCAAGTAGGCGGAGAGATCTATTGTGCATCACGTAAGTGAGACAGTTGTAGAGATGAGTTGTGATGGCAGTTCTTGTCATCTTTAACATAAATTGTGTAAGAATTTGTGGTTAAAGATGTTAATTTGTAGATAAACAATGTTGAATCCACGTTTGAAGTCTGCATTGTATTCAAGAAATTCCATAAAATATTGATCATATTTTTATATTTAGGCATAAAAATCAATATTTTATATTTAAGCATTAAAATCTTAAGCAAACATAGAGGCATAAAAGTGCACCATGACAGTCATTTTACTTATCACCTTATTCAGCCCTGCCCCTTTTCCGTGCTCCTCTTCCGCATTTTGTCTCTTAACCTCCGGTTTTCACTGAAGCTACTGAGAAGAGTCAATCAAAATGGATTACGTGCAGGAGCACATAAAGTATTTTTCACCAAGAGTTGATGGTGTGAGTCTATGTGAAAATGCTTGTGAGGTGTTTTTTCTGTCACTGTAAATGTTCGTTTTCCCAACACACACGGAGGTAAATTTGACCTGACAGATCACATTCAGACAGCTATGACACACTGCACTTTTTAATGATACAATCGTTTCATTGTTATACGTGTAATTCAACTTAATTTGTGTAAAAATTTGCAGTGACAGATTGTATTATTTTACATGCAAGAACATGAAAGGAAGTTACATTTGTACTTTTTAAAATTAATTTGTCACCCCACATTTTTAAAAGGCTTAAATGTGAATAAAATTGTCGTAAATAGAATATAAAATAAAACATACACTTTCACATGTATGTATATGTGTGTGTGTGTGTGTGTGTATAAATATAGTGGCACCTCTTCCCCACTCTTGGTTTAACACTCATAAAATCTGCTCACCTTAACCGGATCACAGTCGGGTGAATGACATGAAAAGATGGTCAGAGGTGTGTCGTACAGAGATATTTTTAATGACTTTGTGTTGTCTCTTGGAGTTTCATGAGCACAGAGGCACATCAGTACGTCCACAGCATGAATGCAGGATCTTGTACATTTATGAATGAAGTACTCTTGTTTAAACTCTCCTGCTCTGTTTCCAGTTATTATTACATCCCTTGAACACTTTAAAATACTCATGATAACTTTTGACAACTCTATAACCTGTAAATCCACTTCGCTAGCTAATTACACTTTGACACTGGAAGTTCCGAGACAAGATTTTCAAGATGGCTGCATGGTAGTTTCTGTGGCACATAAGGTGACCACACTTTTACTATGGGAGAGAGAGAGTAACGGTCAACTAGTGTGTAACAGCAGTAAGTCACTGTTTGCGAATACCATACAAATGAATGGGCAGAGTCGTAAAAATACCTGTCACAAGATTGTCTGTGACTTCTCTTATAAATCAGCAATTTTATCATAGTAAACTCCACACACAGTTAATTCCAAGTAAAACATGTTTTGGAATTTTTGGTGGACAGGCAAAAAATCAGTTTATTCAGCATAATGAAGCATCTCCTACATAGACATTCATTAAAAAAACTGCCTCTTGTCTTCTTGCCAGTGTACAATGAGTCGTTGAAGGCTGGACTGTGGCATGGCGTGGCGTGGTGTGGAGCCGACTCAAATTTGACAGTGACAGGGCATGGAACGGACTCAGACATGGCTGTGACATGACGTGGAGCAGATTCAGATGTGGCTGTGACATGGCATGGAGCAGACTGGGGCATGGCTGTGACATGGCATGGAGCAGACTGAGGCGTTGATGTGACATGACTTGGAGCAGGCTGAGGCGTGGCTGTGACATGGCATGGAACAGGCTGAGGTTTGGCTGTGATATGGCATGGAGCAGACTCAGGCTTCGCTGTGACATGGCATGGAGCAGGCTGAAGCGTGGCTGTGATATGGCATGGAGCAGACTCAGGCGTGGCTGTGACATGGCATGGAGCAGACTCAGGCGTGGCTGTGACATGGTGTGGACCAGACTCAGACGTGGCTGTGACATGGCGTGAAAAGGCTTCAGATGTAGAAGACTTAGAATCCGGGATCAGGATTGAGAGAAGAGGCTCCTCCGAAGCGAGTGTTTCGAGTACTAGCCTAACATATACCTCCCATGTGTAGTCTGCGGAGTCTGGCAATTCCCTCCACTGGCATGCTGTGAGTCTGATTCGGTATATGGATTTCAAAGCGGCATCATCAAAACCAGTGTGGGCGGCAACATTTGAAAAGAAATGAGAATACTCTCTTATTGATAAGTCTGCCTGGCTTAATTGAATGAAGAATGCTGCTATATCCATGGTGCGGTGAATTGTTCTAGCTGAGGCCGGGTGTGCCGCTGGGTTTGATGAAGGAGGTGAGACCTCGGTGGTTAGTGGAAAAAAGCCACTGGATTGGTTTTTGGCGAAGTCTTCTGTAATGATGAGTCCTCAGAGTTGAGATCCATGTGCAGCTTTAATTATGATAAACGTTGTAATACAGACAGGCAGGTCAGCACCAGCAATAGTAATAACAAAGACAATCCAGAGTGGTAGAAAATAAACAGGCAAGAGGTCAGGGCAGGCGGCAGACAATCACAGGTTATTTCCAGGTAAACAAGGCAGTAGTAGTAGGCAGGCAGCAATGGGTCAAAACAGGGTAAATAGTCCAGGATCATACACAGATAATGCAAAACCTCAGAGAACGCTTAGAAATGTCAGCCAGGGCAAAATAAGACTTCGCAATGTTAGAGAGTGAGAGTGAGACTTAAGTAGTTGAGTAAATGAGAAACAGCTGAGCAGGTAATCAGTGACAGGTATGGGGATTTTGGAAAATGGAGTCCAGAGAGTTAAAGTCAATCCCCAGGTGACGGAGCCCTCTGGTGGTGAGCGGGAGGAACAACAAAGGCGGGATTCATGACAGTCCCAACCTACTCCAACTCCAGCTCTATACCTTTTCAAGATACAATGTCCAATGCATGATGAAAATAAAACAATTATCTAAAACAACATAGCCAAATGAATGTCCATTAATTAATGGATATATTTTTAAGTGGATACCAAATATTTTCAAAATCGAATTTGTTCCAGGTGCAGAGTAGAAGTTAATTCTATGAGCCATAGTTTAACAGCATGAACTTTACTTTTCTTCCAAAACAGCAACAGATTTTTGGCTGTAATTAACCCATAAACAAATAGACTGTGTTGAGCAGTACTTAATGTCAACCTAAAGCGGGTCACTCCCAGGATAATAATAATAGGATCTGGTTCAATTTGAACACCAAGTATTTCTGAAAGTACTTTAAAAACTTCAAGAAATAACTCTGTACTTTGGGACCCAGAACAAAGCTGTGAGAAAGATCAGCCTCAGTTGTTTTACATTTGTCATAAAGTGGAGACATTTCTTGGAAAATTTTATGTAATTTCTTCTTTGAATAATGTAATCTGTGAATGATTTTATATTGCATAAAGGCAGTGTCTAGTATTAATAGAAAGATCATTCATCTCCTCAAGACTATTTCCCATTCCTCTAATTATATTCATTGCTGTGGTGCTAGTAGATCATTCATTTGTGAAATTAATTTATTGCCTCCCCTACATATGTCTAGACACTTGTCAAGGGCAGTGGGTTTGGCATTTTCAAGTGCATATATTGTTTTTAAGTTGTAGAAACCTAAAAAAAAACAATTACTCCTGAGAGTTTAAATGCTTCTTGTAGTTGTGCTGAAGAGGCAAAAGCCTCATTTATATAAAGGTCCCCAATTAAACTTATACCCAAGACCTTCCACTCTGCAAATCCTCTATCGAGCTGAGATGGTGGAAGGACAGATTCCCAGCAAAGGGAGTAAGGAAGGACAGAGATTTCATTCCAAAATGATTTGTAATCTGCTTCCATATTTGGATAGTGTTATGTATAATTACACTGCCACTATATATATAGACTTGTCTAGTGTCACTGTTCCTGTTCTAGCCATAGCCAAATGGGGGAATCAACATTATTACTCAACCCCAATGACAACATTTTCATATTAATTGCCCAGTAATACAGGTGGAAATCTAAAAGGGCCAATCCACCCTCTTGTTTGGGTTTACAAAGATTTGCCTTCTTAATTCTATGATTTTTATAATTCCAAAATAACAGAAGAATAATAGAGTCCAGATGTTTAAAAAAGGATCTGGTTAGAAGAAATTGAATATTCTGAAGTACATACAGAAATTGAGGTAAAAATATCATTTTAATTGCATTGATTCTGCCTATTAAGGAAAGAGGAAGAAATCTCCAGAAATGTATATTATCTCGCAATTTGTTCAATAAGGGAATAAGATTAGCCTTTAATAGGGAAGAATAGATTATAATACCAAGGTAAATAAATTTCTCTGGAGAAACTATAAAAGTGATGGACAGTAACAGTGACAGGTCCTGTACCCCAAGAGGTATAAGTTAACTTAACTTTTTTCCAATGAATTTTAAACCCTGAGAAAGCGCCAGATGTTTCAGTTAAATCCAGGATAATCAGTAAGCTTACACCTGGTTTGGTAACATAAAGCAAAATGTAATCTGAATAAAGAGATATCTTATGAACTGTATTTGATGTATTGAAACCTATATTAGGATCAGCGTGAATCTTTTCTGCAAGTGGTTCTATAGCCAAAGAGAATAAGAGAGGCGATAGGGGACAGCCCATCAAGTTTTTGTTGGTTTATACCTAAGCTGTAGGGTTTTTATAAAAAATTAAAAAAAATTCACCCAAGCTATACATTTTTTTCCCATGTTAAATCTGTCTAGAACTGATAAGGCCATTCTACCCAGATCAAACGCCTTTTCGGCATCAAGAGAGACTATGACAAGATCCTCCTGAGCCAATTTTAGTAGGCGCCTGGTGTTATGAAGTGAATTCCTATGAGGTATAAACCATTCTGATCAGGATGAATAAGATAAATAATTAACCTACCAAGTATAATTGCCAGGGTCAGTCATTTTTGGTCCATGTTAAGAAGGGAAATGGGCCTGTATACTTTAACCTCTTCTGGGTTCTTGCCTTTTTTAGGAATAACAGCAATAACCGCTTCATTAAGTGTTTGTGGCAAAAACAGCCTCTAATGAATGTGAAAACATTTTAAGGAAGAAGGGAGATAGAATGTCAGCAAACATTTTGTATAATTCGGCGGGTAACCCATCTGGGCCTGGAGTCGTGCCTCCTTTCATAGACTTAATTGTACCTCTTAACTCCTCCAAAGTAATATCTTCATTTAGGGAGGAGCAATCCTCTAAGGAGAGAAAGGGCAAATTATATTCGTTTAGATACCTATCAATTGCATTTGAGTCCAAAGCTGAACTAGAGGAATAGAGCATCGAATAATAGTTTCTAAAGCAGTTGTTGATGTCTAAAGATGTGGTAGCGAGTGAGCCAGATTTAGTCTTAACCTTATAAATTGCCCAGTCACTTTCTAGTTTGCATAACTATCTGGCTAGCAGTTTATGAGGTTTCTCCCCAAACTCAAAATATTTTTGTTTCTTGTAAATAAATGATCTACAGATTTTTGCGGAGGCAATCTTATTGTATTGTAGCCTGAATTGTAGGATTTTTTATAAAGATCCAAAGAGGGGTTCCATGCATTTTCTTTATCTAGGCATTGTATTTTCCCTTCCAGTTCCAACAGCCTCACATTATTCAATTTATTTTTATCCCCCTGGTATGAAATAATACATCACCTTAGAAAGGCTTTCAATGTTTCCCAAAGCAGACTTGGAGATACATCTGTAGTGTCATTCATCTAAAAAAAAAAAAAATTCCATATGAGTTCACATATATTCACAAAATTTAGGTCATTAAAAAGTTGAGGATCCATTCTCCAAAATGGTCGAGATTAATGTAAATCAGTAAAATTAAGATCAAACATTAGGGGTGAGTGGTCAGAGATCAAAATGTCATGATATTTGGGGTTGAGGACCATGGATATTACATTCTTATCTATCAAGGAATAATCAGTTTGTGTATAGACATTGTGAACATGAAATGAATAGTCTAGCTCGGAAGGGTGAAAAAGTCTCCAAACATCTACTGTAACAGTATAGAGATGGGCAAGAAGGAGGCGGGAACTGGCTGAACAGCCAAAATAATGTTTAATGAAAACTTAAAAAGACATAAACATAAACACACATGGCAGCTGCGTGTGTCTCTCTCTCTCTCTCTTGAACTGCCGCATCTGGCTTGGCCTTATCCCTCTCCTTGTCTGATTAGCCTGACTGGGGGCAGGCCGTGCGGACTCATGGCCCGGCTCCACCCTCCTCCTCATCACACTCCTCCCTCCATAGCCTCAGGCCGGGGAACCCCCAGCATGATGTACATCCCTTTGACATGCCCTTCCGGCCGCGACTGCTGGCAGGCTTTCCCCGCCTTTGGAGACCGGGGAGGGAAAAGAGGAGAGGGAAAGGGCAAGGTGGAGTGACAGTGACAGAGACAACAGCTGCTCCTCCCCGGGTGGACAGCTGCGAGTCCTCTGACCCCTGGTGGACGGAATGCCCCTATGCGTTCTGGCAGCTGGTCGCGAGACCCTCCACCCCTGGCAGCAGCTCCGATGCTCCAGGTGGCCAGCAGCGAGCCCCTCCTCCCCTAACGGATGGCAGTCGTTCCTCCGACCCCTCCATGTTCTGGTGGCCGGTAGCGAGCCCCTCTGCCCCTGGCTGCAGCTCCACCACTCCAGGCGGCCGGCAGTGAGCCCCTCCTCCCCTCGCGGACGGCAGTCGTTCATCCGTGTCCAGGCGGCCGGCAGTGACTCCTCCATCTCCCTCCATTTTTCAGGTGGGTTTCCTGGAAAAAAATTATATCTGCAGACAGGGAACTTGACTGTGAAATTATTTTCCCCTTTTAATGGGGTGATTCAGACCCATGACGTTCCACAAAGTAAACGTAAGCCCTTTTTGTCTGTCTCCCGAACTTATTTGATAATTTGGCATATATGAAAACCAAAAAACCTGAGAAGGTTACCCCACCCCCTCCCTCTACCAACCCATATAAAGATTCCGATGTCTGGGTGCCATTAAAACAAACATGTGGCACGACCCCAGAAAAGGAGATATAAAACCCGAACAGTAGAAAATTAAACATCTAAAGCTGAAGCAAAAAAAAAGTACTTAACTGTAGAAAACCTAAACTCTAAGTGTTAAAACACCGTCAACCTTCAAAACACATACTTCCAGTGCTCCGCCACTTATTGAAACACAAAGGAAAATTTTGTGGACAAATAATGTAGTTATTTTCATTTATATTTATATTTATTCATTTGGCAGATGCTTTTATCCAAAGTGACTTACAAAATAGGAATAATACATCATAAGCGATTCATCTTGAGGAGACAGCAGTACAAAAAGTGCTCCATTACAAAGTTTCACTAGCATCAGAATAGTAGTATCCAAGACAGATAAAAGTGCAACAAGAAATATATATATATATATATATATATATATATATATATATATATATATATATATATATATATATATATAGATATAGATATATAATGTATATATATATATATTTTTTTTTTTAATGAGTGCATGGTTAGATGCTCATGGAAAAGATGTGTTTTTAACCATTTTTTGAAGACAGAGAGTGAGTCTGCTTCACGTATGGAGTTGGGAAGCTCATTCCACCAATGAGGTACAGTGAAACCGAAAGTCTGGGAAAGTGTTTTGGTGCCTCTTTGTGTTGGCATCGCTCATTAGCCGAATGCGGTCTTCTGGTGGGTACGTAGCTCTGTAGAAATGATTTTAGGTACACTGGAGCAGACCCAGTGACTGTTCTGTATGCCAGCATCAGAGCCTTGAATTTGATACGTGCATCAACTGGCAGCCAGTGAAGAGAGACAAGGAGTGGTCTAACATGCACATTCTGCAGCATTCTGGATCATTTGAAGGGGCCTAATTGTGAATGCAGGGAGGCCTGCAATGAGAGCATTACAGTAGTCCAGTCTAGTTATGATAAGTGGCTGAACAAGAAGTTGTGTGGCATGTTCAGAGAGGAAGGGTCTTATTTTCCTGATATTGTAGAGTGAAAATCTACTTAATTTTGCTGTCTTTGAGATGTGGTCTGTGAAATTGAATTGGTTATCAATGGTTACCCCTAGATTTCTGTTGTGTTAACCAGCAGGGTTGGCTGGAAAGACAAGGAGCTCAGTCTTCGCTGGGTTAAGTTGCAGGTGGTGTTCCTTTATCCAGGCCTTAGATTCAAGCAGTCACTGTGGTGTCGTTGGGCTGGGAAGACAAGTAGAGCTGTGTGTCATCGGCGTAGCAGTGGTAAGAGAACCCATGTGCTTGAATGATGGGTCCCAGTGATGTTGTGTATATAGAGAAGATAAGTAGCCCAAGCACCGAGCTCTGAGGTACCCCAGTAAGTAGCTGATGTGACTTGGACACCTCATCTCTCCAGGCTACCTTGAAGGACCTACCTGAGAGATAGGACTTAAACTAGCCAAGCACAATTCTGTGATTTCCAGAGTAGAGAGGGTGGACAGTATGATCTGATGGTTGACTGTGTCAAAGGCTTCAGAAAGGTCCAATAGAATCAGGATGGATGATCTGGATCTAGTTCTCGTTTGACTCAGTGACTCAATGACAGACAGCAGGGCAGTCTTGGTGGACTGTCCACTTTTGAAGCCTGACTGATTGTCATCCAGCAGCATCCATCCAGAAGATACTTTGAGAAGCAGAAAAACAAGTTTTCAGCTAATGACCCTGCATCAGTGTGGAGTGGCATGAAACAACTTACGAATTACAGGACTCTTGCCCCCAACACAGTAGGGGACCAACATCTGGCTGACAACTTGAATGTGTTCTACTGTAGATTTGAAAGGCCTAATCTCACACCCCACACCCGCTCTGATATTCACTTCACACAAACACCAACACCTCCTGCAACCCCCCTCCTCCCCCCCTCCTGCTACTCAACCTGCACTTAAGATCTGCGAAGAGGAGGTGTGCTGTGTCTTCCAAAAACAAAAGACAAGGAAATCACAGGGCCCAGATTGCGTTTCACCTGCTTGTCTTAGATCCTGTGCTAACCAGCTGGCCCCCATCTTCACAATGATCTTCAATAGATAACTGGAGCAGTGTGAAGTCCCATGCTGCTTCAAATGCTCAGTCATCATTCCTATCCCAAAGAAACCCAAAATCACAGGACTTAATGACTATAGACTGTCGACCTGATGTCTGTGGTTGTGAAATCATTTGAGAGACTAGTGCTGGTCCACCTGAAGGACATCACTGAACCCTTTCTAGATCCCCTTCAATTTGCTTATTGAGCAAACAGGTCTATGGAGGATGCAGTCAACATGGGATTGCATCATATCCTGCAACATCTGGACAGACCAGGGACATATGCAAGGATCTTTTTTGTGGACTTCAGTTCGGCTTTTAACACCATCATCCCAGCTATTCTCCAGACTAAATTACACCAACACTCTGTTCCCACGTCTATCTGTCAGTGGATCACCAGCTTTCTGACGGACAGGCAGCAGCCAGTGAGACTGGGGAAATTCACTTCCAGCACCTGTACAATCAGCACAGGTGCCCCCCAGGGATGTGTGCTCTCCCCACTACTCTTATCCCTATGTACAAATGATTGCACCACCAAGGACCACGCTTTCAAGCTCCTGAAGTTTGCAGATGACACTACTGTCATCGGCCTCATCCAAGATGACGATGTGTCTGTATACAGAAGGGAGATTGAAAAGCTGGCTGTCTGGTGCAGTCAAAACAACCTGGAGCTGAACACGCTCAAAACGTTGGAGATGATTGTAGACTTTAGGAGGAACACCCCAAAACTGACCCCCCTAACCATTCTAAAGAACACTGTGGCAGCAGTGGAGTCATTCAGGTTCCTGGGCACTACCATCTCACAGGACCTAAAGTAGAAGACCCACATTGACTCCATTGTGAAAAAGGTCCAGCAGAGGTTGTACTTCCTTCGCCAGTTGAGGATGTTCAACCTGCCACAGGCGCTGCTGAAACAGTTCTACTCAACTGTCATTGAGTTTGTTCTCTGCAATTTAATAACTGTCTGGTTTGGTTCAGCTATAAAATTGTATATCAGAAGACTACAGAGGACAGTTCGGACTGCTGAGAGGATTATTGGTTGCCTCCTGCCCTCCCTTCAAGAACTGTACACTTCCAGAGTGAGTAAAAAGGCTGGAAAAATCACTCTGGACCCCACTCACCCTGTCCACTACCTTTTTGAACTGTTGCCTTCTGGCCGACACTACAGAGCTCTGAGCACCAGAACCATCAGGAACAGTTTTTTTCCTCAGGCTATCCATCTCATGAACAGTTAAAACTGCCCCATTGACCAATAATTATGTGCAATTCACAGTTTAGTCTTTTTATATTTATCCAACACATCCTACCTCTTCTGCCATTACATTCCCTTGCACTGTATATAACAGATTTGTATTTGCACTACGTATGTGTATATACAGTGCATTTGGAAAATATTCACAGCGCTTCACTTTTTCCACATTTTGTTATGTTTCAGCCTTATTTCAAAATGGATTAAATTCATTATTTTCCTCAAAATTCTACAAACAATACCCCATAATGACAACGTGAAAGAAGTTTGTTTGAAATCTTTGCAAATGTATAAAAAAAAAAAAGAGAAAAAAAAAAAACCACATGTAAATAAGTATTCAGCCTTTGCTTAATACTTTGTTGAAGCACCTTTGGCACCAATTACAGCCTCAAGTCTTTTTGAGTATGATGCTACAAGCTTGGCACACCTATTTTTGGGCAGTTTCTCCCATTCTTCTTTGCAGGACCTTTCAAGCTCCATCAGGTTGGATGGGGAGCGTCGGTGCACAGCCATTTTCAGATCTCTCCAGAGATGTTCAATCGGGTTCAAGTCTGGGATCTGGCTGGGCCACTCAAGGACATTCACAGAGTTGTCCCAGGAGCCACTCCTTTGTTATCTTGGCTGTGTGCTTAGGGTTGTTGTCCTGTTGGAAGATGAACTTTCGCCCCAGTCTGAGATCCAGAGTTCTCTGGAGCAGGTTTTCATCATGGATGTCTCTGTACATTGCTGCATTCCTCTTTCCCTCGATCCTGACTAGTCTCCCAGTTCCTGCCGCTGAAAAACATCCCCACAGCATGATGCTGCCACCACCATGCTTCACTGTAGGGATGGTATTGGCCAGGTGATGAGTGGTGCCTGATTTCCTCCAGACATGACACTTGCCATTCAGGCCAAAGAGTTCAATCTTTGTTTCTCATGGTCTGAGAGTCCTTCAGGTGCCTTTTGGCAAACTCCAGGTGGGCTGTCATGTGCCTTTTACTGAGGAGTGGCTTCCGTCTGGCCACTCTACCATACAGGCCTGATTGGTGGAGTGTTGCAGAGATGGTTGTTCTTTTGGAAGGTTCTCCTCTCTCCACAGAGAAATGCTGGAGCTCTGTCAGAGTGACCATCAGGTTCTTGGTCACCTCCCTGACTAAGGCCCTTCTCCCCCGATTGCTCAGTTTGGCCAGGCGGCCAGCTCTAGGAAGAGTCCTGGTGGTTCCAAACTTCTTCCATTTACGGATGATGGAGGCCACCGTGCTCATTGGGACCTTCAATGCTGCAGACATTTTTCTGTACCCTTCCCCAGATCTGTGCCTTAATACAATCCTGTCTCGGAGGTCTACAGACAATTCCTTGGACTTCATGGCTTGGTTTGTGCTCTGACATGCACTGTTAACTGTGGGGCCTTATATAGACAGGTGTGCCTTTCCAGATCATGTCCAACCAACTGAATTTACCACAGGTGGACTCCAATCAAGTTGTTGAAACATCTCAAGGATGATCAGTGGAAACAGGATGCACCTGAGCTCAATTTTGAGTGTCATGGCAAAGGCTGTGAATACTTACATGTGATTTTTTTTCGTTTTTTATTTTTAATAAATTTGCAAAGATTTCAAACAAACTTCTTTTACATTGTCATTATAGGGTATTGTTTGTAGAATTTTGAGGAAAATAATGAATTTAATCCATTTTGGAATAAGGCTGTAACATAACAAAATGTGGAAAAAGTGAAGCGCTGTGAATACTTTCCGGATGCACTGTATATATGTATATGTATATATGTGTGTGTGTATGTATACATGTGTATATACAGTTGTGCTCAAAAGTTTGCATACCCTGGCAGAAACTGTGAAATTTTGGCATTGATTTTGAAAATATGACTGATCATGCAAAACATGTATTTTATTTAAGGATAGTGATCATATGAAGCCATTTATTATCACATAGTTGTTTGGCTCCTTTTTAAATCATAATGATAACAGAAATCACCCAAATGGCCCTGATCAAAAGTTTACATACCCTTGAATGTTTGGCCTTGTTACAGACACACAAGGTGACACACACAGGTTTAAATGGCAATTAAAAGTTAATTTCCCACACCTGTGGCTTTTTAAATTGCAATTAGTGTCTGTGTATAAATAGTCAATGAGTTTGTTAGCTCTCACATGGATGCACTGAGCAGGCTAGATACTGAGCCATGGGGAGCAGAAACGAACTGTCAAAAGACCTGCGTAACAAGGTAATGGAACTTTATAAAAATGGAAAAGGATATTACAAGATATCCAAACATTGAAAATGCCAGTCAGTACTGTTCAATCACTTATTAAGAAGTGGAAAATTTGGGGATCTCTTGATAGCAAGCCAAGGTCAGTTAGACCAAGAAAGATTTCAGCCACAACTGCCAGAAGAATTGTTCGGGATACAAAGAAAAACCCACAGGTAACCTCAGGAGAAATACAGGCTGCTCTGGAAAAAGACGATACTTGAACAAAAATGAGCTGCATGGTCGAGTTGCCAGAAAGAAGCCTTTACTGTGCCAATGCCACAAAAAAAAGCCTGGTTACAATATGCCCAACAACACCTTGACACGCCTCACAGCTTCTGGCACACTGTAATTTGGAGTGACGAGACCAAAATAGAGCTTTATGGTCACAACCATAAGCGCTATTTGGGGTGTGTGAGCTCTAAAGGCACGGGGAATCTTGTGAAAATTGATGGCAAGATGAATGCAGCATGTTATCAGAAAATACTGGCAGACAATATGCATTCTTTTGCATGAAAGCTGTGCATGGGATGCTCTTGGACTTTCCAGCACGACAATGACCCTAATCACAAGGCCAAGTTGACCCTCCAGTGGTTACAGCAGAAAAAGGTGAAGGTTCTGGAGTGGCTATCACAGTCTCCTGACCTTAATATCATCGAGCCACTCTGGGGATATCTCAAATGTGCAGTTCATGCAAGACGACCAAAGATTTTGCATGACCTGGAGGCATTTTGCCAAGACGAATGGGCAGCTATACCACCTGCAAGAATTTGGGGCCTCATAGATAACTATTTTAAAAGATTGCACACTGTCATTGATGCTAAAGGGGGCAATACACAATATTAAGAACTAAGGGTATGCAGACTTTTGAACAGGGGTCATTTCATTTTTTTCTTTGTTACCATGTTTTGTTGTATGATTGTGCCATTCTGTTATAACCTACAGTTGAATATGAATCCCATAAGAAATAAAAGAAATGTGTTTTGCCTGCTCTCTCATGTTTTCTTTAAAAATGGTACATATATTACCAATTCTCCAAGGGTATGCAAACTTTTGAGCATAACTGAATATATATTTGTGTCATTGTGTATTCTATATATCATTTATTTTCTATCCAATTTGTATTCTTATTCTATTTATTATTATTATTATTATTATTATTATTTTTATTATTATAATTATTATTATTATCTCTGTCTTGTTGCTGTATTGTATTGTTGTGCACTGGAAGCTCCTGTCACCAAGACAAATTCCTTGTATGTGTAAGCATACCTGGCTGATTCTGATTCTGTTCTGTGAGAGATAGACAGAGATCTGATTGAAAACTGCCCTTTCAAATGTTTTTGCCATGAATGGGATGAGAGAGACTGGTCTGTAGTGTTCTACTTATGTTGGGTTAAGTGCAGGTTTTTTAAGCAGCGGGGTTATTCGAGCCTGCTTAAAAGTAGTGGGAAAAATGCCTATAAGTAGAGATGTGTTGATTATGTGTGTGAGTGCAGGTAGGATGGATGGAGAGATGGCTTGGAGAAGGTGGGAAGGAATGGGGTCAAGGGGACAGGTGGTGAGGTGGTTGGAGAGGAGTTTAGAGACCTCAGTGTCAGTCAGAGGAGAGAACATAGAGATAGAAGAGCTGCATACAGGAGGCGTGTTTTTGAGAGGGTGTGGTGCTGAGAATGTATTGTTGATGGCTATAACCTCATTAGTAATAAATATGGTGTTGTCATCTGCTGTCAGTGAGGTGTCAGGTGGTGGAGGGGGAGGACAGAGGAGTGTGGCTGCCAGTGTCTGTGGTGCTGTTGATCTTGTCCTGGTAATAGGATGTTTTTGCAGATTTAATGTTATCTGAAAAAGATGCAAGCAGAGACTGATACTTACTCAGATCTGCTGGATCTTTAGATTTCTGCCATCTTCTCTCAGCCACCCTGAGGTCGGTCTGATGTTCACAAAGAATGTCAGAGAGCCAGGGGCTGAGCGGTACGTGCTGGCCTAGAGGAGAGAGGACAGATGCTGTCAAGAAAGGTTGTTAAAGTAGAGCCTAGTGTGTCTGTGGCAGTGTTTGCATCCAGGGTGGAAAATACATTTTTGAGGGAAGAGAGGTAGAGCCAGCAGAGGAAAGTCATGTGGGTGAAAGAGAACAGAGGTTACGGCAAAAGAAAACCAAAGGTGGAGTCTGTTTTAATATATATGGGAGAGTCATGTTGAACTGAACAAAGCAGTGATCAGAGACATGTAAAGGAGTAACAAGAATATTCATGTTGGTACAGTTATGTGTAAAAATGAGGTCAAGCTGGTTGCCTGATCTGTGAGTTAGCATGATGTTAACAGTTATTAACATCATGACATTATGAAATGTGCAGTCTTTCTGCAAACTGCAAAACATGAGTCCATTATTAAAGAACTTTCACACACCAACTGATAGCATATCCTTAGGCATCAGTGCTGAAGCGCTGTTCTGCAAAGTGCACTGCTTTTTCTGGATCCGTGAAACAATGTTCTTTGCCATTGAAGGAAATCCATAGCCTTGCAGGGTATTGGAGACCAAACTTCTCTCTAGGTTTATCCTTCAAAAGCTCCCACGCACATTTAAAAAGCTGTTACAACCGGCTCACAATCACAACATAAAAGGAGACAAAAGGTACAAACATATCAGTTTGCCAATTATAATCTTTTATTAAAGCTAGGGGTAAGTCACATGGTTGTCTCTACGAGAGTGAGGTTAAGGGGAAAAGAAAAAGTAATTGGAAGCAAAAATGGAGCAGATCGGTGGCAAGACTCTGCGCTAAATCGAGGATTCCAGTCTCTCAGTTAGTGAACTACCCAGAGTGCCTTTATCTGCTGACAGTCCCGCCACACCAGTCAAATGACTTCCTAATTACAGGCAACCTGTAAATAGGGAGAGAAGAGCAACAACAACAACAACAACAACAAAACACTAGGAGGAAGTAGAGAGTTAATAACAATTTAACAATAAAAGAGAGAAAATGACCTATATGCTCAAGAATGTAATAGAGTGCACAGCGTTTCACCACTGCTGGGGGATAATCCGGAAATATCAAGATTTTCTGTCTGTTAAAGAGCACCTGTTGCATCTCTGCCACTTTCTGCAGGATCTATTCTACCTCATGTGCATAATGTAACCTGAGAATGAAGGCCCTTGGAGGTTCGTTGTCACCAGAGCAGTTCTGGAGCACTCTGTGAGCACGATCAATGAGATGGTGTTTCTGTAGAGAAAGAGCCTTCATCAGAAGCTGCACGAAGAAGTCCCTGGGTTTTATACCATATTCCGGCCTTTCCTTGACATGTAAAACCCAGAGATTCTGTCTCCTACTGCAGCCCTCAAGGTCGATAGATTTATTCGTGAATTGTTATATCCCTTTTTACAGTCACTCAACTTCATGTTCCAAACAAGTTATCTTAGAAGTGTGCTCATCTACTGTAATTTGAACTGCCGAAATATCTGTCCTCGCTTTAATAGCTGCCAACTCCACTCTAATAGCGACTGCAAACTGAACAATCTTTGAGTCTATTATTTCTACAATTTCTGTTTTCAACGAGCGGAGATCTGTGTGGAGAGGGACAATCGCGTTCAACACAGTCGTGTTCCCCGTATCTTGAAAACTTCCTCTGGTGTGTTAGGTTCAGTTAGTTTTCGAGGTCTGCCTGGCATGCTTAACATCAACTAACCTAAACCACAATCTATCAATCCACAAGTTATTTAAACTCAACTATAAGTTTTGTGGGTTAAATTGGCATTTAAGAGTAGTTCCGATGGAATTACATTGAAATTGTAAGCGGAGCTAACGTGAAACACAGCCTACTTGGTCATGCTAGAACCGAAAGTACTATAATAATACTTTTAATAATAATAATAAGATATAAAAACTTTCAGGAATTTCAATTGCCAAATTTTATTTAGTTAAATAATTGATTAATTATTGTTAAATGTTAATACTATAAAACATAGAAGACTCCAAGTAGCATGCATTTTTTTCTGTATAATTTTTCTGTATGTCATGTATCTTAAAACTGCATAAATGTTATGGACACTGCAAATATGGTTACTGTCTCTTTAAGAACAGTGCATCACGTAACATGATTGAACACATGGTAGTTCTGTGCCATTTTGGAGAGATGAAGCTAACGTGGCACAATGTATTACTATCAAGGAGGCGATTATTTAATTTTGATACAATAAAGAAGATATTTCTGAATACTTTTTTTCTTTTTGGAACAGTTTTATTGAGCAGATTTCCAAATGACAATGTATACGTGACATATATGACAACCAACATTACAACCTGCCGATTTTTTTTTTTTTACATCTATATAGTTAAATGGATATAAATTTGTAAACAACCAGAACATCCCCATTACCCTTACCCACCCACCCCGGATTATCCCTCAGAAAAGAATGGGAGAGAGAAAGAAAAAAAGAATGGTGGTAGTGTCTCAGCAAAGGTGCAAATAGGATTCCAAGTTTTATAAAATGTGTTAACAGAATCCTTAATGGTGTGTTTAATTTTTTCCAGGTGTAGAAAGAACATTAGGTCCTTTAACCAAGAAACATTAGGCTTCTGGAGTGGCTTGAGGATTTCCAATGCAGCAGTATCCGTCTTCTGGCTGCTAATGAAGCAAGAGCGATAACATCAGCTTGGCGTTTATTGGGCAGGCCTTCAACAAAAGATACTCCGAAGATTGCAATCAATGGACAGGGTTACAGAGTAATGTAAAGGGCATTTGACAGCATGTCAAAGAAAGACGACCAGTATGAATTCAGTTTGGGGCATGTGTAGAATATATGTGTATGGTCTGCCATAGATAGCGAGCATCTAATGCAACAGTCATCCTCTGTTGAAGAAAGTTTCTTCAATTTTGCTTCGGTGTAATGAATTCTGTGAACCAAGATTCAAATGAGCACAAATACAGGTAGAGTTAATTTTAGCAAGGGCATTATTCCACAGATCCCCATCAAGTTCTAATCCAAGCTCCTTCTCCCAGGTTTCCTTGAGATCAGAAAAAGAAGGTGATTGTGAGGAGCGTAGCAGGTCATATATTGAGGATATCTCTAGATAAAACTCTATCAAAGTTTTTTTTGGCTGGTGAGGAAAGGATGCAAAGTGTACTCTAGAAAAGACCTGTAATTGAAAATATCGGAATAGATTGGATTTAGAAATATTAAACATACTTAACAAGTCTTTGAATGTCACAAATGTGTGATTGGTAAACAGATCATGAAACGACACTAAGCCTTTCTCCCTGAACTGTACAAAAGTTGAATCTAAAGTCGGTGGTACGAATAAATGGTGACCACAGATAGGCATAAGAGTAGACAGTGTGTTTAATCCTAAATGCTGACGAAACTGTTTCCAAATTCTTAGCGAGGAAAGCACAATCGGGTTGTTGGTGTACTTTGAGGGGCATAGTGAGCTGGAGTCAAGAAGTAATGCAGGTAACAAGGATGACTTACAGGAGTTAGCTTCTATGATACACCGGGGAATTACACCATGCATATATTTTCTGGATGTTAGCTGCCCAATAGTAAAAAAGCATATTTGGCAGCGCGAGACCCCCATCTTGTTTGGTTCTTTGTGGAGTTATTGTGGAGAGCGGGGCAGGCCGAGTGGCGACTGTGTGGAGCGAGGCCGGGTTTGACACCTGCAGCGGATTATCTTGCCCAGCTGTGGCTGAACAGCGTTAACGGGTGAAAGATAAAGCCACGGTGACAGCTGCAGTCAGGGAGAGACACGGAGAGAGAGAGACTCAACGAAGCTGTTGAGTTGTATGTGTAGTGTTGAGCTGAAAAGCCAATAGAGTTTATGTGTAGTGTAGAGCTGAAAAGCCAACTGAGTTTATATGTAGTGAAGCTGAAAAGCAAATAGAGTTTATGTGTAGTGTTGAGCTGAAAAGCCAACAGAATTTGTGTAGTGAAGCTGAAAAGCAAACCTTTTGTGTACTTCTGAAAAGCGGCCTTATTGTTTGCGACTGAAAAGTGCAACAATAAATGTCTACATGTTTGTCAAGCCGGCTCCAGCATTCCTACTTTCCCAAGAACTTCCTTACAGTTATCTTCTGTACATGTGGAGGTTTACCAGCCCAGATATATGAAGATACTGTATAATGGCATCAAATGACTTAAAAAAAGATTTGGGGAGAAAAATGGGAAGGGTCTGAAATAAAAATAGGATTCGTGGTAGGATGTTCATTTTAACTGATACAATCCTGCCTACTAACAAAAGTGGAAGATTGCTGCAGCGCTGAAGGTTTACTTTAATGCGATCCATTAATTTAGTAAAATTGTCTTTGTGTAGTGATTTGAGTGAGTTTGAGATGTGAACCCCTAGATAACGAAAACCTGTGGGATACATGTGAAAGGAAAACATAGCTGAAGGGATTTGTTTTGCCAATTTATTTATGGGTGTAAGGCTGGCACCAGGATGTCTACAACCAAAAGGCGCCATTTCCGGTAAAAGTCAAAGAACTCTGCGAGAATCAACGTCATAGAACTCTCTCACAAAAGCTGAAATCTACACCTGAATATCACCACATGATAAATTGCTGCCCCCTCTTCTCTCTCCCCCTTCTCCCCTTCAACAGCTCAGGACCAATACAAAGACACAAGATTTATATGTAAAAATATAACAAATACCATGAAAACAAAGAATGCAACTGTATGTGTTTGATATCATTTAAGAGGTCTCTGTGCGACTGGTATAATGGTCTCTCTCCCATGTTGATAAAACTAATGGTAACAAAGTTATAAGGTCTTTGCCAAATACTGCATAATTCTGGAGGTCTATCCCCCTCCTTGACCTACAATTGAAATGATCTCCTGTATGTTAACAAGGTTAAACCCCAGGAAGTCAAGAACCCATTCACCCCCAAATTCTCATTGTTCAAAGGATAATACCATTTGGTACACAATGTTTATTCTGTCTGGGTATTTAAGGAAAGTTGGCAAGAAGCTCGGGGAATCTGTAAGCAGATCTCCCATACTGTACCGCTGCATGTAGTTTTGTCAGGTATGTTTCTTTGACTTGTCTTTTATTTTTAGAAATGTTTATTTTTCTGATCATGTGTGAAATTGGCTTTGATTGATTTTGTAACTTGTTTTATGTTTTAAATCCTACCTGGCAAATAAATTGTTACTTTTTGATTTATTCTGTATTCATCTGAAATCATTTATCACCGGTAGATTCGAGGGACGTCTTTTGTTACCGCAAACTTATGTCCAGGATAATGATCATTACTGGAGCTTATGAATAGGAGAAAACCACGTAAGACTACCAGTCACTGCTTATCACCGTCTTAGCAAGTTTTATGAAACGTGACTAAATAAAACTATCATCTGGTTATGAGCAAGCAGTAGGCAGCCGAACCAGATGATATTAGTAAACCCTGCAACCTCTGACTATAAATGGGCTGGCGATTTTGTGTCCGTGAGATCTATGTAATTAATCGGCTGGCATATGACTCTAAGCGACAATCAGGACCCGAATGAAAGGATAATGAAAATAAAGATGATTCAGAGTAATCAATAACTTAAAAAGATCAAATTAAAAGAATAATCAGAAGTTAAATAGAGCTGTAATCTAAATTAGAGGTCAACTTAAATTGGAGTCAGATTAATATAAAATTGGAGTCAGATAAAATGAATAATGGAATCAAAAGTGTGAATTAACAATAATTGCTTTACTTCAGTGCTCAGAAAAGACATAACAACGCAGAGACCTTCATGGGCAATTTATTGAAGTTCCACTCCGGAACGGATAGAAAATTATCCCTTTTTACATGGGAAAACACTCACTTTTAGCAAAGTTCAACTTGTAACCTGAAATAAAACCGAACTCATTCAACAGATTCATAATGTTATCCATGCAGTTAAGTGGGTCTTGAACATGTAACAAGAGATCGTCTGCGTATAATGAGGCACAGTGTTCTCTTCCTCCTCTATGAATACCTGAAAATACTGAAGTAGATTTTAAGGCAATAGAGAGAGGCTCTATAGCTGAGCGAAAAGTAAAGGTGACAGTGGGCAGCCCTGACAGGTGCCACGAGAGAGAGAAAATTAAGGAGATACTTCAGAATCTGTTTTCACACAGGCTGAGGGGACGGAGTATAGTAGACGTATCCATGAGATTAGTTTAGGTCCAAATCCAAATTTTTTAAGAACAATGAATAAGTAGTCCCATTCTACTAGGTCGAAAGCTTTCTCAGAGTCTAGTGAGACAAACATTTCCGCCATTGATGAGCTAGATGGAGTAAGGATTATATTTAAGAGTCTGTGTATATTGGATGACAGTTGACGACCTAGTATGAAACCAGTTTGATCATCTGACACAATGGTCAGCAGATGGACACCTAAGCGTTTGGCCGGTACTTAAGCTAATAATTTAACACCGTTATTAATTAGGCTAACAGGTCTGTAACTGCCACAGAGGTTAGGGTCTTTGTCTTTCTTTAATATTAAGGAAATTAAGGCTTATTTCAAGGATGGCAGTAAAAAGCCCTGATCTAAGGAATGATTGTATAGCTCTAATATTAAGGGGGATAGCTGAGTGGAGAACATTAAAAAAAAAATTCTGCAGGGAAGCCATCAGGGCCAGGAGCTTTATTATTTTTCATTGTTGAGATACAGGAGGCTATCTCGTCCAAGCAAACGGGTTCTTCTAGGCTACTGGCTGTATCTGGGCTTATCTTAGGTTGGGAAAGGAAAGACTGTCAGTAAGTCGAATTCAGTTTGTAATTTTAGCCGCCGCGCCTCCAAATCGGGGTGTGGTGAACTGCCTGTCGATGAGTTCCTGCTGTTATAATTTCCTGGCTTTGATCCAATATGCATTCAAATAAATAATCCTTCCACATTTAAAGGCTTTAAATGTTTCCCATCAAATCGATGGCGATACCGATTCTGATTCGTTTGTTTCCAAAAAAAGTAAATGTTCTTAGAGACAAAGTCACAAAATTCCTTATTAGCCAACATCCCGGTATTGAGCTTCCAGCTTCCATGTATGCCAATATGAATTTTGAGGGAAGGAAAGGTCTAAAATATGTGGGGCATGGTCTGAGATTATTATAGCTGAGTATTCTATGGATTTAACTAGAGATAATAGAACTTTATCAACAAAAATAATCGATGCACGAATAAATATGTTGGACACTAAAAAAGAAAGAGAAGATTTTTGCAGTCGGATTGAAGAAGCGCCAGGGGTCTACACATTCTAATTGGTCCATAAGAGATGAGAATGTCTTAGACACTGAGGTAGGAACCGCTGACTTGGGCTGAGAGCAGTCTAAATTTGGGTTAATCATACAATTAAGATCCCCTTCTAATATAAGACAGTGAGTGTCTAAATTCAGCAGATGGGAGAAAAGTGTAGTCATAAAAGCAGGATTATCATAATTAGGTGCATAAACACTGGCTAATATGACAGGTGTGATATTTCTGAATCCTATCATATATATATATATATATATATATATATATATATATATATATATATATACAGTACTGTGCAAAAGTTGTCACAAAAGGCACTTGTGAAAAATGTTGCATAGTGAGGATGTCTTCAAAAATAATGACATAAATAGTTTTCATTTATCACTGAATGTAAAACAAAGTCCAGTAAACATAAAAAAGTTAAATCAATATTCGATGTGTCCACCTTTGCCTTTAAAACAGCACCAATTCTCCTAGGTACTCCTGGACACAGTTTTTCTTGGTTGTTGGCAGATAGGATTTACCAAGCTTCTTGGAGAATTCACCACAGTTCTTCTATCTTTTTAGGCTGTCTCAATTACTTCTGTCTCTTTATGTAATCTCAAACTGACATGATGTTCAGTGGGGGGCTTTGTGGGGGCCATGACATCTGTTGCAGGGCTCCCTGTTCTTCTATTCTAATCTTTTCTATTTGCAAAAGTAATGTCTGGGAATCTAACATTTATATTTCCTATTGACACACTAAAGCTGAAGATACTGTATAAATAACCATCTTAAGACAAATGCTTTTGTGAAACATCTTAAGTGCCTAAGACTCTTGCACAGTGCTGTATATATTGTGCCCTGCACTTCTATAACAAACCTACCTAACCTCCCTACAAGTCTTTCTGGACCAGTGGCCATATTCTTGTAGCAGCCACAGGAGCACCTGAAGGAGAGGTACTGGTAATAATGTAAAGGAGATTAGCATAGCTGATGATTATTACATCTTCAGGTTCCCTATCTGTCACTCACTCAACGTTGTGTCGATGTAGTGACACTAGGGGTCGAATTTGGGAGCCCCAAACACCTCTGATATTTGAGAAAAGGTCAATGAGAATTGGCAAGTGGAATTTGCATGCCACTCCCCCGGACATACGGGTATAAAAGAAGACGGCTTGCAACCACTCATTCAGATTTTTTCTTCGGAGCCGAGCAGTGTGAGAAATCAACTAGCATTCCATTCACCTCTGAAAAGCGAGGTGTAAAATGGCTGTTGGATATACGGCGCATTACAGCGGGTTCACCCTTTCTCACACAGATAAGTGCAGAGAACGCCCCTGGGCGCTTCAGTAGCCAAACTTGAGAGAAATAAAGAGTATATTTTCTCTAATTTGTGTTTGTGAACGGTTCATGTTCTCACTGCGAGAACATGACCATGGCAACGTCCTTCTGCCTATGTGCACAAGGCCGCGACGATTAGCGCTGGGGCTGATTTGGGGACATCAATGGGAGCATGTCCGCCGGGTGAATCCCCACAGCGAGTTTAATGTCTCATTCGGGCTTGGGAGGAGGATGAGGTTTCAATCGCAGCATCAGAGAGCGGGCTGTTAAAGACTGACGCGGAGGACTCAGCTGGGCTCCCACCGTCTGGTGCGATCGCCCAGTCTGAGGCCGACGTGTAGCTGGCGGCCATGCTTGCCCGGGCTGCCGCTAGCGTCGGGCTGGAGTGGAACCCTCCAAGAAAAATATATTTTGATGTTTTATTCTTCATAAATCGAAAAGATAATGCAACAAATCAGGACAAATCTAGAACAGGATTAATTATTTTCACACTGAAATTTCATGAGACTGGCTGTCGAACACATATTGAGCTACACATTACACATAATCTACAAATAAGATACACATCAGCTGCACATAAATTACGCATATGTTACACATAAGCATTTTCTAAGGCACTTATTGAGTCTAAATATATTAACAACTTACATAATTACAGAATTACACCCAAATGACAATAGTCATATCATACTGTTCATGTGTTACACTTGCTGTAGTTTACTTCATTGTTGTTTCTACATCAACTAGCAATGTCAAATGTTAATCAGATCAATCACTGAAACATCAGTGCCACCTTGAGTAAGAAATAACATGTATATTATGTATGTGTATAAGCATATAAAATACTGATAATTCACCACTGTTGATAGTTCATTGTTGCACAGAAAGTCAGCGTGATATAGTATTTATTTGTATAAATATAGTACTCAGTTCTCTTGTACTACACAAAGAAATAGATATCCTGTGATAGTAAACTTAATTAGATATAAAATAATCATTAAAAATAAAATTCATGGAAGTAAAAAAATAAAAATAAATAAAACTGTCACTCTTACCTCAGGTATCTAGAGACCCTATACACTTCTGATACTTAAACCATTATAAAAAAGAAAAAAGAAAATGATGCAATTTTGACTTTTTTGTTTTTGTGTGTGTCACTATTTATAAGAGATAGATTGAAGAATACTAAAGAGGTTTGGGCACAACTCCAAAAAATGGATGAGGTACAGGGGGTGGAATGAGGTCCCGGGTCTCTAAAGACCGATGTATGCATTTAAGGATTAAAGATTTTTTTAAGTGTTTAAGCTTAAAGTAACCCTTTTAAGTGATTTTTATATGGAAACAATTTGGGCAAATTAGCTTCAGAAAAGGTGACTGAAAGGTGAGTAGTTTGCATCACTGTTTTAAAGGTTTACACAGAGTATTTCTTTTTTGGGCAAAAAAAAAGTCACATACTCTAATATTTCATTGGACCGCCTTTATCTTTGATTACGGCACGCATTCGTCGTGGCATTGTTTCGACAAACTTATGCAACATCAGAACATTTATTTCCTTCCAGAGTTGCATTAATGTTTGGCCGAGATCTTGTATTGATGACAGGAGAGTCAAACCACTCCATAAAGTCTTCTCAAGCACATCCCAAAGACTTTCAGTGGGGTTAAGGTCAGGACTCTGTGGTGGCCAATTCATGTGTTAAAATGATTCCTCATGCTCCCTGAACCACTCTTTCACAATTTGAGCCCAATGAATCTTGACATTGTTGTCCTGGAATATGCCAACGCTGTCAGGGAAGAAAAAATCCATTGATTGGATAACCTGGTCATTCAGGTAGTCAGCTGACTTCATTTTATTGCCTCAAATGTTGCTGAGCCTAGACCTGACCAACTGAAGCAACCTCAGATCATAACACTGCCTCCAGAGGCTTGTACAGTAGGCACTATGCATGACGGGTGCATCGCTTCATGTGCTTCCCTTCTTACCCTGAACTCGCCCATCGCTTTGGAATAGGGTAAATCTGGACTCATCAGACCACATGACCTTTCTCCATTGCTCCACAGTCCAATCTTTATGCTCCTCAGCAAACTGAAGTTGTTTTCTCCGATTAGCCTCACTAACAAGAGGCTTTCTTGTGGCCACACAGCTGTTTAGTCCAAATCCTTTAAGTTCTCATTGCATTGTGCATGTGGAAATTGTCATGTGTATTTTGTTGGTTCATGTTTTTCATGTCTTTTATTCTGAAATTCTAGTTCTTGTTTCATGTCCTGTGGTTCCCTTGTCATGTGATTTAATGTTTCCCTCCATGTTCATGTGTCTTGTTTTCATTGGTTGATTGTCTAGTTATCTTGTTATCAGTTCTGTCTTTTCATTGGTTAACTTGTTTGTCTTGTTACCCTTGTCCATGTATTTAAGCCTCATGTTTGCCCTTGTCAGGTATTGTGTTGTATGTAACTTTGGTTGTGAATTCAAGTTTGTCAAAGTAAAGCTTATGTTTCATTCATGTTTGTAGTTAGGGTTTTGGATATCACGAGTTGGAATAAATTTGCACTTGGGTTCTTTACTTCATCATCTTTGTCATTGACAGTGTCAGCAACATCGTTACAGAAATGCTTACTTTAAATATTAAACATAGCCGTGAGTTCTACTGTCGATTTTATTTTATGATGTGACTTCAAGTGTTTAAGTGATCTCCGTTCACGATCATTTAAGATTTTTTTTCCAACCACATTTCTTCTATGAAGCTGATGGTTCACCACTATCCTTCCAGGATTTAATAATGCGTTGGACAGTTCTTAATTCCAGTGATTTCAGCAATCTCCTTAGTTGTTTTCTTTGTTTGATACAGGCCAATAATTTGCCCCTTCTGAAACACAGTAACATCTTTTCCACGAATATACGAATACGTCTTGCGGTTGTTTAAGAAATGAGAAGCTACACACTGCATCAGTTAGGGTTAAAAGAATTGTTGCCAGCTGAAACATATTAATCACTGCAATAATGATCCAATCATAGGCTCTAAAGTATCTTATTTAAATCCAATCTAAAAATAAACTTTGCGTCGAAACGCGAGATGAATATCATTACATTTGATTTTGCGGCACAAAATTTAACATGGGTGGCTGCTGCAAAAATTTCAAAGCAGGAAAAACCTTGTTATTAAACAAAGTTGAATCAAAATTAATGTTCTGTTGTGATCGGTTTCAAGCAATCAGTTGAAAACGATCACAACAGAGAAAGGTACTCATTGAAGTTTGACAGAGACTCGCTTTTGGTAAAGACAAACAGTTTTGCAACATGGATTTACACTCCTAATCATAACATTTATACATAAAAAATAGAAAATAACAGTCAAATGTAAATGATGCGCTGGAGAGCACAAGAACTCTGTTAACACACCTGATGTAGCAACCACTCCATATTAAACTTATGATTTTCTTTTTAGTGTTTTGAAGAGTAACATAAAGTGCTCTCGCGCATTGGACAACTGGTCGTGTTTTTTCCGCTTCAACATGTCTCCACCATTTTTCAAACGAGTTTCATCATGCAAGCACATTTTTCATTCATTATTTGTAAAGTGACATCACTGACGGAGCACGCCGCACATATCCAGCTAATCAATAATGAAATTTGGTGTTGATTATTTTAATTATTGATTAGTTGTTGCAGCCCTAACTGGCAGTACCCTAAAGATGTGTAATGACTGTCTGTGGTCTTCTGTTAACAGCTGATTCTGTGTGTGTGTGTGTGTGTGAAAGAGAGAGAGAGAGAGAGTCAAACCACCACCTAGACAATGGTTCACAAAGCATTTAAAAAGCCATATAGTCCATCCAACTTGTGTGCTATATATTAAGTCTTCTGAAACCATACAATAACTGATAGCTATTATTGTGTGAAAAATAACAGCAAACAGGTTTGGAGAGACATGAAGGTAAATAATGACAATTTCATTTATGGGTAAACTATCCCTTTAAAGGTGCACTCAGTAATTTTTTCCTCATTTAAAAAGTTAAACTCCTAAAGACATGAATTGTAATTTTGCAATATACAGGTGCATCTCAATAAATTAGAATGTCGTGGAAAAGTTCATTTATTTCAGTAATTCAACTCAAATTGTGAAACTCGTGTATTAAATAAATACAATGCACACAGACTGAAGTAGTTTAAGTCTTTGGTTCTTTTAATTGTGATGATTTTGGCTCACATTTAACAAAAACCCACCAATTCACTATCTCAACAAATTAGAATATGGTGACATGCCAATCAGCTAATCAACTCAAAACACCTGCAAAGGTTTCCTGAGCCTTCAAAATGGTCTCTCAGTTTGGTTCACTAGGCTACACAATCATGGGGAAGACTGCTGATCTGACAGTTGTCCAGAAGACAATCATTGACACCCTTCACAAGGAGGGTAAGCCACAAACATTCATTGCCAAAGAAGCTGGCTGTTCACAGAGTGCTGTATCCAAGCATGTTAACAGAAAGTTGAGTGGAAGGAAAAAGTGTGGAAGAAAAAGATGCACGACCAACCGAGAGAACCGCAGCTTTATGATTGTCAAGCAAAATCGTTTCAAGAATTTGGGTGAACTTCACAAGGAATGGACTGAGGCTGGGGTCAAGGCATCAAGAGCCACCACACACAGACATGTCAAGGAATTTGGCTACAGTTGTCGTATTCCTCTTGTTAAGCCACTCCTGAACCACAGACAACATCAGAGGCGTCTTACCTGGGCTAAGGAGAAGAACTGGACTGTTGCCCAGTGGTCCAAAGTCCTCTTTTCAGATGAGAGCAAGTTTTGTATTTCATTTGGAAACCAAGGTCCTAGAGTCTGGAGGAAGGGTGGAGAAGCTCATAGCCCAAGTTGCTTGAAGTCCAGTGTTAAGTTTCCACAGTCTGTGATGATTTGGGGTGCAATGTCATCTGCTGGTGTTGGTCCATTGTGTTTTTTGAAAACCAAAGTCACTGCACCCGTTTACCAAGAAATTTTGGAGCACTTCATGCTTCCTTCTGCTGATTTTGGCACTTGCCCACACTGCCAAAAGCACCAAAAGTTGGTTAAATGACCATGGTGTTGGTGTGCTTGACTGGCCAGCAAACTCACCAGACCTGAACCCCACAGAGAATCTATGGGGTATTGTCAAGAGGAAAATGAGAAACAAGAGACCAAAAAATGCAGATGAGCTGAAGGCCACTGTCAAAGAAACCTGGGCTTCCATACCACTTCAGCAGTGCCACAAACTGATCACCTCCATGCCACGCCGAATTGAGGCAGTAATTAAAGCAAAAGGAGCCCCTACCAAGAATTGAGTACATATACAGTAAATGAACATACTTTCCAGAAGGCCAACAATTCACTAAAAATGTTTTTTTTATTGGTCTTATGATGTATTCTAATTTTTTGAGATAGTGAATTGGTGGGTTTTTGTTAAATGTGAGCCAAAATCATCACAATTAAAAGAACCAAAGACTTAAACTACTTCAGTCTGTGTGCACTGAATTTATTTAATACACGAGTTTCCCAATTTGCGTTGAATTACTGAAATAAATGAACTTTTCCACGACATTCTAATTTATTGAGATGCACCTGTATGTAGGAAATCATGATCACTCGCATTAAAATGAAGACTCCAGTCATATCAGTAACCTTATAAAATCTGTTTTATTCTACATGGAGAGGGTCCACACATGTTAGAATCACATGACCAGTTGAATATTACTCACTTAATCTCAGTAACTGTCCTGTTATTGGACACTTTCACTCGATTAAAGTAATCATGGCTGACTGTGAATAATAACATTTCTACAATGGCATCTGAAACTGAAAAATGTTGATTTTAAATTATGCTGCATCCAAGCCACTAGGTGTCAGTGTAAGTCCAAGATGACACAAAGACAAAAGTTACTGAGTGTATCTTTAAATAAACAATGGAAAAACTGTGCTTACATTGATGCCAAAAAGAAAAGTACTTACTTTCATTCCTGTCAAGTTCCCTAAATATAATGTAGAAATGAAAATAAAAACTTTTTATAAAACCCGGTGTTTATGTGCTCTCTATCATTTTGTTGCCATAGTGCCATAATCTTCTCTATGTACAAAAGACAAGCCGTCTTACCACTAAATTAGTCTTTCTCATGGGCATCCAATTATTTGACTGTCTAAGATCATTAACAGTCACAGAGTCACCAAAATAATAATACTATTAAGCTAAAAAAAAAAATAAAAAAAATAAAAACATAATATATATTTTAAAAATGCATATACACTTTTAAAAAGCAGGTTCACTCACCCCAGTGAAGTACTTTACACATACTTCCAATGTGCAGTACAAACTAAAATATTACAAATAAACATAAAAACATCATTTATATGGATAAATGTTTTCCTACTGAACAGACTAAATATTCAATTAAACAAATGACAATAAAAGTCAAAGTAATCTCTTCAGTAAACTCTTCAGGCAGTTCACTCCGTCACTGAAATCAATAATTGACACTTCAAATCATTTCTGTGTTGGGACGAACTTCTCCAACCAATCAGACGCCTTCACTCGTATGTACAGCCCACTTGGCGCTATAGTCCCGCCCACTTGGGGCTGCCCTGCCCATTTGTAGGAGATGCTCCGACCTCCGTTTATTTTCCCGCCCTCATTGCGCTGATCTGGCGCCCTCTGCAGGTCTGTACTGTTTACTGCACTCATGCGACACATTAAGAAATCTGCAGAGAAACATTCACACGCCCACTACACTCATGCTCACAAGCATGTAATGTCCATAAGATGTTGGGACATTGCGTTATTCTATAAAAACACTCTACATATTACGGCTACACACCACATTACTTCAGCATTGTGTCCCGCAGCACTTGCACAATAAATAGAAGCAGGCAGCAGCGGGCAACATGTGAAACCCATCGGCTGATTCGTCAGTTAATGCAGTATAAAGGTAAGAAGAAAAATAATAATACATAACATATGGCGATGTCTGACACGGTTCACATAGAAATATTCCGAATTTCACTCCAAGTAATTTGTGTGAATATTTTTAAAAGCGAGTTTCCCAGGAGGACGGATTGGCGAATGTGCCGACTATGCTCGTGCCGTGGCTCCTTTTGTTCGTCTTCAGTTCCTTATGTTATTCAGTGTGTGTCATGAACAGAATTCACACATGAACCGCTGATACAACTCACATTTCTCGTCTGATCGGAATTAAACTCAGTGTCGGAGTGCGCATGAGATATGGCGTGGAGTCTGTAGTAGTAAGTGATTATGATGAAACACACTTTCACCTGTTAGAGATCTGTGCGTTATTTACTTGTGATTCTACATGATCATATTTTTATTATTTAATATTTGAAGAGAAATAGCGGGCTTGGTTACAGCCAGCCACTAACAAACACGAGTACCATGGTAATACCGCGGTTACTATGGTAATGTAATGCAATGCTATACTTTGAGTAGCATGTGGTAGTCATTTAGCAACATGGTGTATTTATATATATATATCAAAGTGCCATCATGGTGCATTTATCCTCTGAGCAACAGTGTTTGACATATTGTAAGTTAGTTTGAAGCTTCTTCAGTCATTGAAGCTAATAGCAAACTATCATTCAGTAAAGTCACTTATTTTGAAGGGATGCTGTGATATAGTGTCTGTAACATGAGCTGGCAACTGAAAGGTTGTAGGTTGGAGCCCCATCATGGTTGATTGATGAATTCTCATCTTTATGGACTTGACCGGGACTCTGACCTCAGGTTCAACTTTACAACACACTAGTAGTGACAGTAACAGTTCAATTTCACTTCATAACACTGATTTCTTCCAGCTCATTACATAGATGATTTTCACAATCTTTCATATACGGTGCAGTTCCTTTGCAATTGTGGCAAAGTGTATTTTTTTTTTTTAATTTGATGAGTGATGAAACTGTATATGCAGGAGCAAACCTGTTTCTGGATTCATTTCTAAGGAAAGACTTGACAGATTATCCAGAAAGCTGTCAAAAGCTCCTCCTAAAACGGTCTACTTGTTCACCAGTTGTTTGTAAAACATCTTGAGGCAAAACACAGTAACTACAGCAACACTGAAACTGAGAAAAATGGCTTCAAAGTGTTTTTGATTGTCCAGTCAAAGGTGGATTATAAAATCTGACCATGGTCTCTAACCATTTTTGAGCCATAGTCAAAGAGTCCTGATGTCAGTCAGAACTCCATTTTAACTACATGTGAAGTGTGTGATGAGGTTACTTTAGATTTGGAGAGTAACTTTTAGCAGCCAAGCGTATTTGGAATTGTGCATGTGTCAAGCACTAGGAAGTGTAATCGAGCTTGAAATCAACCAGAGACTGCAATGTCAAGATGTACAGTGAAAAGGGAGTTATATTTTGATCTGTTCTCACCCAAACTGATTGGAAGAAATCGCATAGAAGAAAAATCCAGATAAGTCGACCACAACAACTGTTCTGGGTCGCTGACAAATAAGGTTGTCTAAGAGAATGAAAATGAAAAATCTTTTACAAATTCAGTTTAAATGACACGTGTTGAGTTCATTTCATACATTTTGAAAAATATTTATTGCATTTTGTAATATTTAATGACTATAAAAATGTCATGTGGTGTAACCATCAAGTAATCTTTCCTTGCACCTTGAATACATGAGTGAACACAACTTAATTATTCATTTCAAAAAAGTTTTCAAACATATTTTTCAAGGTAAAAAAAAAAAAAATATATATATATATATATATACACTATATTGCCAAAAGTATTCGCTCACCCATCCAAATAATTGAATTCAGGTGTTCCAATCACTTCCATGGCCACAGGTGTATAAAATGAAGCACCTAGGCATGCAGACTGATTCTACAAACATTTGTGAAAGAATGGGCCGCTCTCAGGAGCTCAGTGAATTCCAGCGTGGTACTGTGATAGGATGCCACCTGTGCAACAAGTCCAGTCGTGAAATTTCCTCGCTACTAAATATTCCACAGTCAACTGTCAGTGGTATTATAACAAAGTGGAAGCGATTGGGAATGACAGCAACTCAGCCACGAAGTGGTAGGCCACGTAAAATGACAGAGCGGGGTCAGCGGATGCTGAGGCGCATAGTGCGCAGAGGTCGCCAACTTTCTGCAGAGTCAATCGCTACAGACCTCCAAAGTTCATGTGACCTTCAGATTAGCTCAAGAACAGTGCGTAGAGAGCTTCATGGAATGGGTTTCCATGGCCGAGCAGCTGCATCCAAGCCATACATCACCAAGTGCAATGCAAAGCGTCGGATGCAGTGGTGTAAAGCATGCCGCCACTGGACTCTAGAGCAGTGGAGACGCGTTCTCTGGAGTGACGAATCACGCTTCTCCATCTGGCAATCTGATGGACGTGTCTGGGTTTGGCGGTTGCCAGGAGAACGGTACTTGTCTGACTCTATTGTGCCAACTGTGAAGTTTGGTGGAGGGGGGATTATGGTGTAGGGTTGTTTTTCAGGAGCTGGGCTTGGCCCCTTAGTTCCAGTGAAAGGAACTCTGAATGCTTCAGCATACCAAGAGATTTTGGACAATTCCATTCTCCCAACTTTGTGGGAACAGTTTGGGGATGGCCCCTTCCTGTTCCAACATGACTGCGCACCAGTGTACAAAGCAAGGTCCATAAAGACATGGATGAGCGAGTTTGGTGTGGAAGAACTTGACTGGCCTGCACAGAGTCCTGACCTCAACCCGATAGAGCACCTTTGGGATGAATTAGAGCGAAGACTGCGAGCCAGGCCTTCTCGTCCAACATCAGTGTCTGACCTCACAAATGCGCTTCTGGAAGAATGGTCAAAAATTCCCATAAACACACTCCTAAACCTTGTGGAAAGCCTTCCCAGAAGAGTTGAAGCTGTTATAGCTGCAAAGGCTGGGCCGACGTCATATTAAACCCTATGGATTAAGAATGGGATGTCACTTAAATTCATATGCGTCTAAAGGCAGATGAGCGAATACTTTTGGCAATATAGTGTATATATATATATATTATATATATATATATATTTTTTTTTTTTCTTCTTGAAAACAATGAATATACTAAATGTCAGCACTCTTTGGAACTCATCCCATCCAATCAGATTAGTGGACCAGAAGTAACTGCTGTATAATATATGCACTCTCTTTTTTGCTGTCTTCACAGATGTAAGCTGGAGCTCTTCCTGTAGCGTCAACAGAGAGCATGGGGCTGGACATTGACGTCAAGACCTTCTGCCACAACCTTCGGGCAACCAAACCCCCTTACGAGTGCCCGGTGGAGAGCTGCCGTAAAGTCTACAAAAGCTACAGCGGCATTGAATACCACCTGTACCATTACGACCACGATAACCCGCCTCCGCCCCAGAGCACCCCTCAGAAGAAGCGAAAAGGTCGCCCGCCACGGGCCTTCTTGATAGGTTTGGGCGATGGCCCCGATTCCAGTATGTGCTCTGGGATTACAGTGCAAGGGACGACGCCGGGTAGCCCGGCTGAGTTCTCTGAACGCTCTCACTCGCCCGTGAAAGAGACGATGACCTACGCAGAGGCCCAGCGCATGGTGGAACTGGAGATCCGCGGGCGAGTCCATCGCATTAGCATTTTCGAGAACCTGGATGTGCTCTCGGAGGAGGACAGCGGAGCTGAAGATGCCCCGTCCTCTGGAATGGGTGGCTCGACGGTGTGTAATGGGGGTGGCAGTGAGGGTGGGGTGATTGGTAAGGACAGACTGGACGCTTCTGCAGCAAATGGGGAGAAAGGGCCTCAGAAAACAGGCAAACACAAGAATAAAGAGAAGAAGAAGGACAGCAGCTCACATCATCACATAAGCACGAGCGGGCCAGCCGTCAAGCTGCCTGAGGTGGTGTTTAGAGAGCTGGATCAGGACAGACCCGACGCCCCCCCTCGACCCACATCTTACTACAGGTACGGTTCTGTTTGCATAAGATATTAATTACTAGAAAAATTACACTGTATTAAAAGTACAACTAGGTTATTCCATGTCAAATCAACCAAATTTCAGATACGTCCCTGGCTGACATTTTTGATTTTCTTAATAGTTTTTCTGAAGAAAGGTACACAAATGATGGGGAAAGCCAAAATATTACATGCCATGATTCAACCCATAGAATTCAAAGAGTTATTAGTGAAAACGTAAATGTTCTATAGTGCCACCTAGTGGAAGATGGATGTTTGTGTACAATCTTCAGTGGTGGTGGTGGTGGGGTGATTTGGGACCACCCCTCCAAGTTTGGGATCCTTATGATTTATGGTAGGATTTAGGGCAGAAAAAGAATAAGAAAATCAGTACAAATACAAATTTGGACCCCTAATGATGCATTCCAGGGCTTTGCTGATATACATTTCTGAAAACTAGATATAGCCATTATACTAACTGAAGAGCCACGTCTGTCACTTCTTGAAAAATTAGATTTTTACATTATTGTTCTCATACAAATAAATAAAGGTACATTTCTAGTTTCAACATTATTTGAAATTCAGACCTTTTTTTTATTTGACAAGAAAAACTAGCTTCATATCATGTGATCAACATTTGGTTTTTAATCAATGTAAATGGGTAAAAAAACAAAAAAACAATTTTGTTGGATGGAGCCACATTGAGTGCCCAATATCTCTGGGATTTAACCATATAGGGCCTTAAAAATGAAGATACAAAAAAGGAAAGTTTGTTCAGAGCCACAATCTAAAATTATTTTTAAGAACTTTTTAATACTTCTGAAGTTATAGGTACACCAACTTGTAAAAAAGTGTTTTTTTCCCACAACAAGAGGTGCTGAAGTCAACAGATTTGATAGTAAAAAAAAATAATCAAAAACAGCATTTTGCGCCGGAGACCTCTGGTTGAGTTGACAGAATGGCCGTACAGATATTTTTGAAATGTTTGTGAAAAATCTAAATATAGGGGTGATTAATGAATGCAGTCAGTTTTACTTGACAACATTTTTTTTGAACACGCTAAATATCCCAAGTTATATCACCTCAGCTCCCAGGGGATTATGGGATCGTAAAGTGTCCAGTTGATCTGCACTTCTGAATCTCTCTGGAAATAGTAGGTCATCTGGGTATTTCTTGGAAGTACTACTCCATTGGCATACTGTTTTTGGCATACTGTATAGTAGGGAAATATGGATGTGGCATGGCGGGGGCGTGGTCATGTGTCTGTCAGCAGGAGAGGGAGAGCGATAAGGCTCGTCACCTGGGCTGTGAGTACTCTAACACCTGTCTCTCATTATAGTGATGGTGAAGGGAGACCTGATAAGGCACGCCAGAGCGTCAGTGTGAGAGAGAGACGCACGCGGCCACGCTGCACATTTGTTTATGTTGGTTTTAATTTAACCATTAAACTTTGTTTACTGTTCAGCCGGTTCTCGCCTCCTCCTCGCCCGTAGACAGACACATGACCATGCCCCCCCATGCCACAGTGGATGTTTGGGTGCAGTCAACAACTGTTTTCAAGCACTGTTTCCTAAAAAATCCCTGTCTTCTATTGGTTGATAAGAAGATAGTCCCATCCCAAACTCACGGCATTGGTTGAGCCAGTGTTGGTTATGTGTTTTAGTGTTTACACGTTTGAGGGAAATCAGCCTACAAATGACTTGCTTAAAGCTGACTCTCAGAAATTCATGCTACAATTTGAGATTGAAAAAAAAAAAAACGATTTCAAAGAGAAAAAAAATGCAACAACTGCAGCCTTTCTAAAAATCTTGCCAATAGTTAATGCTGTAATTTAATGCTGGTTAACATAATAAAGGTTATTGTAATAATTGAGAAACACAGAGATGCTTTGTAGAGTAAATTTTTATCTTTCACGTCTTGGTCAAACAACCTCTTCAAAAGTATGGAACACCAAGTCATTATGGAAATAAAATGGCTTGTAAACACAGTTTAGTGGTGACTTGATGTCTCCTTGACCTCCTGTCAGGTACATTGATAAGTCTGCTGAGGAGTTGGATGAGGAGGTGGAGTATGATATCGATGAGGAAGACTACATCTGGCTGGACATCATGAATGACAGGCGTCGATCTGACGGTGTGGCACCCATCCCACAGGAGGTGTTTGAGTATCTGATGGACCGACTGGAAAAAGAGTCTTACTTTGAGAGCCACAACAAGGTGAGAGGAGTCTGATGAGTGCTGTTCTTTAAGTCAGTCATCACTGTTACTATGGCTAGCACTGTTAGTGAATTGAACAAGAACCAACCATAAATATTAAACTTCAGCTCACCCCACAGTGCCCACACTGTTTGTGCAACAGACTTGACTGATGCCTCAAATCGCTTGTTGAGAGGTGCGCTGTTACTTTATTAGCAGTTACACTTAAGATTTTTGCCTGATGAAATGGGTTATTCTCATAGACTTACATTAAAGGAGGGACCGGAGTCATACTGAATGGCAATTATTATTATTTATGTGGTAAAATGTATATATATGCAATAAATCATCATCTGTTCAAACTAAAACAATATGATTAGCTGAGTTTTGAACCCTTGTACTCTTGCACCAGAGTCGAATTCTATCTAAAGACTAGAATACTGTAGAGACTTGGGGAGTAGGATCTTTTGACTTGGGCCAAAAATTCTACTAATAAACACCCTAGCAACTGCATGGCAACGCCCTAGCAACCAATCTTAAAGGCATTTTCACACCAAACATGACGCGATTATGAGAGGCAAAGCAAACGTTCGCCTTTAGCACATTCATGCCTTTACAATAGGTGGTGCTAATCAACAAGCAGTTTTACCCCGGTACAGTAGGTGGCTTAACGCACCTTTCAGCTGGTCTGCACATCACCGGGTGAGAAGAAACCATTTGACAAGTTTGCTAAACAAACAAGAAAAGCAAGCGATTCTCTAGTGTGCAGATTGAAAAAATAAAACTGATTTCTCTACAAGCTGCAGCAGTGATGACGAGTGTGTTGTTGATTTGCTCAATGAGAAAGAAAACTTTCGAGACACTTCACAAACTATTTCAGTTCACCAGCTGGACAAGTTGACTGGCAGTATTGTCATGTAGATACAGTCTGAGGGGTGATTAGAAAGAATCGATTGTAAAAAATGGTTTAACGGTTAAAACATATTATCATTTGGAACATTATTAATAATATGCCACTGTAAGCATACTGTTTATTCTTGTGTTAAGTGCATTTGTTTAAAATCACTGCATAATGCACACTCATATAATGACTGTTAAAACAAATGTTTAAAACAAACGTTTGACTATCTTATTGCCATGTATTTCTACTTGTTATATTTGCTCAAAACCCTGCATGTTACTTATTAAATATGATTACATTTATATGCTCTGTGGGATTGTAAATTTAAGTGTAACTATAAGATCAGGTGGTCTACTGTCTTTCATGTAACACCACATGAAAAAACTAAAGTGTTGCACATTGTATTGGGCTTGATGACTGCAGCGCAAAACTGATGCTCCCGATCTTCTACAATAAAGAATCCTGCTGAAGCTTTACACGAGTCTCCTGGTCTTCTCTGAGAGTTTCCAACAGCACCAAGAGTGCAAGCAATAAAACACAGATCTCACCCCACAAAACCCATCTTCAGTCCCACCCATTATTAGGTACTTTAATACTGCTAACGACTATTAAAAATAGCACAGCAATAACAATTTTGTTTTTGGTATTCAAAGGCATACAGTGCACTGCAAGTCACAGCGTTTGTATTAATATTAATATTTGCCGAAGAAAAACACTTATGATCCGTAAAGTTGTTTAAATAAAAAGTGATACAAAGGGAAAGATGGCCCAATATATATTATATTAGAGATTTAAGAGAACTCAAGTAAGATTAAATGCAAAGGCCAAACAATGCAGCAATATGGAATAAATTATGAAGACAATCCACATAAGATCAGATAATTTTTAAAGGGGATGCAAGGCAGTGATGCAGCAATATTATTTACATGTTAAGAGAACCCATGTGAGAACAAAATCTTTCAGTTTTTAAGGCATTTGATACAAGTGAAATAAACATCCTGACTGCTGGTTCAGGATTTCTTCCTCGAGTTACTTCAGCGTTTAATGTTGATGGTCAAAACAGCTTTCTGTGCTTTAGCGTCATCAGTTGGTTTGGTACTGGTAACTGCAATGGCTTCTGACGTGATCTACAGCTTATGTACATGTATTACTAATCAGGACCTTTCTTCGCCAGGTGAAGAAAAAAATCAACAAACACCTTGAAAACAAAACAAAAAAAAACATTTTGTCACTGCGCGATTCGGCGCATATGTTCGCTCCAGGTGAGAATGGCTCGCTAGGAATCTATTGTTTTGATTCAAAATGTTGATTGCAGTGAGAAATCATGCCGAACATTGGCTTTTGGTGTGCAGAGGCCTTAACACTGAAGCAACATCATGGTAATGTGCCAAAAAACCCTCAGAACACCTTAGTAACCTGATAGCAACACGCTGACAACAGCACCGCATTGTGGAGGCGAGTTTTGCACAGGCAAACGGCACTCATATTTTCCGCAGAAAATTCAATAATTTTGAAAATTCAAAATACAGATCCAGTTTTAAATGCAAAACAAAAATTAAATTACGACTGTCAATTTAATTGGTTCATTTAGTGCAGGGGTGTCAAACTCAGTTCCTGGAGGGCCACAACCCTACAGAGTTTAGCTCCAGCCTTGTACTAACATGCCTCCTTGTTATCTTCAAGCACTCCTGAAGACCTTATTTAGCTGCTTCAGGTGTGTTTATGTAGGGTTAGAGCTAAATTCTGCTGGACTGTGGCCCTCCAGGAACTGAGTTTGACACCTGTGATTTCGTGTAATTAATTAAATAAAAAAATAAAGCGTAAAGAATTAATCCTAACCAGCACAAAAATTCTGTAGTAAAGGTACGTATTTCCCTCCCATCAGAGCAGTGTAAGCTTGAAGTACATGTAACTTTGTGTTTTTACAAGACTTGTCAGCAGGGGGCAGTCAGTGGACCTCAACAAACCTCACAAGCAGCAGCGCAGAAACAGAATAAGAGCTGCACACGCAGGACATGTTCTTGACAGCTGGATGAAACAATTGAATTCAGGATCTCCAGACGCAATTTTCAACTACTTTTAACTTGACACAGACACGGTGTCCTAAAAAACATGTTTTTTACTGTAAAAACCAGAAAGATGCTGCAAAAGCGTCCGTCTGACTCATATGTACATAGAGAGACAATTAAAATAGCGCAGACGGAATGCAAGAACATGTCCTGTGAGAACACACAAGATTGACGAACTCTATTGCAAAATGAATTGCTGTCGACTGTAGGCTTATATTCAATGATATTTGACTTGAACAATATATTGACTTCTAAAGGCACTTATCTTAAACAAAAATGCAAAACACTTAAATCTGAATAATTAGATTTAATATATATTATATATTTAATTATTTGAATCATTGTGTAGTTAAATGCATTATCTTTATTTGGGGGCCTTTATCAGCAAATAATGATATATGCGATTAATTGTGATCAATTCGATTAATTAATTGTCATGTAATTCATTTGATTAAAAATTGTAATCGATTGACTGCCCTAAAATGTTTATTTTAAAACGGAAAAATTAAAAGTGATTCTGATTGTTTTATACTTTAATTTAATGTCAGAACATCATGACTGTAACCACCCCATGATTTAAAATACATTCATTAGTGAAACTGGTATACACACAAAAAAATCCTCCAAAGATGTGACTGATATCGTAGGCATTTGCGTTGTCACATACACAGACCTTTGATTGACCGTAATAATCAACCGTTCTCTCTCTCTCTGCAGAGTGACCCGAGCTCTCTGATTGATGAAGATGCCGTGTGCTGTATCTGTAACGATGGAGAGTGTCAGAACAGTAATGTCATCCTGTTCTGTGACATGTGTAATCTGGCCGTGCATCAGGAGTGTTACGGGGTTCCTTACATCCCTGAGGGCCAGTGGCTGTGTCGACGCTGCCTGCAGTCACCCTCCAGAGCCGTGGACTGTGCCCTGTGCCCTAATAAGGGCGGGGCTTTCAAACAGACCGATGACGCCCGCTGGGCACATGTAGTGTGTGCACTCTGGATCCCGGAGGTGAGTGTGATGTGTGAGTGTGATTGATATAGGGGTTGCAGGTATTGAATGTAGGGTTTTAGTCTCGCGTAGACCACGCAAAGGTCTGGGCTCTATACCAGCTTAAGTTGGCTAAGGACCACCTATTTAGACAGGAAGAGGCCATCTGACTGACTTGTAAAGCGACCAGTCGCAGTTCGTTTTGTTCAACGTCACGTGTAGGGGCGGGTAAATCTAACAACGTTGTCGCAACAATAACAGACCGGCGTGCAACCTGTTCATCTGGCGTGCAAGTTCATTCAAGATTGGGATGACAGATAATTCAAATAATGGTGTGACAGTCTCCGAAAAAGGTTGTATTACAAAAATGATGTCTACCAAATCCAATCCATTTAATGGAAGTAAAATCAAATTACACATACAAAAACCACATTTTTGTATATAGTATTTTGTATATAGTTTTTGTATAGATAATCTTTAAAAGGTATTTTACTGAATTATTTAGATCACTCTGGCTCCATTTAATCTTTTTCACTGGACACACTGGATGGTTAATCCATCTCAAGTGGTCCAACATTGGTTGCTTGACCAATTTTAATTTTCCTATTTTTATTTTTTGTATTTTTTGTATTGGTATTGCAAAACCACCAGTTTTTTATTTTACTTGGTTTAACCACGGCGGCCATCTTTGTGTCATGGCGCATGACAAATTTTGGTTATACAGATGTTTGCAGAAACCTCAGTGTCACAGCTCAGGATGGTCCTAGCTCCTTGGAACAAAAACTGATTTCTACAGCATATTACAACACAGCAAAAAAGCCAGTGTACATTTGAGTCAGATTTAACACTCCTGAAATGTATATATGACTCCCTCCATTTTGGAGTTAAAATAACACCAGTGTCAAATATGCACATTACTCACAGAGTACATTTTAACACTGTGAGAGTTACACCCAACAGCAGTGTAAGTATAACCCTTCAAAGTGTTATCTTCCTCCACTAGTGTTAAAATATACACCCTTGTAGGGTTAAATACACACCTGCAATGTGCTAATATATCAACAATTACTTTTTTCTGTATTATTAATTTGTGTGAGATACAAGTAACAATGATGAGAAACATATGTAGAAAAAAAAGTTATTTTTATTTATGAAGTCAAATTTGCTTTCCGAGAGAAAAGGAATCTTTTCAGAGATAAAAGCAATACATTCAACAATCTGCAATTTGCAAACAAACATTCAAATCCATAACTTCTGTTCTGACAAATCAGAAATTAGTGCAAGAATATAAAACAGTATATAAAAACTGCACAATATCAAATATAAAAAAACAAACATTAAACATGTTTTTAACTCATAGCTAAGGTTTTCTGAAAAAGGGCAGCTTATCCACTCTTTTAACAGAGAAAAACATTCTCAAACATAATTTTTTTACATGGTAAGCATGAACAAGCCCTTATAAAAGCAACAATACTATTCTTTTACAAATAAAAGCAGTCAAGTGTCCATTCGATTGGATTGAATTTGTAAATACATTTTACATTCATGGTAAAAATTACATTTTTATCTTGTCTGCTCTCCAACAAATCAGAAATTGGTGCATGAAGATTAAAGATCTTCATGCACAAAACAATGCACTGGAACAATATACAAATATGGTTCTTCAAAACCATATGATGCTTGCAAATCAAATGGTCTGAAACAAGGAAGATCCTCTACTCTTGACAGACCAAAAACGTTCTGTTCTCTGACATGGTAAGCATGAAGGTGCTCAACAAAACCAACAGTTTCAAAGTCTTTAGTCACCAAAAAGTTTTGGTCATCTATTAGAACAATTTCAGTAATTTTACTGAAAACTGGTAGTTCAATCTCCATTTTACTGCAAATCAGTAGGTCATGATGATATTCAGTTCCAGAATGTCTTATCCATGAAGCTACTGTGATGTCACCATCCCAAAAATGTGGATACTTTTCAAGAATAATGTCATTTGAGACCGATACTGATTTTAGAGGGGGAATTCACCGATTACCGATATGGTGACTGATGTAGCTAATTTTTGAGCTGGAATGAAAACAGACCTTTTCTATGTGGATTTTTCACCGATATGACTATGCAAAGGTACTCAGAAGGCTGCTTTCTTAAACAAATAGTTTTATCAAAGAATATTTGACATTATTATTATAATACATTGTCAACAAATTCTAAAAATGAACACTAAGAAAATAAAAAATAAATAAAAATACATTAAATAGCTAAATTAACATCAGTACTGTATGTTTAGTATCAGTCAAATGCTGACCATTAAAATAAAGAATAAATTAAAATAAAATAAATAGCTACATAAACATCAGTACTGTTTAGTATCAGTCAAATGCTGACCATTTAAATAAAGAATAAATTAAAATAAAATAAATAGCTAAATAAACATCAGGGGCCGGTTGCACCAGCTATACGTAGGTTACAACTTATCCTAGTTGTGGTATAAATGGGCACTAAGTCACAATTTATGCTCTACTAAATATTTGAGCGTTGCACCATCAAACTTAGGTAGAACGTAACCCTACGTATAAACTAAATATTTACGGAATCTTCCAACCAGGAGTAACTGATGGAATAAAAAAGCAGACTCAATTAATGACATCAATGAGCTCATGTTTTGGTTGACAGGCTTCAATCCTTTCAACATACAGTAGGATGTTGACATTTACACTCGTTTACATTTACGAAAGAAAGAAAAAAACTTGCTTTTAAGCGGCTCTTCAGTATGAAACCGATCTAACGGTGCAGTTTTCAAGGTGCGTCGCCCAGTGTCAAGTTTAAACACATTCAAAATATATATATATACATAAAGGATATTAAAATGAATAAATGTCTATTTTTCCAGCCTGTTGTATTAGTATTTATTTATCACCCCTCAATTATTTTAGATACAGTTCCTATATATTATTATTTACACAGGGCAAATATACTATTTATATTTAAATATACTTTTATTACGTATCCTATTTTAATGTCTGGAAACCCAGACTTTTAAATATTACATTTTATAAATGCAATGACTGGAATTGTTCAGTTGAAGGGGGTACCAAACTGTGAATCCTGAACAAAACAGTTTGATGAATACATGTTTACACGCTGACAAGGTATGAAAGTAGCTATGTGGTTAGCTAGTTAGCTGTAAGCTCGTTGCCACGGAGAGTAAAAGATTTATTTACTTTACAGCATTGTGTCTCACCAACTAAGTAACAGCGAAGCATGAAATCAACACTCACCACACACAATCCACCACCGCACTGTTGTCTGCTGAGCTGCAAAAAGATGCTCTGATGTTTACCTTTCATTCTGCTACATTACTGACTGCACTGACAAACTAAAGCTGGCTAACAGCAAACAGACATGAGTGACATGGTAGTCAGGTACAAGGTTAACGTTATATTAGTTATATAAAATGATGGGGTCATTTTTTTATTAACTTTCCAGTATGTATTAACTAGTTAGCAATTTAACAAGAAGAGATCTCCTCAAATCCACACCGTTTAACCCCGCCCTGTCTGCAGAGCCACCGTCAGTTCAGCTCTGTAAACAATAGAGTCGGAGCGCGCTCTGCTGGACAAACTACACAATGACACCAATTCTAAAGCATTGTTTTCTGCATTATATGTTCTGAAAAAAAGTTTTCATATCGGTAAAATATACGTGATACCGATATATTGGTGAAAGTCTAATATCGGCCGATAAAAACACAGTATGGCCAATCCTCAACCTCTAGAGTTGGTACACTTTCCCAGTGATAAGCAATTGCATACTGGTGTTTTAATGCAAGAGACTTTGTGGTGTTTTTGAAATTTTTTTTATCCTGTTTTTTAAAAACTTGTGTTTAGCTTCAAAGCGCATTGCCCGTACATGTACTAATGGACCAATCTTGCGTATGTAACGCGGATAATGTAACATGCAATAGTGTTTTGGAATCAAATTCTTGTGTGGCTATAACTCTGAAGAGACTATGATGATCTACAATAAGGTGTTTGAGATAGTAGGTCATACCTTCTGTTACTACAGGAGAAAACACTGTTAATGATCTGCAATAACAAAAGTAGGAAGTTCCAGTGTTTGTTTACCTCATCAACAATGTCTCCAAATATCAGAGGAATGGCTGATTTTTTTTTTTTTTTTTTTTTTTACCTTTCCAAGTAGCCATAATTGAAAAAATAAATTCTGTTACAAATCTCTTGTCTTGATATAATGCCAGAGAGATATTCAATCTCATATTGTCCAACGCCCTCAAGGATATCATACATTATATCTGGAGCGTAATTGTCACAAATATGAAAATATTGCAAGTCATTGAGCAGACGTGTGTTTAATGGCGAATAATGCAGTAATGTTAGGATCAGCAAACAAATCTGCATAGTGCTGTTCTTGTAAACTTTGTTTCGTAATTTAATATTAGTGTCATCTTCACTGAAAACTGACTGCGTTGTTTTCTTGTCTACTAAACAGAACCGACAGAAGTAATGGGCACTGAAAGATTCCATGAATCCAAGAAGTGTGTGCATCTCTAAGTTATCCCCTGTAACCTGGGCAATTGTGCCAAACAGTGGCTCTTTGGAGAAAGGAACTTGAATTCCTGAACTTTCAAGGACTTTCAAATCTTCAACAAGGGGCTGCAAAATTGTGTCAAATCCCTAATTCTTAATATCTTGTGCATGGAATAATAACAGTAAATTAATATTCATTAAACTTGAATTCATCTTTGGTGGAAAGTTCCTGAGAATAAAGTAAATGGCTCAGATTTTGTGGATGCCTTGCTTAGAGCCTAAGGGATTAGCAGATTCAAATTTATCATAAAATAACTGTATCTGAAGTGCATTTTGTTTTTTACTGAATAGTGGGTGGCTTTTATAATAACTTCCATCACAAAAATCTTTATAGACAGTGCTACTCTCACTTGGATTTGACATATGTTTACATATCTCTGAATTTCTAAATATAAAATGCAAAGTGTCCAACAGGGGAATGTAAATGAATTTGTCAGTTACAGGGGCTTGATCGTATGTGCGCATCACCCGGTTCAATCTACTATCAAATTTTACCCCTAACTTGATCTCTGCAGGGTCAACAACAGCCCATTTCTCTTTGAAATATTTTTTCCATTTGTTTTCTGTACTCCGGATTGTGAACGGATTATCAAGGTTATTAAAACAGTCATCTATTTTGGATGATGTTGCAAAATCATCTGCAGGAAGTAAATTCATCACATAACTTTTTTATATTTGAATGTATTTCACAGACCAGTTCTTCCATATCCGATACTAAAGTTGTTACAACATTGGTTGCTACTCCACTATTTTGCAATCTAGTGATAATGGATGCACACATTTCTTGAGTTTCAGTCATGTTCCTTTTATGATTAGGTGATGTCTCTGCTAGTTCAATGTGATCATTTAAATCTGACTGGTCAGTGTCTCCACCACTTTGATTTTCAGTCACAGCTTGGTCTAGAAAGTCATGTCTATAAACACTAGTGAAGTGTTTTCGAAATCCTGCATAGGTCATGAAGCTGTGTTTACAATTGTTCTGTGGAAATTTCAAGTTACATTTTTTCCCAGGATAGTAAGCATGAATGAGTTTTAGGTGACGAATAAGGTCATTAATAGTTGAATGTACCAGTTTGCAAACAAAACAGCGAAACATTTCAGTGCCAGGCAGTTGAACTAGTTCAAAAGTTTGGATCATAGGTCCTTAACCCCCTAGGGGTTTCACGAACTGTGCCAATATCAATCTTGTAGATTGTTGTCTGGATGAACGTATATATGGCATTTAAGCTGTGGGGGTATGACACGCTAAAGACAAAATATGCTTTAAAAAGCACATCGGAAGCAGCAAGGGAAGACTTTGCTTGACATGGGCTGAGTTATCCATCCATCGTGGATGATGTCCTTTGCCGAGCCAGCTGCAAGGAGATGTGGTTGAAGGCCCTCAGTCTTCTCAGTGTGTTCAATTAGACTGCGGCAAGACTGAAATGAGAGAAAAAAATTTTTAGGAAAGAAGTAATCCAACACATGCTGCATAACGGCTTGCAAGTGCTTGCATGCGAACCTTGTGAAACTGCACAATATAGCCCAAAGCCTCCTGGATGCTTATCTTGGTGGATTTGTTCTTACCAACAGCTGAAGGTGGCAAAAGGTAGCCCAGGAGTAAAATAGAGGACATGTCATTGTCCCATCCTGCAAAAAACGCATGAAAAAAAGGCATGTAGATCAACAGCAAATGGAAACATTCTAAGTAATGGACAAAAAATATGACATCATCTTTACAAGTAACAAAAAAATCCTTTACCTTGCCATTCAGGTTCGTTGTTTCGTCAGTTGCCCTGTGCAGCTGCAAGCAGGCTGTTGAGCAAGGTGGAATTAAGTGTTTTGCCTCGGAGATGACCTTGGGTTTTAGACCGTCCCATTGTTCAAGAAGTCTGGAAGCTGTTTCTGTGCCAAATTTGATGTTAAAGTCTTGAAGTACCTGTACAAAATACGAACCAACATTACAAAACATTACTGATCCATGCCCTTCCCATATTATCTAATTTTTCTCTTCACATTATGCTATTTACTATATCATTCCGATACTTTAGTGTCAAGAAATTGTGGAAAAACTGAAAGCACCGTGATGGACTTTACTGCATCACGGGTAAGCTGCTGCCTGTGCTGGAATGTTACTTTCATCATCTCAAAAATCTGGTCATTGTCTGTACAATGATTCATAAATGATATCGCTTTCTTCCATTGGTCACCCTCCAACTGCTGCTCCAAGTGCTTCCAAGTGGCTCTATAAGCTGTGGGCCCTCCACTGCCCTCACTTTCTGATGTTCTACTTGACCTGGCATACTGTTTGCTGTGGTGTTTGCTTTGCCGTGAGACTGTTTTCAGCCGGCAGGATATATGTATCCTTGATTACTGTTGGGGTCATAGAAATGTTCCTTTACAAAAAAAACAAAAAGATTGTAGATGAAATCAATCCAAACATTTAAAAAATCTGAACTTCTCAATATACTAGGCATTAATGAGCAAATGCTTGTACAGAATATAATAGACTTATAGCAACAGTGACAAGAGTCTTGGCTGGTTGCTCAAAGCCTGAAATATTCTTCAACATATTTTATTTTTTCTCCCCAATTTGGAATGCCCAATTCCCAATGCTCTCTTAAGTCCTCGTGGTGGCGCAGTGATTGCCATCAGTCCGGGTGGCGGAGGACGAATCTCAGTTGCCTTTGCGTCTGAGAACGTCAATCCGCGCGTCTTATTACGTGGCTTGTTGAGCGCGTTACCACGGAGATGTAGCGCGTGTGGAGGCCCACGCTATTCTCCACGGCATCCACGCACAACTCACCACTTGCCCCATCGAGAGCGAGAACCACATTATAGTGACCACGAGGAGGTTACCCCATGTGACTCTACCCTCCCTAGCAACTGGGCCAATTTGGTTGCTTAGGAGACCTGACTGGAGTCACTCAGCACGCCCTGGGATTCGAACTTGCGACTCCAGGGGTGGTAGTCAGCGTCAATACTCGCTGAGCTACCCAGACCCCCCCTCAACACTCCATTTTAAAATCTTCCATTAAGTGTTTTAGCACAATGAGAAAAGCTTGCAGAGCTTACATATCCAGTTGTTAAGTATGGATCCTTCAGTGATGGGATTAGTGTTACAATTCCTAAAGTTTCTTTGGAAGGGACACGGCTTTGTGAAGAACATGTGGGAGGAGTTACAACATTAACTTATTCACTAAAATTACAGAAACTTAATTGTTAGATTTAACTGTGGATTACCCTTTTTTGTCAGTTATGTATGCAACTAGAATATTGACTAAGTGTTGCCGTGTTGAGTCTGTGAGTTTTCCATGTTCTTTATATTCAGCCAAAATCACACCTGCCTTTTCCTCCAAAATTCCATTGACAAACTATAATTAAAAAAAAAAAAATTACTTGTTGTAATGCTTTCATAATATAAAAATGTGTATATCTATACTGCAAAACCACCCAGCTGGTAAATTATGAATTTTAACAGAATCACCTGTGCCTCAAAAGTCTCATTAAATCGAGGTCTCTTGGAGCTTGGTCCAGCACTGTCTTCAGTCTCAGAAGACAGTGATAGTGTGTCAGTTTGTGAGCTACAAGAGGAATCGAGGACTGGGCATTCTGGATGTACAAATAAAAGACACTTTAAACCACTTTTAAAAATTTTAAATGAGTTGCCTGCCAATTATGAAGAAATTAATTTTAAAATCATATTTGGTCCTGAGACAAATTTAGAAGTGGTAGATTATAGTATATTATATTAATATAACCAAATTATATTATTTATAAAATTATAAATTATTTATAAAACTCAATTTGTTATAATTCTGCACTATAGTGATGCACACTCCACTTATCAATTCTTTTGAACTTGGCTATACTGCTTCAGGACATTTTCCCAAAACTGAAAATTCTTAAATGAAAAAACCTTCAATTACTTACTGTCATATTGTTTCATACCCAGAGGGAAATATTTTCAGCATATAATGACTTAAAAAAAACCTTCATAGATTTGGACTGATATGAGAGTGCATATATATATGTACATACACTGCCGTTCAAAAGTTTGGGGTCACTTAACTGAAATGTTTCTCATGATCTTAAAAATCTTTTGATCTGAAGGTGTATGCTTAAATGTTTGAAATTAGTTTTGTAGACAAAAATATAATTGTGCCAACATATTCATTTATTTCATTACAAAAATAAAATTGTAAAAAAAAAAAGGTTTTTGAAATGGATGACTTGGACTGAATAATAAAGAAAAACAGCCAATAAGTGGCCAATATAGATGGGAACTCCTTCAATACTGTTTAAAAAGCATCCCAGGGTGATACCTCAAGAAGTTGGTTGAGAAAATGTCAAGAGTACATGTCTGCAAATTCTAGGCAAAGGGTGACTACTTTGAAGATGCTAAAATATAACACAGTTTTGATTTATTTTGGATTTTGTTTAGTCACAACATAATTCCCATAGTTCCATTTATGTTATTCCATAGTTTTAATGACTTTACTATTATTCTAAAATGTGGAAAAAAAAAAAAAATTATAACAAAGAATGAGTAAGTGTTTCAAAAATTTTGACCAGTAGTGTATATATATATATATAGTAAAGTATTCCTTTAATGAATTCCTTTAATCAAGTGTGCTAGGGAAGTATTTGTATATCATAGATAGAACACTTGCCTGAATCGTGATCAACAGCTCTCCAAAGTATATCATGTGATCTCTCCTCCAGCAGGTCAGTGAATACATCCTCATCTATGTACCTCCACACCAGTGTCATCTTGTAAAATGAGAGATCCTTCTCATGGATTGAAAATTATTTGACTTTATGGTGGAGAAGATATACATTACTGTTCAAAAGTTTAGGGTCACTTACTCATTCTTTATTATAATTTTTTTCACATTTTAGAATAATAGTAAAGTCATCACAACTATGGAATAACATAAATGGAACTATGGGAATTATGTTGTGACTAAACAAAATCAAAACTGTGTTATATTTTAGCATCTTCAAAGTAGTCACCCTTTGCCTAGGCATTTTATCAACCAACTTCTTGAGGTGTCACCCTGGGATGCTTTTTAAACAGTATTGAAGGAGATCTATATGCTAGGCACTTAGTGGCTGCTTTTCCTAATTATTCGGTCCAAGTCATCAATTTCAAAAACTTTTTTTTTTTTTAATAAAATTTTAGTTTTGTAATTAAATCTATTAATCTGTTGGCACAATTATATTTTTGTCTACAAAACTAATTTCAAACATTTAATCATGCTTTCAGATCAAAAGATTTTTAAGATCATGAGAAACATTTCTGGCAAGTGACCCCAAACTTTTGAACGGTAGTGTATAGAGTTTTTACTCCATATCCAGCCAATATATTACAGCACATTCAAACTCAATACAGCAACGATAACCACTTCAGCTAAAAGTGTATACGATTTAATTGAAGAGCTTACCCTCTGTCATCAAACTTTTGTAATCTGCGCCATCAATTTTAATCAATTTCTTCTTTCCTCCATATGCTACTTAGAAGAACATTGCGTTACTAGAGAATAAAAAAAAAAAACCTCAAATTTCAACTAAACTTTTGACGTGTTTTAAGGTTCAAGTAATATGTTTCACATGATGTCCTCAGGACTTATTCCACAAAGAAATATAGTTTTAGTTTGATTCTCATTTGCTGTAGAAACTGACGTCCATTTAGTACACTTTCTTAAGTTAAAAAAAAAAAAGCTACACGTATCATAACAGAATAGAAAATTCAGGTGGTTCGAGATGTCTTTGAAATTTGGAGAAAGTACGCTTTCTGTGTGAACGACGATGTTCTCATTCCGCGCACGCCGCGGGGAAAGGGCGAGTCTTCTCGGCTAAGTGGTGCTAGCCACGCAGTCTTTAAATATATTTACAAAGCTCCCATGGCGAGACGACTAAAACTATATTACTGGAAAATACTGGTTCATTAAATAATTTCACAGTGATTATTTTATTATTTATTAACCTTGATTAAAGTAACTAATCTGACGATCTTTCGCATACGTTTGCAGTCCATGTGCAACATATTTTGTGCCATAAATCTCTAATATAGTGATAATACATTTACATGATATCATTTATCAAAAACATAATTTTATATATATATCGTTACATGGATTGAAGCCAATCCGTGTGCCAGTTAATATAATTCACCTGAGATACACGTGGCGCTCACATGAACTGGCTCAGAATCTGTGCAGCCACTTTGTAATATTAAAACTATTTGGTAAATATAACTATAGACCAGATCATCTCTTTCCTATCACACAGTTTGTTAAAAGACAATACAAACGTACTATTGAACTGGACACCAGTCTCCTTGGTTGATTTCCCAACTGAAAAGAGTCGTAGAAGATTGTGGGAAATACACTTGAGTTTAGCACTGGAAAAATAACTCTCTTTATTGGCGCAGTTTTACACTTGTAGATCAAGTGTAAAACTCAAGTTTTAATACTGGGCAACACCGGAAATTTTACGCCGGTAAATTTGCTGTGAAGGTACATGTACATATTTATATATGCTATATAGGGACTCAAGATGGCGCCGAGTATGGCTGCTGCGTTGCGAGCTCCGACACAACTTAGCAATGGTTTGATTGTTTTGTTTACAATTCTTATGTTTCTTGTCTTGGATGTTGCCTGCCTTATTGTCTACGACAGACAAACACTTTTGGACATTGGCTCAGCGATCTCACACCGTAAACCGGACTTCACATTCCTCAATGCCGACCCGCTGTTTACAAACACGCAAGCGGAGCCCTTTGTCTGGGCAGCACGGCCGCGGAAACGCAGGAGGAAAAGGGGAAACAGAGCCGGCGTTCTCATCAGAGTAAGACGCCGCGCAAATCGACCCCCGCTACCCACTATTCTACTGGCAAATGTTCAGTCTCTGGATAACAAGCTCTGCGAGCTGAAAGCGCGGATCTCTTTCCAACGAGAGACGAGGGACTGCTGCGTTATCTGCCTTACGGAAACTTGGATGTCTGCGGAGATTCCAGACTCAGCCATTGAACCCGCGGGGTTTTCCATGCTCCGAGCGGACAGAGCGAAAGACCTCTCAGGTAAAACTAGAGGAGGTGGTGTATGTTTTATGATCAACAAATCCTGGTGCGATCAGAGGAACATACATTCTATCAAGTCTTTCTGTTCTCCTGATCTGGAATTTCTTATGCTTCTGTGTCGACCATTCTGGCTACCGAGGGAATTCACAGCGGTCATTATCACTGCTGTGTACATCCCCCCACAAGCCGACACAGACCGGGCACTCAAGGAACTGTATGGGAGTATAAGTGAGCAGGAAACCGCGCACCCTGAGGCCGCGTTCATTGTGACCGGGGACTTTAATAAAGCCAGTTTAAAATCAGTCGCACCAAAATATCACCAGCACATTAGTTTCAACACACGAGGGGACCGGGTTTTGGACCATTGCTACTCTCCGTTCCGGGATGGCTACAAATCCCTCCCCCGCCCACCATTTGGAAAATCGGACCACTCTTCCATTCTGCTTCTGCCCGCTTACAGGCAGAAACTGAAACAGGAAGCACCCACCCTCAGAACGATCCAGTGCTGGTCGGACCAATCAGACTCTACGCTACAAGACTGTTTTGATCGCACGGACTGGGAGATGTTCCGGTCCGCCTCTGATGACGACATCGAGCTTTACGCTGATAGCGTAATGTGCTTCATCAGAACGTGTGTAGAGGAAGTGATTCCGACCAGAACTGTGCGAATCTATCCGAATCAGAAGCCGTGGATCAACAGCGATGTTCGCGCAGCACTTAATGTGCGGACCTCCGCTTTTAATTCCGGGAACGCGGAGGAGCATAAACAAGCCAGTTATGCCCTCCGAAAAACTATCAAAACAGCAAAACGCCAGTACAGGAGTAAGATTGAGGGACAGTTTAACACCACCAACTCTAGAAGCATGTGGCAGGGAATTAACATCATCACGGACTTTAAAGGGAATAAAAACTCCGCCATGAACACCGCTGCCTCTCTCCCAGATGAGCTAAATACTTTTTATGCTCGTTTCGAGGGAAATAACACCGCCCTCGCGGAGAGAGCTCTCACGGCCGAAGCTACAGAGGTTAGTTCACTCTCCGTCTCTGTAGCGGATGTAACCCGATCATTCCGACGGGTGAATATCCGCAAAGCCGCGGGTCCAGACGGCATTCCGGGGCCGCGTCATCAGAGCGTGCGCGAACCAGCTGGCTGGTGTTTTTACGGACATTTTCAACCTCTCCCTCTCTTTGTCTGTAGTCCCCACATGCTTTAAAACATCCACCATTGTGCCTGTTCCAAAACAATCGAAAATAACTTGTTTAAATGACTGGCGTCCTGTTGCTCTGACCCCCATCATCAGCAAATGTTTTGAGAGACTAATCAGAGATTACATCTGCTCTGTATTACCACTCAATCTTGACCCGCTGCAGTTTGCTTACCGTAACAACCGCTCCACTGATGATGCCATTGCATCTACAATACACACTGCTCTCTCCCACCTGGAAAAAAAGAACACTTATGTGAGAATGCTGTTTGTAGACTACAGCTCAGCATTCAACACCATAGTGCCCTCCAAGCTAGATGAGAAACTCCGGGCTCTGGGCTTAAACAGCTCGCTGTGCAGCTGGATCCTGGACTTCCTGTCAAGCAGACGCCAGGTGGTTAGAATAGGCAGCAACATCTCCTCATCACTGACCCTCAACAAACACTGGAGCCCCGCAGGGCTGTGTTCTCAGCCCACTACTGTATTCCCTGTACACACATGACTGTGTGGCAACACATAACTCCAATGCCATCATTAAGTTTGCTGATGACACGACGGTGGTAGGTCTGATCACTGACAATGATGAAACAGCCTACAGAGAGGAGGTGCACACTCTGACACACTGGTGTCAGGAGCACAACCTCTCCCTCAACGTCAGTAAGACAAAGGAGCTTGTGGTGGACTTCAGAAGAAAAGACAGAGAACACAGTCCCATCACCATCAATGGGGCACCAGTGGAGAGAGTCAGCAGCTTCAAGTTCCTGGGTGTCCACATCACTGAGGAACTCACATGGTCCGTCCACACTGAAGTCGTTGTGAAGAAGGCTCATCAGCGCCTTTTCTTCCTGAGACGGCTGAGGAAGTTTGGAATGAACCGCCACATCCTCACACGGTTCTACACCTGCACTGTAGAGAGCATCCTGACTGGCTGCATCTCCGCCTGGTACGGCAATAGCACAGCCCACAACCCGCAAAGCACTGCAAAGGGTGGTGCGAACTGCCAAACACATCATCGGAGGTGAGCTTCCCTCCCTCCAGGAAATATATACAAGGCGGTGTGTGAAAAAAGCTCGGAGGATCATCAGAGACTCCAGCCACCCGAGCCATGGGCTGTTCTCACTGCTACCATCAGGTAGGCGGTATCGCAGCATCAGGACACGCACCAGCCGACTCCATGATAGCTTCTTCCCCCAAGCAATCAGACTTCTGAACTCTTGATCTCCCACGATCAAAATACATCATCCCTGCACTTTATTACTCTTTTATCTCACACCGGACTGTCATAAATTATATTACTGTCATTATATTATGTCTCTCTTAACAACTGACTATCAACCGACAGCCTGAATGTCAATACAGTACAATACTGTACATTCTATATATATACTCTTTTCATATATATTTTAATTTTTATTGAATAATGTGTATCTATATAGTATCTATATAGTAAAAAACAAAAAAAAAAACAAAAAACAAAAACAGCATATTGTATACTGTGCACAATGTATGTTATTATTGTATATTGTTGAGTGTAATTGTGTATAACAGATGTTTAAATTGTGTTGTGTTAATTTGATGTTTTAAGTTGTGTAATTATGTATAACAGATGTTTAAATTGTGCTGTGTTAATTTGATGTTTTAAGTCGAGTTTAATTATGTATAACAGATGTTTAAATTGTGCTGTGTTAATTTGATGTTTTAAGTCGAGTTTAATTATGTATAACAGATGTTTAAATTGTGTTGTGTTAATTTGATGTTTATTGTAGATTGGCGTATGTCTCATCACTGTCACGACTGCTATGTTGATCGGAACTGCACCCAAGAATTTCACACACCATTGCACTTGTGTATATGGCTGTGTGACAATAAAGTGATTTGATTTGATTTTGATTTGATGTATTTATATATACATTTTGCACATTCTTTATCCTTAGAACTTAAGTCCTAATGTAATGCTCAAGATTGCTCAAAGTTACATTTTTAGGGTCAATTTATAATTGGAAGGGTTCGAGTGTCAGTCTTAATTAGTTTTTTAGGGGATACCTAGGGAAGTATAGTGTGCATGCAGAACATTTCATGTTTGAGACTTAAGCTTTTTTTTTTTTTTTTTTTTTTTTTTTTAATGTGGATGAGAAAGTGCAATTTTTTAACATTTCCCCTCACTTTCGGGTTGATTATCTCTGGTGGGGGACCAGATAGGAACCTGAAATTTTCACAGATATACTGTAGGTCCTCTGTAGTAGCATTCTGCTGTAAAAGTGTTGAGTTTGAGATTCCACTGGTTACAGAGATAGGGCTAGTAGAAATCTGAGGAAAATCCTACTTCATGCATTTAGAGAAATATAAGCATAACAAATAATAAAAATGAACACTATTTTACAGTAATTATGTTTATGAGTGACATACCACAATTTCAAACTACATGTTTGATTAGAAGCTGTGAGATTTCCTCACTCAGCCTCTCGGAAATCTTGTGGGAGCATCTGGTGACAGTAGTCAACTTGGCAGGTTTTCTGAGAACATTGTTCATGGGAACACACGCTTTGTCCTCAAACTGTGGGTATGCCGTCTGAGGCTGAGATTAGTAGGGTGTATGCATTTGAGCTCACAATGATTTTTTTTCTTACAAAGTGAGATGCAACAATGCAACAAGTGATTAATCCAGATCTTGAGTTTTTGTTCTAACCAGCAGTGACAAGCAGCAAGACATTGGCTATTTCTCAATGTGATCTTTTTCTCATTTGACGTTGTCATCCACTACCGAAGTTCAATTCCAATACACAAGAATGCATGGACTGAAAATGCATAAAATTACATGGATGTGTCCTTGTCCTTGTTCTTTTTTTAATTTTTTTTATTATATCAACATTTTTTTATTTATTCCTATATTAACACATAAAAGCAAGAACATATACAAACAGAATCAATACTTCACCCCCTCTATTACTACCCCCAACCCTACCCATAAGAACATCCCAGTGGTCCCAAATAATTATAGACACACAAAAACAAATATTAAAAAATAAAATATAATAAATCACACACATAACCTCTACATCTCTCTCTCCACTGTCCCTCCCCAAGAGCCCTCCAAAAATGCCAAATATTTGCCCCACTTTCCCATAAACAAGTCCAGATTACCCAATCCTCTAGATACCCCTTCTTCAAACACTGCCACCCTCCCCATCTCTGTACACAACTCTGGAAATGATGGCGCTCTGTCGGACTTCCAACCCCTTAAAATGACTTGTCTGCCAATCATAACCTTTGTTAAAACCCAATTTTTTATAAATTTGCAAAGTACAAAGTACAAAGTCTGGGGCAAAGCAAAACTTGAGTGCCAAAACGTCAAACAAATAGCTCTGCACCTTCATTCAAAAATCTTGAATGTTAACATCCCCCCAAAAGGCATGAGTTGTGTCTCCAACTTCTGAATGACAATGCCAGCAGGTGGGTGTGTCTTTAAGACCAAGCCTGTATAATCTAGAGGGGGTCCAGTAAAATCTATGTAAAATCTTAAATTGCATAAGGCAAACCCTTGCATTTTTTAGAATCCTAGTCCACACTTCTTCCTCCAATACCAAATTCAAATCTTTTTCCCATAATCTCTTGATAGAAGCTAAACCTCCATCCCCAGACACCGAACCAGCAGGGAGTAATACACTGATGCCTCATGACCTTTTCCAAAAGCAGTAATCACCTCTCCTAAAGCATCTTCCACTTTACGGGGGTGTGTGCTACTCCAAAAAATAGTACAGAGCATGTAGCGCAGCTGTAAATACCTATAAAACTGAGATCTGGGAATCCCAAAATGATGACCCAGATTCTCAAAAGATCTCATACAGGTCGCCGAGTGTAACAACCCCTCTCACAATCCACTCTGACCAACAGAAAGGGGACTTATTGATACATAATTTTGGGTTCAGCCATATGCTTGAGGCAACATTGAAATAAATGTCCAAATTAATTACTCTGGCCACTCTTGTCCAAATCATGTGCAAATGTGAAATAATGGGGTGTGACTTAACTTCGGTTAGTTTAATAAAAAGACTTTGCAATGGTGAAATAGGGGCAAGGACTTCCTGTTCAACAGAAAACCAGGGAGGGGCTCTCTCAGGTGGAAGCGACCAATGAGCCAAATGCCTGAGACCGAATGCATAATAATAAAACAAAATCTTGGGTAAGCCTAACCCACCTTTGTCAATCGGCCTATGTAATTTGTTGGAATGTAGTCTGGGACATTTACCATTCCAAATGAAGGGCTTAGCAGTTCTATCAAATTGCTTAAAATAAGAGAGGGGGACATCTATAGGGAGTGACTGTAGCAGGTAGTTGAATTTTGGAATACAGTTCATTTTAATAACATTAATCTTCCCAATCATCGATAAAACGCTCAAACTTTAATTAAAGGGTCAAAATGAACTCTAACTAAATCAGACAAATTTGCTGGGAATAAAATACCCAAATTCTTAATGCCCTGTTTGGGCCACTGAAAGGCGCCCGGCTGAAAGTCCGTTACTGGACAGTATGCAGTCAGAGCTAAAGCTTCGGATTTAGACCAGTTGACTTTGTATCCTGAGAACTTGGAAAAGGAATTAATAATTCTGTGGAGGCAAGGCATAGATCTAGTGGGGTCGGAGACAGATAATAAAATATCAGATGCAAAAAGCAGAAGCTTATGCGCCACACCTCCCGCCACCACCCCTGGAAAATCATCCTCCTTTCTTATCGCGGCTGCTAATGGTTCCAGGACAAGACAGAACAATAATGGGGAAAGAGGGCAACCCTGCCGAGTGCCCCTATCCAGAGTAAAATAATATGAAATGAATCCATTTGTTTGTACCGCTGCTACAGGGTGTCTATAAAGTAACTTAATCCAACCAATGAATGTACTCCCGAACCCATACATTTCTAAAATCTTAAAAAGATAATCCCATTCTACCATATCAAACGCCTTTTCGGCGTCAAGTGAAATGGCAGCGACCGGAGACTGATCATTCGCCACTGACCACATGATATTAATGAAATGCCTGATGTTATCAGAAGAGCTGCGGCCCCGAATAAACCCCACCTGATCTATATGTATAAGAGATGTCATAACCTTACTTAAACGATTAGCCAAAATTTTGGACACAATTTGTACATCCTGCTGGATCAGGGAAATTGGACGTTAACTTTTACACACACTTGGATCTTTGTCCTTTTTAAGAATCAGACTGATCCGGGCTTGTGTCATAGTTGGAGGAAGCTTTCCGTTCTTTAATGAGTCTGTATAAACTTCTAACAAAAGTGGAGCCAGTTCTGTAGCATAAGATCTAAAAAATTCAGCAGCAAAACCATCTGGCCCCAGAGCTTTGCCTGTAGGTAAGGCCTTAATTACCTCGTCAAGTTCCTCCAAGATTATCTCAGAATCAAGACAATTTCTTTGCTCAGTCGTCAGTTTAGGAAGTTCTAATGGTTCCACAAAGTTTCTAATATCTTCATCAATAGACGAAGACATGGAACTATAAAGATCAAGATCGAACTCTTTAAAAGCATTATTAATATCAGTGGCCGAGGTAAAAATTTCACCACCAGCAAATTTCACTGAGGGAATGGTAGAAAAAGACTCTCTCTGCTTTATATATCTAGCCAAAAGCTTCCCTGCTTTGTCCCCCAACTCAAAGTATGACTGTCTTGCCCTGAATAACCAAAACTCCACTTTCCACGGCAAAATAGCATTATATCTGTATTTCAGTCAATTCTCTGAGGCCATCAGACGACATTCTGCGCTTCAGCTCTGCCTCTGCACTTTTAATATTCCCTTCCAACTCCACAAGTTCTCGTGTTTTGGATTTTTTGGTGAATGAGGCATACTGTATGATCCGACCCATAAGAACTGCCTTAAGTGCCTCCCAAGCCACGCCCACAGAGGATACTGAGGACCAGTTGGTCTCCATATAAACATTGATTTTGGTCTTTAACATTTGTTGGAAATCAGGATTTTGCAAAAGGGATACATTAAAGCGCCAACTATATGATTTCTTTTTCTCCGTATGTGGCATTATCTCCAAATTCACCAGGGCGTGATCCGAGACTAAGATGTTTCCAATTGAGCAGTCAACAACAGATGAAATGAGGGACTTAGATATATAAAAAAAAAATAGTCTAGAATAAATCTTACGGACTGCTGAAAAAAATTTATAGTCTCTACCAGATGGGTTCAAAAGTCTCCAAATATCTGCAAGACCAAGATTTTTATACATCCTATGAAGCGTCACTGTTGCTCTAGGGAGCTTACACACTTTTGCTTCACTGTGATCAAGGACTGAGTCCATGAAAATATTAAAGTCTCCTCCCAATATTATATCATGAGGGGTGCCAGCGGCTTGCAGCATCCCTTCAAGATCTATAAAAAAAGCCCTGATCATCGACAAAATCAACCTTTGCCCCTGAATTTCTACTAAAACAATAATGACTCTTCCTAATTTATCTTTAATCTGTTTGAGAAATTTGAATTTGTAGATGTTTACGTATTAATGAAACGACTCCCCTGCTCTTACTTGAGCCAGCAATGACGAAAACATGTCCACCACATATCTTCCCAAATTTTTCAGCTTCATGTGGGGAAAGATGTGTTTCTTGAAGAAACACAATATCATATTTCTTACGATTAAGAAAAGTAATAACCTTCCTTCTTTTTATAGGGTGCCCCAACCCATTCACATTCCATGTGGAGAGAGACAACTTATTCATATTAACATTTGACATATTGATACAGAAAAAACATACAGAAAAAAGAAAAAGGTGCGCATTAACCCCGCGCACGACAGCGCCAACCGGCATCAATCCCTTAAAACTCAAAGAGTCCATGTACGCCTACGAGAGCTCCTGTGACAAATTTGCCATCGAGTCAAGTGCTTCTATACAAATTTTGTGAGGCAAAATTACATAACAGAAAATACTTTGTAATACAGACCCCAGCCAACAGGCAGAATAACAGAAAAAACATGTAGATTCATTCGCAGAACCGCCTTGAAGGTGTGATCCTCCGCAAAACAAACTCCGGCTGATATAAAGCCGTTCAGTTTCCTTGGACAGACAAACAGTTGTTCAGTGAGCCAGCTGTTATGATTTCAGCGGATGACATAATCATTCCAATGTCCCGTAAAAATACTCAACAAAACAAACTCCAGCCAGCAGGAGGAATAAGCACGAAGAACGAACAGATTTATCCACAGCTGTTCTAAAGGAGTGTTATTCAACAGAACAAGCTCCAGCCGCTAGGCGGAGCCAGCACGAAAAACAAACCCGGCATCTCGGTTCCTCCGGAGATCAAGAGCCAAACTAACTTGGAGACCGCAAAAAAAAAAAAGAAAAATATACCATAACTTACTCAGCCCGTCAACTTTATAAAAGACGTCCTTTATGTGAGCATGTAGATATTTTGCGGTCATCCATAGTGTCCATTCTCGATCTGGCCGGGAACTTTAGTGTAAAAAACGATCTTCCGTCACTGCAAAAGTTTCTTGGAGTCATGCCACAAAACAAACTCCAGCTGCTAGGCAGAGCCAGCGCAAAAAGAAACAAAAATGGCACCCAGCTTCCTCAGATAATAGTCCACTAATATAAGAAACATCAAACGGCTTACTCCAATGTATTTATGAAGGAGAGTGCCTGTTTTGGACATGTAAATACTTTGTGACCATTCTTCATTTCTATTCTCAGTTTGGCCGGGAACATCAGTGCAAAAGTGACCTTCTGTTGGTGTAAGAGTTTCTTACATTCCTTGAACCGATCGCATTTCTCTCTTGTCGAATTCGCAAAGTCCGGGAACAAGAAAACATTGTGATTCCTCCAAGAAATCTTTCCTTTGCTCCTTGCCTGGTGCAACATGAGATCTTTAGCATATGATTTCAGAAATTTGGCCAGAATCGATCGGGGCCTGTCTCTCTCAGCAGTTCTGCGATCCGGGACTCTGTGAGCTCGCTCGATTTCCAGTTTATGGCCTGTTATGTCGAGCAGACTCGGGAAAAGCTCGTCCAGGAATTTCACCATATCTCTGCCCTCTTCATGCTCAGGAATTCCAACAATCCGTATGTTATTCCTTCGGCATATTTTCAAAATATTCCAGTTTTTCCTAAATTAATTCCAAATCTGTTTTGGATGCGGGTGTATTAGCGGATAATTCCCTTTCCGATGACTCAAGGTAATCTATTAGTTTTTCAACTTCTGTCACTCTTGTAACCAATTCAGAGAATTTTGTTTCCATCGCCATAATCGATCGACGTATTACAGCGAGATCTTCCAAGTCAGCAACAGCCTTCGTCAGCATCACCGAGATTTTGGACAGTTGATGCTGAATTTCTTCTCTAGACGTGCCGTCCAAATCGAGTCCCTGGTCCACAGGCCCATCAGAGGCCTCAGCTTGAACACGTAAGTGTCTTTTAATGTCTCCAGAGTCTGAGGATTTTGACTTCTTTGCCATGTTTACCTCAAAGAGCAAGTATGTAACTGGGTGTATCGAATCTCACAGGATTATAACATGAAAATAATTAAACTAGCAAAATTCGCAGAGCTTGTGTCTCACACGTCTGCTTCTCGCATGGCGTCACATGGACCTGTGTCTTTGTTCTTGAAAATAAATTCCTTCCCTGAATATCGAGGATCCGATGCATGCTTGATATTCGGGGGGGTGGGGGGGGGGTGGATTTATGGTAACACTTTATTTTACACTGTCCTTGTTACTCGTATTCAGGATTCATACAGGCTTAAAAGTTTGGAAAATGCTTGATTTTCACAGTTAGGTTTTCGAGGTTTGAAATATGCTTGAATTTTGAATATGTTTCTTGAAAATGCTTGTTTTTTTCTCCTTAGGTTGTTGACTGTTATAAACTATCTAAAATTATTTCGAATTTGAAATCAAAATTATACTTTTTGATCTTAATGTTTGTATGTGTCTCGTGCGCCACTCCGCATCTTTCTCTCTTGCTTTGATTTCGTGCACAGGGAGTAGGCTGCTGCACATCTCCACTGTGGTAGATTGGCGGCAGATAAATTATACCTGCGTCTCCTGTTTCCATCAACATGCTGGAGTGCCGTTTCAATGACAGCTGGCTGGAAGAGGAGAAATAAAATATCTCTATGTGGAGGAGCGATCAACAAAAAGGAAATCATACACTGATGAGCCAAAACATTATGATCACCTGCCTTTATGATCAATATGCTATTGGTCCTCCGCGTGCCACCAAAACAGCACCGACCCGCCGAGGCATGGTATCTGGCACCAAGACATTATCAGCAGATCCTTCAAGTCCTGTAAGTTGCGAGGTGGAGCTGCCGTGGATCGGACTTGTTGGTCCAGCACATCCTACAGATGCTCAATCGGATTGAGATCTGGGGAATTTGGCCAGGGCAACACCTTGATCTCTTCATCATGTTTCTCAAGCTATTCCCGAACAATGTGTGCAGTGTAGCAGGATGCATTATCCTGCTGAAAGAGGCCACTGCCATCAGGGAATATCATTGCCATGAAGGGGTGTACCTGGACTGCAACAGTGTTTAGGTAGGTGGCATGTGACGTCCACATGAATGGACGGACTCAGGATTTCCCAGCAGAACATTGCCCAGAGCATCAAACACCACCTACTGGCTTGTCGTCTTCCCACAGTGCATCCTGGTGTCATCACTTCCCCAGGTAAACGGCGCACATGTTCACGGCCATCCACGTGATGTAAAATAAAATGGGACTCATCAGACCAGACTACCTTCTTCCACTGCTCCAAAGTCCAGTTCTGACGCTCGCATGCCTATTGTAGGTGCTTTCGACGGTGGACAGGGGTCATCATGGGCACTCTGACAGGTCTGTGGCTATGCAGCCTCATACGCAGAAGGGTGCAATGCACTGTGTATTGTGACACATTGCTCCCGTAACCATCATTAAAATTGTCTGTGACTTGTGCCACAGTAGACCTTCAGTTGGTTTGGACCAGATGGGATAGCCCTCGTTGCCCTTGTGAATGGATGATCCTTGGGCGCCCAACACCCTGTCGCCAGTTTGTGGTTTGTCCCTCCTCGGACCACTGTCGGTAGGTACTCACCACTGTGGACCGGGAGCACCCCACAAGCCTTGCCGTTTCAGAGATGCTCTGACCCAGTTGTCTGGCCATAACAATTTGGCCCTTGTCAAAGTCACTCAGGTCTTTACTCCTGCCAATTTCTCCTGCATTCAAGATGTTGACTACGAGAACTGATTGTTCGCTTACCATCTAATCTACCCAGACCTTGACATGTGGCCTTGTTAGGAGATGATCAATGTTATTCGCTTCACCTGTGAGTGTACATAATGTTTTGGCTCATCAGTGTACATCTAAGTGTGCAGAAAAAAAAAAAAAAAAGACATCAGTGGACGTTTGCACTTACCAGCACAAAGCCAGATTTTTTGTTTAAAATTGAATTTACTTTGGGATAATTTAAAATCAATATGTAATATCGCACGAATACTTAAAAGTAGGGCAGAAAGCCATTGTATATTAAATCTGTCAAATGTAGGGCTGAGTTAATACAAATAAAATCGAAATCGTGGTATATACTGTGCGATTTATTAAACCCCCAAAAGGCTACAATTTCATTAAATAAATGTACTTATAGTACTTATTAAGATGATCTAAGCACAGCCAATGTGTTTCAAACTGTTTCAGCGGCTCGCAAACAGCAAACAGCCCACACAAACTCCATCCATCTCTGTAGTGTTCTGAGTTTGGTGTGCTATCAGTGCGCGGTACATTTTTCTTATATCGTGCACTGAGAACGCAAAGTGCTACAAAATCATTCTATTTTCACGTTATTCAACATATTCTTGTAATAACGTGACACTGGGGTGCAGAATAGAATGGCATGTCACCACATTGTAGCCTAAATGAGGAGCATGTTAAAAATAATCAAGTAAGAAATACAAATGTCTTCAGTTTACCGTTAAAAAAAAGGCTTGAGGGTCTAATAGGACAAATGCTGTGTGAACGTAACGAAATATTACTGTTGTACTACAGTGAAATTAACATTTAAATAATAATCATTCAATATTACATTACAGTAATATAACAGTTTGCTTTTGAAATGCACTTCCATGTATGATGCTTTGTTAAATAATTTAGTATAATTTGTAGTTAAATATTGTTGTTTATTCATCAGCTATGTATTGATATGTTGGTACATTTACCAATTTTAATATGATTAACACAAATTTATATTTATGATGAATATTATTCATCCATGAACTCATTAAATGGAAAACATGACATGATTTTAAACGTGCAGAAACCCTGTTATATGTTCTCAGGCCTTGTTGAATGTGTGCCCCAGCCTGGGTGTATACATTTATTCCTTTACATATTTGAGCTGTCAGAACAGCTGAAATCACTCATAATATTCATAATAACATACTATTCTTCAAATCAGTCTGATATTTGCAGTCACATCTTATACTGGTGTGGGGGAAAACAATCCCATCACACTAAATTTATTTCTGCTGCATATGTGCATGTTTAGAGGTGAGATTCCACATGCAGCTCATATCTTGTCACTGAATTGTATTTTTCAAAGCAGTCTTCTTTTAGCCTTTATTCAAATAACTGGGGACAATAAATCAGTTGTAGAACTTTTGCTTTTATTTATAGTGAAACACACACACACACACATACACAAACTTTCTTTAAAAATAGCCAAATCTATTTGATATTTATTTTCATTTTCCTCATGATAAGAGTAATTAACTACAGTAACCAGGATTGTTTTCCCCCATGGTAATTCACGGCATATAGATAACCGGTGTTGCCGACTGTATCTGCGTTGATGCAAGACTTTGTTTGTAATCATATTAAGGATTCAAATGATCATTTTTATTGAGTGGGTAATGTTTCAAATAAAAAAGGATGCTTTTTTGGAAGCTAATGAGTAAACATGTATTCATCAAACTGTTTTGTTCAGGATTCACAGTTTGGTACCCCCTTCAACCGAACAATTCCGTTGCATTTATAAAATGTAATATTTAAAAGTCTGGTTTTCCACTGTTGAATGTTTCCCCTGAACTTGTATAGCATAATACGGTGTAATACCGCTGCTTATCTGTTTATCTTCACTCGGCAGTATTAATATAGTCAGCATTTGACTAATACTAAACAGTAATACTGATGTTTATTTAGCTATTTATTTTATTTTTATGTATTCTTTATTTTAATGGTCAGCATTTGATTGATACTAAACAGTACTGATGTTTATTTAGCTATTTATAGTATTTTTATTTATTCTTTATTTAAATGGTCAGCAACTGACTGATACTAAACATACAGTACTGATGTTTATTTAGCTATTTAATTTATTTGAATTTATTCTTTATTTAAATGGTAAGCATTTGACTGATACTGAACATACAGTACTGATGTTTTTTAAGTTATTTATTGTATTTTTATTTATTCTTTATTTTCTCAGTGTTCATTTCTAGAATTTGTTGACAATGTATTATAATAATGTCAAATATTTTTTATAAAAATATTTGTTTAAGAAAGCAGCCTTCTGAGTACCTTTGCATAGTCATATCGGTGCAAAATCAGTGAAAAATCCACATAGAAAAGGTCTGTTTTCATTCCAGCTCAAAAATTAAATATATCGGCCACCATAAAGGTAATTGATGAATTTTCCCTCTCTAAAATCAGTATTGGTCTCAAAAATCCCATATCAGTCGGGATATATATATATATATATATATATATATATATATATATATATATATATATATATATATATATATTAAATTAAGTAATTAAATTAATATCATAAATGTGTGACAAGTCGACAAATGGCTTAAATTAACGCCTACTAGTCGACTAGGAATATCTTTGGTCGGGGGCAGCCCTACTTCATACCCCATAATGACAAAGCAAAAAACAGATTTTGGATAACTTTGCAAATTTATTAAAAACTGAAATATCACATTGACAGTATTGAGACCTTTGCTATGACACTTGAAAATTAGCTCAGGTCCATCCCATTTCTCTGGATCATCTTTGAGATGTTTCTGCATTTTGATTGGAGTCCACCGGTGGCAAATTCAACTGATTGGACATGATTTGGAAAGGCACACACCTGTCAGTTGTCTATATAAGGTCTCACGGCTGAAAATGCATATCAGAGCAAAAACCAAGCCATGAGGTCAAAGGAACTGCCTGCAGAGCTCAGAGACAGGATTGTGTAGAGGCACAGATCTGGCGAAGATTACAAAAAGAAAATTCGGCTGCATTGAAGGTTCCCAAGAGTTCTCACAGTGGTCTCCATAATTATTAAATGGGAGAAGTTTGTAACAACCAGGACTCTTCCTATAGCTGGCCACCCGGCCAAACTGAGCAAACGGGAGAAGGGCCTTGGTAAGAGAGTTGACCAAGAACCTGGTGGTCACTCTGGTTGAGCTCCAGAGATCATGTGTGGAGATGGGAGAAACTTGCAGAAGGTCAACCATCACTGCAACACTCCACCAATCTGGGCTTTATGGCAGAGTGGCCAGATGGAAGCCTCTCCTCAGTGCATGAAATAAAAATAAAAAACACCTAAAGGACTCTCAGACTGTGTGAGAAACAAGATTCTCTGGCCTGATGAAATGAAGATTGAACTGTTTGGCCTCAATTTCAAGCATCATGTCTGGAGGAAACCAGGCACCGCTCATCACCTGCGCAATACCATCCCAACGGTGGAGCATGGTGGTGGTAGCATAATGCTGTGGGGTTGTTTTTCAATGGCAGGGACTGGGGGACTGGTCAGGGTAGAAGGAAAGCTGAATGCAGCAAAATACAGAGATATCTTTAATGAAAACCTCGTCCAGAGTGCTCAGGACCTCAGACTGGGCTGAAGGTTCACCTTCCAACAGGACAATGACCCGAAGCACTCAGCCAAGACAATGAAAGTGTGGCTTAGGGACAACTCTGTGAATGTCCTTGAGTGGCCTATTCAGAGCTCGGACTTGAACCCAATCGAACATCTCTGGAGAGACCCGAAAATGGCTGTCCACTGACGGTCCCCATCCAAGCTGACAGAGCTTGAGAGGATCTGCAGAGAAGAATGGCAGAAAATCTTGTCGCATCATACCCAAAAAGACTTGAGGCTGTAATCGCTGCCAAAGGTGCTTCAACTAAGTACTCAGTTAAGGCTCTGAATATTTATGTCAATGTGATATTTCAGTTTAATCTGTTTTAATACATTTGCAAAGTTATCAAAAATCTGGTATTTGCTTTGTCATTATGGGGTATGAAGTGTAGATTGATATGAAAAAAAATAATAAAGCATTTTAGTATAAGGCTGCAACATAAAATTAATTTTTAGAAAAATGGATAAAACCTGTCATTCACTACAGAAACCGTAGTCTTTTCCGACATGTTGAAAGTTTATGATCTCGGAAACTCTGGTATCAAAATTATCTCAGACTTTCCCAGTAGTAAATTACAACTTGAGTGGTCATTCATGTGCAGCTTTCGAGTGGGAAACTTGTATTCACGATAATTCCGATAGCACATGAAGGCAGCATGACTGTAATATTACTATGGTTTTACTATGAATGTCATGATAAAAATATGGTTACTGTAGTAAAACGTGGTTAATTTATTGCAAGTGAATCCACTGAAATGGTTTTCATGTATTCAGTTCCATTAACAGTTCAAATTGGAAGACCATATTAAAATACACTGATGTGTTCCCTGTGCCGATTCTGATTCTGAGTTGTGAGTTTGCGGTCTGTATTAAATGTAATGAGAGAGAAACATTGCGCACTTGGAAATAATACATAGACAAAAAAAGACAACACATCTTTCTATTACGCTGTCCTCACTATTTCAACAAGAAATATACAGTGCATCTTGTGTTTTCCAGCTGAATGAATGACTCTTATGATCTAATTCTTTTTAATGATCCATTCAAAGGAAACACAAATCCGTCTCTGAATTGATCTAATGACTCACTCAATGACTACGTTTACATGGACACCAAAAAGCGGGTTATTGCGAGAAAGCAGCCTTCCGGTTTACATGCACTTTATAAACGGCGTACTCTTTACTCCTGTGTATATGCGGCTCGCTCATTAAACAGCTTTCTCCATAGTAATGTAATTTCCCCGTGAGGCTTTTGTAAATAATACACATTTTATATGTGTTTACATGGCCACATAAGCCACATGGGTGTGTTAAACCTATTTCCTTAAACGGCAATAGGAAATGGCCATTCTCGTTTACATGACGTTTCAGAACGCCACTTTTTGCAAAAACCCTTGAATAAACCGTTTTCTTACATGCATGTAAACGTGGTCATTGCTTCATTCATCGAGTCATTTTCTAAATCTTTTCTAACTCAAAATGACTGTTACTTGAGGAATGTGAGATACAGTACTGACCAAAATGTTCATATGACAGTGTGTAGTTAACACATTCACAATATGTCAAAAATGAATGGTACTTTGTTAATATATATATATATATTATGTTACAAAATAACAGTGTTGTTAAAGGTGCTGTAAGCGATTTGTTCATGGAATGGTATGCAAAAAATGTTCCTACTCCCTGAGAGATATCACTGAAATAAGTGTTGTAAGATATCTCACCTGTCTCTGTAATAGCTTGTCTGACATACACAGCTTTGTTTCACATGATTGTCACGCTCTGATCACAGATCCTGTTTGTGCACCTCAATTCTCTCGATAATGCGGCACAAACCACAAAACTTAACTGACCCATTTTAATTCTACTAAGTTAGAGCGCAATGGAGGAAGTCAAACATCTCAAACGGCTAGACAGCCCACAGTTCTAACCACCACTGACGAGGAAAACAGTTATGTGAAATGTGGGTTTTTAAAGTAAACATCATCACTCTTACTAAAATTCTGTTAGAATTATGTTAGATTTCAACAAACCTGCCATGTCTGCCTTCTGATATTCATATATTATCTATAGAACTGATTTAAATCGTTAAGAGCTTAATGAAGTGTCTTTTGAATATCTTTTGAATGAATATTTTTTATTATGTATTATTTCTTCTGTTGCATTGCTTTGAGATGCTTAATGTGAAATTTTGCATTATGGTAAGGTTGATTTAAAAACATATTGAGTTTAATTATTTTTAACTTTGACTATGTTTGTCAAGTTTCAGATAAAGAGAATTATATAAGAGGAAGTAGTTTCATTTATAAAATATTTCATTCACTGACTTGATTATTAAGAAATAGACATCACAATATGGTTATTTTATATATAAACCAATTTTTTTGAAAAAATTAATTAAATGGTAATATTGCATTATCGTGATATAAAATTACTCGTATCATGATAAAAGATTTTGGTCATATCACCCACCCCTATGTTCTGTTTATTTAGTCTCATAACTCTTCCCTGCTATCCGTACAGGTGTGTTTTGCAAATACTGTCTTCCTGGAGCCCATCGACAGCATTGAGCACATACCCCCCGCGCGCTGGAAGCTCACCTGTTACATCTGTAAACAGCGCGGCTCTGGTGCATGTATACAGTGCCACAAAGCTAACTGCTACACTGCCTTCCACGTCACCTGTGCCCAACAGGCCGGGCTCTACATGAAGATGGAGCCTGTACGAGAAACCGGCGCCAATGGGACTTCCTTCAGCGTACGCAAGACAGCCTACTGCGACATCCACACCCCACCAGGCTCCGCCCACCCGCTGGGAGGAGTGGGAGGAGCTAGTATGGGCTCCTCCCACAGCGAGGGTGAGGCGGAGGATGAGGACGATGTGCCAGTTGGTGAGGAGGAGGGGAAAGGGTGGAGCTCAGAGCGAGCAAAGAGAGCGAAAGCAAAGTCCCGTCTGAAGATGAAGAGAGCGAGGAAGATACTGGCCGAGAGGAGAGCAGCCGCACCGGTGGTATCTGTGCCCTGTATACCACCTCACAAGTACACAACCAGATATTTTTACATGTTTAGACAAGATCATGCTTTGTGTTGCCAGTTGTTTTTGCCTTAATTTATCTATAAGTCTCTTTGCATTTCATGACTTAATATTTACATCCATTCAGAATATAGCTGGGTGAATCTCACAAATAAATGTTTGAGTCATATTTCACCCTAAAATTAAAAAGAAGAAAATAAGAATTTTTTATTGTAATGGTGATTCTCGTTACTGTAATAATATACTAATATTACTGTAATGCGTTGATTTGATTTAAATTAGGTAATTGGTGATTTTAAGTCAGCATAAATCAAAGGCAGTATAACAAATACTACCATGATTTAATACTTAATTTCATCTATGTCATTGTGTTTTCTTTTTTGTGTTTTTTTGTTTGTTTTTTTTGTTTGTTTTTTTTTTTTTTTGCATTACAATAAGGACAGTGAGATTATTGTCGATTATGGTAATTTATACAATATAGAAATGTATATATTTTACATAATATTATATCTTATTTCTAACATATGTAAATTAATAATACACATTTTATATGCTACATTTCTGTATAGCTTGTATATATTTGAGAAAATATAATATCTAATTTATAATATGTTTATATACATATATATATATATATATATATATATATATATATATATAAATTATATAGAAGTTTATAAATATTTCAGTTATAATATATCATATGTAAATTTCTATATACATTTCTATAAAATTTGTATATATATTTTAGATGATATATCTAATTTCATATATATGTAAATTAATAATCTAAATATTTTAGATAATATTATATCTAATATGTACATTTTATATATAGATTATATATAAATGTCCATATAATTTATATATCTTTTAGATAATATATCTAATTTCTAATGTAAATAATCATATAAATTAATATACATTTATATAGAATTTGTGTATATTTTAGGTATTACATCTAATTATATATATATATATATATATATATATATATATATATATATATATATATATATATATTCTGTATATTCATTTGAAGTCAGAGGTTTATATACACTCACTTTTAACCACTCCACAGATTTCATATTAGCAAACTATAGTTTTGGCAAGTCGTATAGGACATCTACTTTGTGCATGACACGAGTAATTTTTCCAACAATTGTTTACAGGTTATTTCACTTTTAGTTGACTATATCACAATTCCAGTTGGTCAGAAGTTTACATACAAGTTAATTGTGCCTTTAAGCAGCTTGGAAACTTCCAGAAAATGATGTAAAACCTTTAGACAATTAGCTTCTGATAGGAGGTGTACTGAATTGGAGGTGTACCTGTGGATGTATTTTAAGGCCTACCTTCAAACTCCATGCCTCTTTGCCATCATGGGAAAATCAAAAGAAATCAGCCAAGACCTCAGGAAAAAAATTGTGGACCTCCACAAATCTGATTCAACCTGGGAGCAATTTCCAAATGCCTGAAGGTACCACGTTCATCTGTACAAACAATAGTACGCAAATATAAACACCATGGGACCACACAGCCATCAAAACGCTCAGGAAGGAGATGCATTCTGTCTCCTAGAGATGAACGTAGTTTGGTGAGAAAAGTGCAAATCAGTTCCAGAACAACAGCAAAGGACCTTGTGAAGATGCTGGAGGAAACAGGTATACAAGTATCTATATCCACAGTAAAATTAGTCCTATATCAACATAACCTGAAAGGCTTCTCAGCAAGGAAGAAGCCACTGCTCCAAAACCGGCATAAAAAAGCCTGGCTACAGTTTGCAAGTGCATATGGGGACAGAGATCTTACTTTTTGGAGAATTGTCCTCTGGTCTGTTGATTTTTTTTTTTTTAATTTTTGGCCATAATGACCATCATTATGTTTGGAGGAAGAAGAGTGAGGCTTGCAAGTCGAAGAACACCATCCCAACCGTGAAGCATGGGGGTGGCAGCATCTTGCTTTGCTGCAGGAGGGACTGGTGCACTTCACAAAGTAGATGGCATCATGAGGAAGGAAAATTATGTGGATATATTGAAGCAACATTTCAAGACATCAGCCAGGAAGTTAAAGCTCGGTCGCAAATGGGTCTTCCAAATGGACAGTGACCCCAAGCATACCTCCAAATTTGTGGCAAAATGGCTTAAGGACAACAAAATCAAGGTGTTGGAGTGGCCATGACAAAGACCTGACCTCAATCCGATAGAAAATTTGTGGGCAGAACTAAAAAGCGTTACACCTGACTCAGTTAACACCAGTTCTGTCTGGAGGAATGGGCCAAAATTCCAGCAACTTAGGGTACATTTACACAACAGCAATGTACTAAAAACAGAAAAGTTTTTCCTTTGCGTTTTTGAAAAGTTTTGCATACAGACGACAATGTTGTCAAAACGATCCCTGTTCACACGGATCCGCGAAAACGACTAAAAACGCTGTATTATGCATGCCAGGTCAGTAGTGCCTGCGCACATAAGCATTCTTCCACAGAGCGGTGACTGCAAACAATGAAGATGGCAAAAGCATCGAGCAATTTTGTCTGGACGGACGATGAGGTTGCTTTATTACTACAATTACTTTGCTGGAGAAGCGTCAATAAACTCAAAATCTTGAGTAGCACAAACACAGTCCTGTAGTCCGCCATTGTAGTTTTGAATGTCTCGTGCATTGTTTTGAAGTACTCATTGTTTTCAAAAACGTGCACTTTGAAACCTGTTTTCAAAAGTGTGCGTTTTCAGGCACCAAAACGCCGTTGTCATGTAAACTAACAGCCAAAACGTATAAAAAGTTTTCCGTTTTTAGTTGAAAACGTTGTCGTGTAAACGGCCCCTTATTGTGAGAAGCTTGAAATAAATCATTCTCTCTACTATTATTCTGACATTTCACATTCTTAAAATAAAGTAGTGATCCTAACTGACCAAAGACAGGGAATGTTTTCTATGATTAAATGTCAAGAATTGTGAAAAACTGAGTTTAAGTGTATTTGGCTAAGGTGTATGTAAACTTCTGACTTCAACTGGATACATATACACCGATCAGCCACAACATTAAAACCACCTGCCTGATATTGTGTAAGTCCCCCTCATGCTGCCAAAACAGCGCTAACCCGCATCTCAGTATAGCATTCTGAGATGCTATTCTTCTCACCACAATTGTACAGAGCGGTTATCTGAGTTACCGTAGACTTTGTCAGTTCAAACCAGTTTGGCCATTCTCTGTTGACCTCAACAAGGCGTTTCCATCCACAGAACTGCCGCTCACTGGATGTTTTTTGTTTTTGGCACCATTCGGAGTAAATTCTAGAAACTGTTGTGTGTGAAAATCCCAGGAGATCAGCAGTTACAGAAATACTCAAACCAGCCCATCTGGCACCAACAATCATCCCACGGTCCAAATCACTGAGATCAAATTTTTTCCTCCTCCTGATGGTTGATGTGAACATAAACTGAAGCTCCTGACCCGTACCTGCATGATTTTATGCACTGCACTGCTGTCACATGATTGGCTGATTAGATAATTGCATGGATGATTGTTGGTGCCAGATGGGCTGGTTTGAGTATTTTTGTAACTGCTGATCTCCTGGGATTTTCATACACAACAGTCTCTAGAATTTGCTCAGAATGGTGCCAAAAACAAAAAACATCCAGTGAGCGGCAGTTCTGCAGATGGAAACACCTTGTTGATGGGAGAGGTCAACAGAGAATGGCCAGACTGGTTTGAACTGACAAAGTCTACGGTAGCTCAGATAACCACTCTGTACAATTGTGGTGAGAAGAATAGCATCTCAGAATGCTATTCCGAGATGCAGGTTTGCGCTGTTTTGGCAGGACGTAGGGGACCTACACAATACTAGGCAGGTGGTTTTAATGTTGTGGCTGATCAGTGTGTGTGTGTGTGTGTGTGTGTGTGTGTGTGTGTGTGTGTGTATATATATGGTCACATAAAAAATGCATTAAAGTCATTGTGATATTCATAATGTTGCTTAAAATTATATCAATTACTGTTTATTAATATCGATTACTGTTTGCAATTGATTACAGTAGCTCAAACTGTGTCATCTTTTGTGTTTTAGGTTGAGTAAGATTACCAGTAACCTGACGGTACAGAGAAAGAGTCAGTTCATGCAGAGACTACACAGCTATTGGACCTTAAAGAGACAGAGCCGCAATGGCGTTCCTCTCCTGCGACGACTCCAGACACACCTACAGTCACAACGCAATGCTGAACCTCTCCCGACCGTGGCTTCAGTTAGTACATGAGGACATTGATTTATTGGGAAGGAATGTGTGCATGATTTGTTTTTTTTTGACATTGTGTTTGTGTGTTTTCACAGAGGGACAGCGAAGAGAAGCCCTCCATGTTGAAGGAGCAGTTAAAAGCGTGGCAGCGGCTCAGACATGACCTGGAGAGAGCTCGACTGCTGGTGGAACTCATCCGCAAGAGAGAGAAACTCAAGAGAGAGACTGTAAGGCTTCTGCTGTCCTACAGATGGCTCATTCCACCCTAAGGGGTGATTCACTAAACGCTTGTACCACTTTTGCACACGGAACAGCACTGTGCCATGCTGATTAAATCTTTGAAAATTATTTTCAACACCAACACACCTCAGTTCTGCCTAAATTCAGCTTATTATATGGACTGTGCTGAATTCACAGAAGTCATTGCTGATTGCTTGCCACAATTACCCCACGGAAAGCAGGCAGTAAACAGAATTTCTTTAAAGGAAAAGTTCACCCAGAAATGATAATACTCTCACCTTTATGTCATCTTAAACTCGTATGACTTTATTCCTTCTGAACACAAAGATATTTTGATAGAGATATGATGGGTTTTTGTCCATACAATTCAAGTCAATGGGGAACACTTTTATAAAGGCACCATAAAAGTAATTAATCAAATAGTGTATGAGAGTGTTATAATCACATATAGTGGACACATATACAGATGCGGGGCAAATTTTAGAATTTTATCCGGTCCTTACATGATTTGCATATTTCCTTTAGTCTATCGGGTGCTAAAACAACAGACGAACACATTAATAGATGCTATCAAAGGGAGCAATTCATTTTTGTTGACTTCCCTCCTGAAACGTAAAAAATATATATATATATATATATATTTATATATACACACACAGTATATATATATAGTATATATATATGCCTGTGTTGTAATTTAATGAAACCAAAACTCGACTAGTGTGCTTTCATGACTGTCCATGAGAGGAAAAAATGAGAGAAGGATGAATTACAGCATTTAGAAGAGAGAAAGATGTCAGATTTACTGTCACTCTTTCAACAGCTGTGTTAGTAACCCCAACACAGCAGTGCTAGCCAATTTGTTTTAATTAATGCCAGGGTAACTTAACACCACATATAATGATGTCATTTTGAACAATAATAATAAAAAAACGTTTGCTTGTTATTTAGTTTGCTTGATTTCCACTTCTAAATAACATGGAAACACGTCATCACCGTCTGTAAAAAGGGGTCCATACTTACTGATTGTGCTGTTGTTTTCCCACCAAAAATGAAGTCATTAAGGAACTGGCTTTTGTTAGTTTAAAGATTTTGCAAATTATTGTTTGATCCACCATTAGCATTTGTAATAATCACTCAATCACACATGAGAGAGAGGAGTATGTATTTGAATCCATCGACATGTTAAAGTCCCTCACATCTGCATTTCAAATCTTAAAGTGTGACTAAACTGCGCTAGTCAGCAAAAGCGCACAGCACAGACAAACAGTAAATTAACAGTAATTTTAAAATATGTATAAAATCGACCACTCATGAGATAAAAACTCCATTTTAGTAACCTTATAAAAGGGTCAGTCTCTTTTTCTTTCTTTTTGGAGGAGGTTTGGCACAGTAATTATAAAGGTATATTAAAAATGTCAATTAATATCAAAAATGTTGCAGACCCCTGCTGTAAGACCAGCCATAACTAGCCTAAGCTGGATGGTTGTTTTTAGCTGGTCACCCAGCCTAGCCAGGTTGGTCAGTTAGCTGGTTTCAGAGGGGTTTTGAACACCTTTTAGCTGGTCAGGCTGTCCAGCTAAGACCACCCTGACCTGCTAAGATCGGTATGACCAGCTAAGACCAGCCTGACCAGCTAAAAAAAGTGTTCAAAACCCCTTTAGCATTTAATGATTATTTCAATGGCTTTGCGATGTAAACATCATGAAGTATGTACATACAATAATATGGTAGCCTACCATACATGTTTTTAAAGGCATAAAATGCAACACTCAATTTTATACAATATGTAACAGGGGTCATGGCTCCGTCTCTCTACCCACCAAGGGGTCCTTGGCCTGAAAATGGTTGAAGACCCCTGGTTTAGAGGATGCAGGAACAAAACTAAATTGATTATCAATTAGAACTATATTCCCAAGAAAACATGTTTTGTTCATTTTGATTAGAGATTATGGAAGGAAATAACAGGCTAAATTAGATAAATATATCATGCAATAATTAAATACAACAGGAAATGTTGCAATCAAATATAAATACTGTGAAATATGGGCATAAATATATAAATAAGGGATGAAATGTATCTATTTATTTAAGGGTGTAAAATAAAAAACCTATGTGAAATATGACATGAAATATACCTTGAAATAAAATATTATGGGAAATGTTAAAATAAATATGTCAAGGAATAATTAAATACATCATGAAATGTCGCAATCAATAATTAAAAGTATCATGAATAGTGAGTTCAAATAAATAAATAGGGCGTGAACATTTACTTATGTCAAATGAAACTATGCCATGAAATGTAAACTGTCACTTTATAATTTACAAGCATTATCCTTCAGTGGACATAAATGTGATTGATGTACAGATGTTTCCATTTCTTCTGCTGATAAGCATTTTGTTAGTTAATTCATGTAAAATTGCAGTTACCTTTTCGTCCAGCGGAGCAGCCATCGTCTTACTATAGTAGGCATCAACAATTGATTCAAGATGACCCAGCCATCCCTCCCTCGCATCTTTCTCACTCCTCAAAAAGGATCTCCTCCTCCTTTTGGCTGCTATCCTCAGTAGCTGTTGATTTTCTCGACTATAACTACTGGAGGTGGGTCTTTGAGAACCATTCAGCCAATCATTTAACTCTCATAACTTTGATAGGTGAAAGTGACAGTTTACATTTCATGGTGTATTTCATGTCTTATTTTATTTTAAGGCATATTTCACGTCCTATTTTATTTTTCAAAGCATATTTCATGTCATATTTCACATAGTTTTTTTTTTTTTTTTTTAAATGAATAGATTTAATCCCTTAAATTATATTTCCCAATATTTATTGATTGTAACATTTCCTGATGTATTTATTTATTTGATGATATATTTATTTAATTTAGTCTGTTATATTCTTCTATAAAGATAGAAACATCTAGAATAGTTTTTAAACCTTCATATTTTGGCTGCTGCTTGCAATTTTTTACACCCAAATTTAAAAGCTCACACACATCCACTGGACTAATTGCTAAATATTGGTGTCACACACACATTAGTCCAGATTGCAATAATCCATAATATTGTATTTGTTTACAATCTTATAATGAACATACATTTTTTTATAGTCTTTGAAAGCCTGAGATTCAGGCTCTGTTTGCTCTGTGTCCCTGTTAAAAATGCTATTTCACTCCACTAGGTTGCAGCAAGCACAAGGAAAAATAATTTCTCTATCAATCACCTTCTATGACAATATACAGATGTGAAATACAGGTGGTGCTCTAACGCAGGTGAACACTTGCCATGTGTTCGTCCATAGACATTCAGTCTATTTTGTGATCCTACGCATGTTTTGTCAAAGATCTCGTCCTCTAAGTGGACTAGAAGCTTAATCTAGGACATCTGCATAAACCAGAGTAGTGAAATTATTTAAAATCCACCTTTGTGCTCAATTAGTTGTGATATTGTTACAAAAGGAAATGAACTAATGGGATTTCCAGTTTTAGCAGTTGTGAGTTTTGTATTTCATCCAGTACATCAAATATCTTTGATGAGCACATGAAAATGTAGTGCATAGAAGGAATGAGCTGTATTTGTTTTTGTCTGTGGAATATATTTTCATCTTTCATGCATTTTGTATTACTTCGACTGCTATGTCATCATAGTTCAGATGAAGATTCAGGAGCTGGCATTGGAGATGCAGCTGACTCCGTTCCTGGTTTTGTTGCGCAGCACTCTGGAACAATTGCAGGAACGAGACACCAGTAACTTCTTCACTGAGCCTGTTCCTTTAAGTGAGGTACACAAACACACACACACTGCAGGGTTCTAAAATGAAAAAATAAAAGGACAAAAACAAATAGTGATATTGCTATTGTATTGCACAAATAAGTACAGTTACCAATAATATTTCATATTTTGTCCCATTGAAATTGCCTCTCAACAGTAAAGCATTGATTTTGTATTGGGATGCAGATGTAAATTTACTGATATTAACATCGTTAAAAGTGCTGAGACTGAGCCGTTGAATTAGCCATGCCCCTCTTTCCAAAATCTTACACTCCAAAGAGACCAAATGAGCTTTATTGAGACCGACATTGTGCAGAAACCGTTGTTAATAACAACAGCAGCAAAATAGCGCATAGGAGCAGCATGGCATAAAAATGGCAGTAAGTCTCAATAATTCGCTGCAACTGCAATACTATGAGAATGAGCAAAATGGTTGGCAGGTCAAAAGCGTCAAGAGACCATGACCAGAAGACACATTTTTGTGAGTCAAGAGCTGTCACAGAGACCGGTGAGATATTTCAGTACACTTATTTCAGTAATATCTTTCAGGGATTAGGAACATTTTTTGCATACCTTTCCATGAAAAAATAGTTTACAGCACCTTTAACACCTAATTTATATTGGCCTGAATTAAAGTATTCTGACAGTGGGAATGAGTTGGTACTCCTTAACAGTTTCATCAAGCTCTTACTGATTAAAATACAGTCATCTGAAGACAAAGCCAGTTACTTTTTTCCTGCAATCACAGAGCATTAGAACAGATTTTAAAGGACATAAATTCAGATGCTTTAAATCCCTTGATTTTACTTCGCCTTTATGAAAATTGAACATACAGTTCTTCCATAGGATCCAGTTTAAACTGTGTTTTTTGCAATAAACCATGCATGGCTCCACACTACCATGGTTAGATGTACAGTAGCAGAGAACGACAGAGCATTAAAGAGAGTTGGACAACTTTGTAGTCACACGGTATACACAGGGCTCCAGACAGCAACTAAATTGTTGCATTTTACGACCATTTTTCCTGCCAGTGCGTCCTCTTACAAAATTTAGTACCACTGGCAGGAAAAATGGTTGCAAAATGTTTACTTTTAAATGTACTATTTATACCACAGTAAAGGCATATATAGGCGTGTGTATTTTATAACTGCTTTGAATGTGGCTTATCTAGTCAGAATTTAGAGTCGGAACTATCCGTTTTATAATATTAATTAGTATATATTTTTATAATACAAGTTATACGGTTTTATTGTTTTGTGTCTTTTGAGTCTGTTTTTAGAACAAGTGTGACAATGCTGTTTTCTTATCATTCATTTATGAATGATCTTATTTTGTTTTGTTTTTTTGCACCCATCACAGGGCTCCAGCCTCTGACTAAAATGGTTGCAAATGCGACCAAAAATAATTGATTGCGACAATAATTTAAAATCTAGTCGCCATTGGCGACAGTCAGGTTGTGTGCGTTCATATGCGGCTTTGTCAGATATCATCTTGTGAGTTATTGAATACATCTTTAGAGCGCGCACCACCAGTGTGTCTCGAGATGCTTTTCACCCATTCTGTTGTGATGAGGTCCCATAGAATTGTACCACTCTGTACAATTGTGGTGAGAAGAATAGCATCTCAGAATGCTATTCTGAGATGTGGGTTGGCACTGTTTTGGCAGTACGAGGGGGACCTACACAATATTAGGCAGGTGGTTTTAATGTTGTGGCTGATCGGTGTATTTACTGTTATTAAACCTCTGATTAAAGAGTTATCAGCTGTCTTACTTTTCTTTGGCTTTCTATCTTGTTTCTGAATAGCAATCTAAATGGAGCAATTCTGTTGTTATTAACAATTTTTTTGATTCCATGCAGCATATCACATAGACATAACAGAAAATACAACATCAAACTACATGAAATCATAACTTTTCCCCCCCCGAACATTAACCCCCCAACCCCCACCCGACACAAACAAGCACTCCAGTGGTCAAAAGTCAACTGACAAAGACACAAATAGACAACAAAACAGAAAATATTTAGAGACATAAAAAATAAAATAAAATAAAATAAAGAATAAATATATATTTTAAAAAAAAAACCCTAGTCCCTCTCCACTGCCCCTCCCCGAGAGCCCTCCAACTCGACACACCACTCACGAAACGAGGGCGCACCAGACAACCTCCATCCCCTGAGGATTACCTGCCTGCCAATCATCACGCCGGTCAGGACACAGCTCTCCATATATCTATCATCCACATTCAGGACCGCACCATCACCCAAAACACACAGTCTGTGGCAAAACGAAAACCGAGTGTCAACCACTTCACACACGAAGCTCTGAAACCTCAACCAATATCTGCAAGACCAAGATTTTTACACATCCTGTGAAGCATCAGTGTTGCTCTAGGGAGCTACACACTTTTGCTTCACTGCTGATCCATCAAAAGATTTAAGTCTCCTCCCAATATTATATCATGATGGGTGCCAGCGGTTTGCAACATCCATTCAAGATCTATAAAAAAGCCTTGACCATCAGCGTTAGGTGCATAAATATTAGCCAAAATCAACCTTTGCCCCTGAATTTCTGCTAAAACAATAATGACTCTTCCTAATTTATCTTTAATCTGTTTGAGACATTTGAATTGTAGATGTTTACTTATCAATGTAATGACTCCCCTGCTCTTACACGAGGCAGCACTAAAGAAAACATGTCCACCCCATATCTTCCCAAATTTTTCAGCTTCCTGCGGGGAAAGATGCGTTTCTTGAAGAAACACTATATCATATTTCTTTCATTTAAGAAAATAAATAACCTTCCTTCTTTTTATGGGGTGCCCCAACTCATTCACATTCCACGTGGAGAGAGACAATCCACTCATATTAACATTTGACATTTTGACATATTAGAAAAATTAATTATGTGTCAAAAATAAAATTGTAAAGACCACATTAGTGCCACAGTCAAACCCCGAACTTCCCCCAGAACCAAACAAACAGAAAAAAGAAAAACGTGCGCATTAACCCTACGCACGACAGCGCCAACCGGCGTCCATCCCTCTAAACTCAAACAGTCCATGTACGCCTACGAGAGTCCCTGCGACAAATTTGCCGTCGGATTGCTCAAGCTTCTGTACAAAGAATAAACACAAAGAACATGTAGATTCATTCGCAAAACTGTCTCGAAGGTGTGTTCCTCCACAAAACAAATTCCAGTCACTAGCAGGACCAGCACACACACACACACAAAAAAAAAGCTGTTCAGTTTCCTCGGACAGTCAAACGAATGTTCAGTGAGCTGGCTGTTTCATGAGTGCAGGAGATTACCTAATCATTCCAATGTCCTGCAAAAAATACTCCACAAAACAAACTCCAGCCAATAGGAGGCATAAGCACAAAAAACGAGCAGATTTATCGACAACTGTTCCGAAGGAGTGTTATTCCACAAAACAAACTCCAGCCACTAGGCGGAACCAGCACAAAAAGAAACAAGAAAGGCGTCCAGCTTCCTCGGATGGTCAAGTGTATGTTCAGCGTGACAGCTCACTTGGAGGCACGTGAGAAACACACCATGACTTCCTCAGTCCATTCATTTTATGAAAGACATCGCTTGTTGTGGGCATGTAAATATTTTGCAGCCATCCTTAATATCTGTTCTCAATTTGGCCGGGAACTTCAGTGTAAAACGACCCTTCGTCGATGCAAAAGTTTCTTGAAGGAGTGTTATTCCACAAAACATACTCCAGCCACTATGCAGAACCAACACAAAAAGAAACAAAAATGGCGCCCAGCTTCCTCAGACAGTCAAGTGTATGTACAGTGAGACCGGCATATGAAAGTCACCAGATGGTTTACTCACCCCATTGTCTCTATGAAAGACAATGCTTGTTGGGGGCATGTAAATATTTTGCAGCCATCCTTAGTATCTATTCTCAATTTGGCCAGAAACATCAGAGCATGTAAGAGTTGATGTAAGAGTTTCTTGCATTCCTTGAATCGATCACGTTTCTCTCTTGTCGAATTCACAAAATCTGGGAACAAGAAAATGCTGTGATTCTTCCAAGAAATCTTTCCTTTACTCCTCACCTCGCGCAACACTAGATCTTTATTGGATGATCTCAGAAATTTGGCCGGTATTGATCGGGGCCTGTCTCCCTCAGCAGATCTGCGATCCTGGACCCTGTGAGCTCGCTCGATTTCCACCTTATGGCCTGTTATGTCGAGCAGACTCGGGAAGAGCTCGTCTAGGAATTTCACCATATCTCGGCCTTCTTCATGCTCAGGAATTCCAACAATTTGGATGTTGTTTCGCCGGCTATGATTCTCCAAATCCTCCAGTTTTTCCAAAACATGTTGCAAATCTACATTGGTCGCTAGTGGATTAGCAGCTAATTCCCTCTCCGATGACTACAGATAATCGATCCGTCTCTCGACGTCCCCGATTCTTGTAACCAACTCAGAAAATTTCGTTTCCATCGCAGTAATCGATCGATGTATTACAGCAAGATCCTCTAAGTCAGCAACAACTTTTGTCAGGATCACAGACATGCTTGCCAGTTGCCGCTGGATTTCTCCCGCCACAATGTCCAAACCGAATCCCTGGTCTGCGGGCCCATCCGAGGCACCAGCTTGAGCACATAAGTGTCTTTTAATATCTCCAGAGCCCAAGGATTTTGAATTCTATGCCATGTTGACTTCAAATAACAGATATGTAGCAGGGTGTATCGAATCTCACCAGGTTATGAAAAAAATAATTAAAAACTAGCAAAGTGCGCAGAGCTCGCCTTTTACACGTCCACTCCTCGCATGGCGTCACATGACTCTAAATCGAGCAATTCTGTAATTTGAAACACTTGACTGAAATGTTTCTCATGATCTTAAAAATCTTTTGATCTGAAGGCGTATGCTTATATGTTTGAAATTAGTTTTGTAGACAAAAATATAATTGTGCCACGATATAAATTTATTTCATTATAAAACTAAAATTTAATTGGACCAAATAATAAAAAAAAGCAGCCAATAAGTGCCCAACATAGATGGGAACTCCTTCAATACTGTTTAAAAATCATCCCAGGGTGATACCTCAAGAAGTTAGTTGAGAAAATGTCAAGAGTACATGTCTGCAAATTCTAGGCGAAGGGTGACTACTTTGCTAAAATATAACACAGTTTTGATTTATTTTGGATTTTGTTTAGTCACAACATAATTCCCATAGTTCCATTTATGTTATTCCATAGTTTTAATGACTTTACTATTATTCTAAAATGTGAAAAAACACATTATAATAAAGAGTAAGTGTTTCAAAACTTTTGACTGGTAGTGTATAGTTATATATGAAGATATGAAGTTGGAGACACGATGTATGTGGTGATGAGGGGTGTTTCCAAAGAGTTGCATTTTTCTTTGCATGCCCTCACTTCAATTAAAAAAAATAAAAGATTCAGAGGAACTGATAGTTCCAAAAAAGCCGCTATCAGCACCGATTAATCAGTAAAACCGTATATCTAATACATACTTTTTTTTACGGAATCGTCATATGGGTCTGGGGACATGATTAATTGCTTAAATTTTTTTAACATGGTATTTTTCAAAATGATTAATCACACTAAATTAACGTGTTAAATCGACAGCCCTAATATATATTTTATATTTATATATGTGAAGATATAATGAATATAAGATTTTGGTCATACCACCCACTTCTAATTAACAGATTTGTGACATATAGGAAAAAGTAAAATATGCAGGATTGTGGCAACAGGACTTTTATCGTTGTGTTTCTTTGTGTTTCTCCAGGTCCCAGATTACCTGGATCACATTGAGCGTCCAATGGACTTCCAGACGATGTGGAATTGTTTAGAATCACATCGTTATCTCAGCTTCGAAGCTTTTGAGGGTGACTTTCTGCTCATCGTCAACAACTGTTTGAAGTACAACGCCAAAGACACCATCTTCTATCGTGCTGCGCTACGATTACGAGAAACAGGTGGCACTGTTTTGCGGCAAGCTCGCAGGCAGGCTGAGAGAATCGGTTTCGATTATGAGACTGGTATGCATCTTCCCCGAGAGCCGAGCCCAGAATCGCCTCATGAACGAGAGAGAGACAGAGCAGCATTAATCACTGAAGACGGTAAGTTGGGTTTCTCCACTTGTCTTTGATGTCCCATCATTTTTTTTGTAAGCATTAGGGGCACAGTACCCTTTTATTTATTTATAAAATAAAATATAAATCAAGTATAAGATGTGTCCGAAAGTCTTTTCCACATTTTCTTTTTTTTCCCCCCATATGGATTGCATAAAATCATAAAGAGTTGTTAGCATGAACCAAACTGACCAGCTCTGAGGTGAATCACATTATAAACTTTGATTTGAAGTAAAAAAAAAAGCATTTGCACAACATAATTGTGTACTTAACGTCTTTAATGAGGGAATGAAATACAATCCCACGAAGCATTGCAAATGACGTAATTGTTTTAAATATTACGGGAAAATATATAACTATTGATTTAAAGTTGACAATGATCATTTTAAGCAGCATTTTCTGAATGTTGAGCACCTGCTTTCACTGAAAACAATTGACTTTTGACTAATTTTTTTGGTAAGGTTTAAAGTCTTATGTTGTCTCCTTTCACAGATCTGCTGTCGGATACGCGGCAACGTTTGCCTCAAGAGGAGCAGCTACAGATCCTGCAGGCGCGCTATGATGAGGTCATGTCAGGCAAGCACAGCATAGGTCAATCCAGGCGAGCGAAAGCCTTGAAGAAGGAGATGACGGTGATTAAACGGAAGATAGCCCATCAGCGTGAGGGTGGCTGTGTTATGGGCAACCACGTGTCAGGTGTGTCACTGGAGCGCGGCTCAGTGAGTACACGACACGATGAGGAAGAGAGCAGCAGCCACGAGATCGGCGGGAAAGGTGAATAAGCACTAGTTCACCAGTTATTTTGAGGAATAGATATTTGTGCTAGTAACAGTGTAAATATTGATATCAAAAATGAACTATTTTTACTAGTAAGAAAGGCATTGCTGATATGTGATACTGGAATTTCAACTAGTAAGAAATTAATTATAGATATCTGTAATAGCATTTTCAACAGGAGTGATTGACAGATCATTGTTAAATTTTACTGTGCAATGACAAATATCAAGAATTACGGGTTTTACTAGTTGAAGTATTTCCATGTATTTCTGTGAGTGATTCATTTTATATAAAGAGTTAATGTTTTTACTAGTGCAAATGTTTTTACTGATATCAAATTGAATTGTTGATATCTATAATTTATATCCTGCAAATAATTAAAAGTCAATTTGGCTTGTCATAGTGTGCTAAAATTTAATATTCAGGTTAAGGAGTTTGTTCAAATTACAAACACAGTAAGAAGAAAAGAGTTGGCAACTAAAACATTTGTAATATAGGAATATATATTAATATTTAATGTAGTTGAATGTAATTTGAGTATAGTTAAACTGGAAAGAGGACACACTAATTACTGTCTATCTACATGATCAATAACTCTCATTAAAAGTTAGCTCTCTGTTATTTGCAGTTTTACATTGTTAAAATTTGATGTACGGCACAAAGGCAAATCATATAATCTTGAAGAATTTAATTTTTAAATAAGCAAATAAATGAGCATATTGAGTTTTTTTTTCTATTTTCTCTGTAGATCTCAGAACCTCCTCATCTGTGCTGGCCCCTGAGGTGGGCCGTCGTACCTCTGTCCTCTTCTCCAAGAAGAACCCTAAAGCTGCGGGGCCTCCCAAGCGCCCAGGTCGACCCCCTAAGAACCGAGAAGCCCTTCATTGTACGAGAGTGCTGACCTCCAGTTCTGTGGGCCCACCGCAGGTGCCCTCCCTCACCCAGTCACGCAAAAGACTACACAGTCCCCAGTCCAGCTCCAGTTCAGAGTCTGACAGCGAACACGATCACCTCTTGCTGGGTACGCCACTGACCCTGACCCCTAAACCCCATTTTGGTTCTTCTTACATGATGTCTCTCAAGTCGGAACTTTCAGAGCGATTTTTACAAGTCGGAATCTCGTAATTACGGTAATTCCGACATGAAGTGAGCACACCGTTAAATCTAGTGATTTTACATATTATCTACTGCCTACGTAGGTTCACTATCTTCTAATGCAGCATCGTAACTGACATGCAACCTCATAAGTAACTTAATTTGAGCGCTCTATGTAGGCAGCAACTTAACGTATAACTATTACTCCTCACATGTAAAGTAAATAATCAACACACAGTTGATTCCAATAGAGTCTGATGTTAGCATGTTGCACATGCAACAATCAGGGGTGTTTTTTGTCAATGTGTTCTGATAACTACCAAAAAATCAGCTTATTAAAAAAATTAGACAGCGTAAGAAAAACCGTGTTTACATAACATTTGAAATCATCTGATTTTTATGTCAAAACGTGAACAGTCATGCGCACAACACTTGCTTACATTGGATAAGCCAGTAAGAACAGCAGTAAATGTGTGTATATGCAGAGCGAATTCAGTCGGTTTATGCTTAAACCATTTATGACCATACCCTGATTAAAAAAAATAAAAATCGGTGTAAGTGCATGCAAACACAATGACATCAAACCTGACATGATGCGTGCAAACACAAATGGCATTTAAAAGTGGAGGACAAGATTTTAAGTGAATAGCGACTGAATGACTTCAGATGACTTGAAATGTATAGAGCAACAGTTGTATGGACTACTTTTATGGAGCTTGTGAGGACTACGATTAAGAGTTATCAGTGTTTATTTTGCTGCTGTATTCTTCTGTCAGATCTTCACAGTAATGGTTTTGGTGGCAGCAGTCAGCCGGTGACAGAGAGTTTTCTGGTGTACAGGAACGAGCGTAGTCTGCCACGCTCCAGCTCTGATTCTGAATCCACCAGTAGCAGCAGCAGCAGCGCAGCATCAGACAGAACCAGGTACACACAAGAGATTTTCACACTTGATATTGTTAAATGGAATCCTGAGTTATCTTTTTTATGTTCATATAAAAGTGTTAGTGAAGAGCATGCTTGAGATGAGACAAAACCAAGAAAAGTAAAGGGAAATATCACTTGTGAACTGAATATTTTTATTGGGCATCATTTCTAGTTAAGCTATACTTTTTCCAAATTATGTAAAAAGTGTGAAAATATGATTATGTATTTAGGATACATAGTGTTAGCTATGAAATTAGCCTTAACAAGACAAAGGAGTTGGTCATTTTTTTTTTTTTTTTTTTTTAAACATACAAAATGTCATAGTGTCATTTCCAGGACAGAATTCTAGAATTCTATAAACACGATAGAGAATTTGAGATGTGCTGGAAATGACACTAAATATACAACCAATTACACACATGTAACGTATGATAGCGCCTCCTGGTGGCCATTTTTTTTTTTTTTAATATTTTGCACAGACCTCTTGGGCCAAGAGACAAATTGGCCTACTGCATTTCGTCTGATCGGCCTTTGTTAAACTTGTTTAATAGCTGCTAAAAGTTGATTGGTCGATCATTTTCAAGACCTGCGAATGTTCCATAGACCTTGGACAAAGACACTGCATGCAAAATTTCAAGTCGATCGGACAAACGGTTCCATAGTTAAAGCAATATTTATGTTTATCATTTTTATAGCTCCACCAAGTGGTCAAGGCATGCAGTTTTTAAAACATGTCCTCAGATTGATAAGTGTCCCAAATTTGGTGAAAATATCTCTTTTCGTTCAAGAGTTATATCCAGTTAAGTAAAAGTGGCCACGCCCAATTATTGCATTTTGGTGTGCCATCGCAATGTTGAAAAATGCCACATAGAGACTTCTGTGAACATTTATGAGCAGTGATGCAAATGAGTTTGAACTGATTCATGAAATCGATGAATCAAACTTACCACCTTTAATGCATCTTTAATGTCTTTGCTATTGAAGTTTGAGACACTAATAAAACATCTATTAAAGAACTGCACACGATACTCACGAGTCGAGAGACGAGGCGAGATCACAAACTAGTCTAACGATATCATAGATTATTTAGCAGAGACAGGCCATTTCTGTCAAAATGAAGGCGAGAAATTGAAACGCCCAACAGATGTAGAAAGGAAGTCCCGCCTTACAGTTAAAAGAGCCAATCACCTTATAGATACAGACATCACCTGTCAATCAACTCGAGAACGCACTTGAGTTGTTGTTTTTTTGCGTTATATGAGGTAAATAAGCACAATTTATGATACCAGTGTTGTCAGATGTTATATGAAATATGATCTTTGATCATAATCTTGACCAACCGTTTTGAAGATTTTGGTCTTTCCCCATTCAAGTAGATCGGAGCTGCACTGTCATGACAGGAAATAGCCTCCCAAGAGTGTTCCAAAGATGGCAGACATTGGACTGACTTGGTAGAAAGACTTTGACGATATGCTCTTCGGGATATTCACTATGTAGCTTTTATACTGCCAGCAAAATCATACATCAGTACATTATGAACAGTTTTAATCCCAAAGTGTTGTTGCAGTCCAGTGATTTACAAACGCTTTGCTAATCTGTTTGATCAAATCAATAAAAAGAACTGGTTCAATAGAACCATTTGTCAGTGAATCAGGACTGTAATAGTAGCACATCTGCATTTAAAACAGAGGAATACAAGTACAATGCATTACTGATGCTTTCACTGTGTTTTCACAGCACTCCCTCCAAACAAGGCCATGGCAAAGCGTCGTTCTCTCGCTCAGTGTTTCAGGAGGACAGCAGTGAGGAGACGTCTGGAACAGAGAACGACTCCTACTCATTGGGTGGAGGCCGAGTCTCACACTGTGTGTACAGCAACACAGACACTTCATATGATCCTGCATGTGACATGTTCATAGGCTGACCTGTGTGTGTGTGTTTGCAGTAGTTCGAGGCAGGGGGCGCTCTGGGTGCTGGATGAGCTCAGATGACTATAGTTCGCTGGATGCTCTCGATCTGGTATGGGCCAAGTGCAGAGGATACCCCTCTTACCCCGCTCTGGTGAGTTGCATACTGCTGAGTGTACTACTTTTGAATAAATATTGTGACAATACAGTTCTGAGCTTGGTCATTTGTTTATGTTAGGTAAGTTTAGTGTTTAGCAGTAGTTTATTGCTAATAAAACAGATCTCAGTACTGTGCTTCACTTGTATTAAACCAGATGAGCTGGTGATGGTCATGTGGGAGATGCAGATTTGAATACTGTAACATAAAGAAGTGCTGTTACTGTTACCAGCAGAGGGCTGTTTCAGTCCATGTGTGACTGTAATTGTGATCATCTGTTTTGACTAGAGGAAGACCGATATATACCGATTAATCAGCGCTATGGCCGCACTGGAGGAGTCTACAGTTAGAATGTCTTGTTTCTATTTTATAACAGTGGAAATAAGTCATTTAAAAATAAATTTGATCCTCACTTCAATGCATATTGTCTTCTTATGATTAGATAATCACGTGTTTTAAATTGAAGTGAGGGCGTGCACATAAAAATGTAACTATGTGGAAACACATCACTTATTTCCATTAAACCTCATCTGGAGAAATATGTATACAAAACCCTTAATCTAGTGAATATATAGGCTGTAAAAGGCTTCATTTGGTAAATACAGAGCATTGTGTCTTCCTCATTTCAAAATAAGAGTCCCCGCTGTGTTTTGGGCTTGTTTATAGTATACATTTTTTGTGGTTATTATTGGGATTTTGGTTCAGCAATAAACAGCATTTGGGATTTTATTCATTTTGGACTCCTGTCACCTCATAATGTCCATTATAGTACGGAAAGACTAAGATTTCATTTTTTTTTTAACTACCGACCGATTAATTGGTTATCTGCCTTTTCCACCACCATAGTTAATGGTATTTGCAGAATCCACTATCAGTCGACCTCTAGTTTTGACCCGTTGTATTCTCCCCTCAGATCATTGATCCTAAGATGCCACGAGAGGGTGTGTTCCACAGGGGTGTCCCAATCCCTGTCCCACCTCTAGAGGTGCTCAAACTGGGAAAGCAGATGACACAGGAGGCGCGAGAACATCTCTTCCTAGTGCTCTTCTTCGACAACAAGAGGACCTGGTTAGTCACACACATGCACTTTTATTTATCTATCTAAACAGGGACAAACCATAAACTTGTGCTTTTATATATGTATGTCTGATTAGAATTAATATAGTTTAATCTCAAGCCTAAAAGAAGACTTTTTGCATTTGTTCTTCAGTTATGTATACAGGTGCATCTCAATAAATTAGAATGTCATGGAAAAGTTCATTTATTTCAGTAATTCAACGCAAATTGGGAAACTCGTGTATTAAATAAATTCAATGCTCACAGACTGAAGTAGTTTAAGTCTTTGGTTCTTTTAATTGTGATGATTTTGGCTCACATTTAACAAAAACCCACCAATTCACTATCTCAAACAATTAGAATACATCATAAGACCAATAAAAAAAACATTTTTAGTGAATTGTTGGCCTTCTGGAAAGTATGTTCATTTACTGTATATGTCCTCAATTCTTGGTAGGGGCTCCTTTTGCTTTAATTACTGCCTCAATTCGGCGTGGCATGGAGGTGATCAGTTTGTGGCACTGCTGAGGTGGTATGGAAGCCCAGGTTTCTTTGACAGTGGCCTTCAGCTCATCTGCATTTTTTGGTCTCTTGTTTCTCATTTTCCTCTTGACAATACCCCATAGATTCTCTATGGGGTTCAGGTCTGGTGAGTTTGCTGGCCAGTCAAGCACACCAACACCATGGTCATTTAACCAACTTTTGGTGCTTTTGGCAGTGTGGGCAGGTGCCAAATCCTGCTGGAAAATGAAATCAGCATCTTTAAAAAGCTGGTCAGCAGAAGGAAGCCTGAAGTGCTCCAAAATTTCTTGGTAAACGGGTGCAGTGACTTTGGTTTTCAAAAAACACAATGGACCAACACCAGCAGATGACATTGCACCTCAAATCATCACAGACTGTGGAAACTTAACACTGGACTTCAAGCAACTTGGGCTATGAGCTTCTCCACCCTTCCTCCAGACTCTAGGACCTTGGTTTCCAAATGAAATACAAAACTTGCTCTCATCTGAAAAGAGGACTTTGGAACACTGGGCAACAGTCCAGTTCTTCTTCTCCTTAGCCCAGGTAAGACGCCTCTGACGTTGTCTGTGTGTGGTGGCTCTTGATGCCTTGACCCCAGCCTCAGTCCATTCCTTGTGAAGTTCACCCAAATTCTTGAATCGATTTTGCTTGACAATCCTCATAAGGCTGCGGTTCTCTCGGTTGGTTGTGCATCTTTTTCTTCCACACTTTTTCCTTCCACTCAACTTTCTGTTAACATGCTTGGATACAGCACTCTGTGAACAGCCAGCTTCTTTGGCAATGAATGTTTGTGGCTTACCCTCCTTGTGAAGGGTGTCAATGATTGCCTTCTGGACAACTGTCAGATCAGCAGTCTTCCCCATGATTGTGTAGCCTAGTGAACCAAACTGAGAGACCATTTTGAAGGCTCAGGAAACTTTGCAGGTGTTTTGAGTTGATTAGCTGATTGGCATGTCACCATGTTCTAATTTTTTGAGATAGTGAATTGGTGGGTTTTTGTTAAATGTGAGCCAAAATCATCACAATTAAAAGAACCAAAGACTTAAACTACTTCAGTCTGTGTGCATTGAATTTATTTAATACACAAGTTTCACAATTTGAGTTGAATTACTGAAATAAATGAACTTTTCCACGACATTCTAATTTATTGAGATGCACCTGTACTTTTTACAAATGAGGATTTTCCAAATGTCCTCAAAGGAGAATTTTGTCATATTTTGCTCTCTTCTGGGGGCTAATTTTTCCCCAAAGTATATTTATCAACACACACACAAACACTTGTGTTCTTCCTTGTGTGGGGAATATTCCATGTGTTGAATGAAACATGAAGTTCCAGAGGAAAAAATAAAACTTCTGTTATAAAATTTGCCACTGCGGTAAAAGATGATGTCGAGAGTCACAACAGATGTTTTTGTTTTTAGTAGATGGTTTATATACATTTCATTGTGTCTCTCACACTATCAGTTAAAAGTTTGGCCACACTGACTGAATTTACGTTTCTCATGATTTTGAAGCATTTTGATCTCAAGGCTTCTGCTTGAAATTAGTTTTGTAGACATATTATTTGTGCCTACATCTTAATTTCTTTATAAAGCTGTTTTATTTATTTATTTATTTATTTTTTTTATTGTAGAAATCAAGTGACTGTACATGGGTAGTTTAGAGTAGTTTAACATGTTTTGTTCACTATATAATTGCTATACTTCCATTTGTGTTATTTCATAGTTTTAATGACTTTATAATGATAATAATATAGAGTGAGTAGTGTCCAATAGGGCTGGGCGATATGTAAAAAATATTTTAGGGATAATTGCCTTAAAAAATATCGTGATATCTGATTACATCGTCAACCCCTCTGACGAGGGTCAGTGAATTTTTTGGCTTTATTGATTTTGCTTTAAAAAATGTTATTCATTTATTGAAACAAAAAACGTAAAGGACATTTCTAAATTCAAATTGCATTTTAAACGAAAAAAGTGATCAAAAAATCTTATTTAACCACCTTCCCAAATCCAAACATTTACCATCTCCAACGGCCCCATTTGCCATCATGCAAGCATCCGTCAACGACAACAGGTGGAAAATTACTAATAGCATACAGATTAAGAACTAAATACAATTATAAATGTAAAGACAATAATAATCAAAATAAATAAGCCTAATAAATTCCCTTGTGTTCTCAAAATAATACTGTCAAATGTGTGTTCTTATCAAATTTGTGTTTGTATTGCGTTTTAGTAATACAGTTTATGCTGCCTAAAGAAAATAAAATAAAATTCAACTTTAGGTTCAAGGTGAAAGTGTCTTGCATTACTTCGATTTAATCACTTTTGTAATTTGCAGCATTCTCAGAGACAGTATTCTTGCAAACAGTTTTCAGATGAATGAAACAGAGAAAAAAAAAGAGTGAAAACTCTTTACATGCGCTTGTTCCACATAACAGGCTCGTGCTGCACGCCTCTGAACAAGCAACGAATCAGACACGAGCAGTAGCTGTGTTTCCAAGTTGTGAATTTAATTTATTCGAAAAATCTGAATATCGCAAAAACAATGTGCAGATAAAGCTGCGTTTCCATCCCTTGCGTTCAAAAGAACAAAATCGTCATTTCCAGGGAAATTGTAGCGACTGTGTGACTTTTATTAATAAAATACTTGCGGTTTTGGACACGCAGACAAAACACTTTAATAACTCGTTTCATGACTGGAAAAGACAGCGCATCACACAGTTCTGGGAGCACTATGTGTGTGTGTGTGTCCTCCATCATGACTTAAAAGTATAAATAAACCTGCTCTTCTGGAAAAAGTACAAGTTTGTGATTAATTTATTTGCTCTGCAAACTCTCTTCAGGCTTTGGATTTTTCAGGACACCGGTGTTTCAGAATGACCAGGGCAACAATTCAGTTGCGATGAATGGTCCGTTGGTTCATCCAGTTATGAATTATTCAGTCACATGATTTTTTGATGTGCATCTTGCATTCCTGTTAAATTCAATAGGAGTTTATTCTGTAAATGTGTTTCCATCATAGTTTATGCGTATTTCTTCTTATCGAATAAAAATGTATCCACCTCAAGCGAGCGTATAAGTTTTCCATGTGCATTTTAAGATTTTATTTGCATGTTGGTGTTTCCATCCAGCAGATTTTTTGCGATATCCTAAAATGCGCATAAAAAAAGCATTGATGGAAACACAGCTATTGACGGCTTTTCTTTTGTCTGTTCTTAAAAATATAATAAAGTGTGTTTCTTCAAGAGCATGTCTTTATGACTACTATCATTTCTTGTCATGTGTCTGTAGCGGTGGGGGCGTGGTCGAGCATTTGCCCGGAGAGAGAAAAAGTGGAAAGGGTGCATACACCTGAGCCCTACAATGACTAACACCTGTTTCTAATTGCAGTAAGCATCGGGGAGAGCGATAAAGCGTGGCCATGCCAGAGACCAGGGGAGAGAGCTACCAGATAGAAAGAGACTGAATTGAGTTATGATTTTGATCTAATGTGTATTGTGCTGAAAAGCCATTTTTGAGTTTGTTTAATTAAAAGTCCTACCTTTAAGTTGAAATCCTACATTTCCCGTTTCCTCCTTTCCCACCCAACGAACCTCTTCATACAACCAACTGCGAGGACTCCATGACAGCGTACTTCCTCCAATTTTCATGGGTTTTGGCACCAGTGTGAAGAGGTTCATTGGGTGGGAAAGGAGGAAACAGGAAATGTAGGATTTCAACTCAAAGGTAGGACTTTTAATTAAACTCAAAAATGTTTTTTCAGCACAATACACATTAGATCAAAATCATAACTCAATTCAGTCTCTTTCTATCTGGTAGCTCTCTCCCTTGGTCTCTGGCGTGGCCGCTCTTTATCACTCTCCCCGATGCTTACTGCAATTAGAAACAGGTGTTAGTCATTATCGGGCTCAGGTGTATGCGCACTTACCGCTTTCTCTCTCTCCAGATGAACGCTCGACCACACCCCCGCCGCCACAGTGTCACTCAGAGACGTCTTGCAGAAGGTTGACGGTCTGTTGCAGGTAGATGAAAAAATCACCATCACTATTTGAAAAAAGTAATTTTTGATCAAATCTAGAGAGGCCCCATTTCCAGCAGTCATAACTCCAACACCTTATCCTTGAGTAATCTTGCTAAATTGCTAATTTGGTACTAGAAAATCACTTGCCGTTATATCAAACACAGTTGAAAGCTATTTGGTTTGTTAAATGAAGCTTAACATTGTCTTTGTGTTTGTTTTTGAGTTGCCACAGCATGCAATAGACTGGCATGTCTTAAGGTCAATATTAGGTCAAAAATGGCAAAAAAGAAACCGCTTTCTCTAGAAACTCATCAGTCAATCATTGTTTTGACGAATGAAGGCTATACAATGTTTGAAATTGCCCTCAGATGTTGCAGGCATAAGCAACGTGTGGTCTGAGGACTCGGTTCATGAGCCGCTGGAACGTAGCCGAAGCCCCAAACAAACCGTACGGAAGCGTCACAAATTGGTGTAAGCCGAACGGTGTGGAGAAGGCCGTTTTCTCATGGGATATTGGGGTTAAGGGGATCTGCCAATAGCCCTTTGTCAAATCCAGTTTCGAATAAAAACTAGCTGTGCCTAACCTATCGAGCAGTTTATCAATATGAGGCATTGGGTATGCATCAAATTTAGACAACTCATTTACTTTCCGATAATCCACGCAGAACTGGACCAACCCATCACTCTTAGGAACCAGCACCACCGGACTGGACCATTCACTGTGGGATTCCTCTATTACTCCCATCTTGAGCATTGCATCCAATTCTTCTCGTACAACTTTTTTCTTGTGCTCGTAAAGCCGGTAGGGACGAGTACGTACCACGACCCTGGGCGTAATCTCGATGTGGTGCTGTATGAGGTTTGTACGACCAGGCAGAGGCGAGAACACGTCTGCAAAAAATTTTTGTAACTTGGCAACCTCTGTGAGTTGAGACGGCAAGAGGTGGTCTCCACAAGTGACCGGGGTGAGATGATTGGCTTTTAAGTTCACCTCCGGCCTGAGCTCCGCCCTCTCTGGAACCACCATTGCCAACATCACAGGGACCACCTCCCTCCATTATTTCAGGAGGTTGAGATGGTATATTTGATGTGCATCACCTCTGTCTGTTCGTTTTACCTCATAAACGAGATCTCCCACTCGTCGTGTGATCTCAAAGGGCTCTTGCCACATGGTGAGTAATCTGGAGCTCGATGTTGGGAGTAATACAAGCACTTTGTCTCCCGGTGCAAATTCCCGTAGCCGAGTGCCCCATCATATAGTCGGGTTTGATGTTTTTTCTCCTGTGTTAGTCGACCCAAAGTGTGGAGTTTTGCTGTAAGATCAAGAACATACTGAATTTCGTTTTTACTGTTTGAAGGTCCCTCCTCCCAATCTTCCCACATGACGTCGAGCACACCACGTGGCCGATGCCCATACAGCTTCTCAAATGGGGAATACCCTGTGGTGGCTTGGGGGACCTCACGAACAGCAAATAATAGGGGTTTGAGCCACTTATCCCAATTCCTAGCGTCCTCGTGCACGAATTTACGAATCATATTTTTCAGGGTTTTATTAAATCGTTCCACCAACCCATCTGTTTGTGGGTGATAAACACTGGTGCGAATCGATTTAATGGCCAATAATTTATACAGTTCGCGTAGTGTTCGTGACATGAAATTAGTGCCTTGATCTGTGAGGATTTCTTTCAGAATCCCCACTCGGAAGATAATTTTGAAGAGTCCTCTGCAGCACTATGTGCTGAGATGTTGCGCAGAGGCACTGCTTCCGTGTATCCCGTTGCGTAATCCACCAGAACTAACACAAAGCAATGCCCCTGTACAGTCCTTTCTAATGGCCCAACGAGGTCCATGCCAATTCTTTTGAAGGGGACCTCGATTAATGGAAGCGGGCGCAATGGTGGTTTTGGGGCGGCCGGCGGATTCATCAGCTGCACACCACCTGCGGACAGCCCCATGAATGCCCAGCCAATAGAAACGTGCCATTAGACGGTTTAACGTTTTTTCTTGCCCTAAGTGACCCACAATCGGATTATGATGAGCCATCTGGAATAGCATTTCCTGACGGCTTTTCGGTATCAACAGTTGGGTTGTATCATCTTTTGTCTGAGTGTCCTGCGTCACTCGAGACAACCTGTCTTTAAAAAATGAAAAATACGGATATGCTAGTGCAACGTCTGGCTGGAGGCGTTGACCATCAGTCACTTTCCCTTGATCAAAAGCATGCCTAAGGGACTCATCTCACAACTGCTCCAGAGGGAAATCCCCAGCAGGGAACCCTCTAAGGGCTGGGAAAGCCGAGACTTTCCCCCTCCCTTACGTAATCCTGACATGGAGCTGATATTGACGGCCCTGGCTCCACCTCCCCAGCCAGCGCTTCACACCCCACACACCGATACGCTTTGTTGCAGGACCCATCTACACACATTCCCCTCAATAAAGTTGTAAATGCCAGCCAATTAATTCCCAGAATTAGTGGATGGGTGAGGCGGGAATTAACCGCAGCCTCGACACTATGTTTTTGTCCCCGAAATTGAATAGTAACTGTTACTACAGGGTAACTTTAAATATCCGCTTGCACACACCTCACCTTCACCCTCCGCCCCGTGCCCAAAGCCTCGTCTTGAACCAAACATTGGTGGATAGTGGTTTGATTACAACTGGTATCCACCAAAGCTTGATATGTACTTCCTCTGATACTCACAGGTATGTGGTATGTTCCAGCTCGATCGGGAGCAGCCCGTGGGGTGTCGGGGACCCGGACCAACACTTCCAGTTCCATCATGGGGCATTGGTCCTGGAAGTGCCCTGGCTTCCTGCAACTCCAACAAGCCAGCCCAGACACTTAAGCCCACACCCGTGGCAGCGGATTTACCAGCCTGGGGAGAAGAGTGAAAAGAGACAGGGGGAACCACCGGCTGGAAAAACCCCCGTGACCGGGGAGCTGGTTTGAGGGTAAACATCCCCAGTTTCAGGGGAAATGGGGTGGGGGGGGACTCCTCCATCCCCAGGTGCGCTGCCATATGGTCCTTAGCCAGCTGGATGGCCTCCTCCTGTGACGCCGGGCGGTGGCACTGGACCCATTCTGCTGTTCCGGTCGGCATACGAAGGACAAACTGCTCCAGCACCACCAGAACAATGACTTCCACAGCATCACGCTCCTCCGCCAGCAGCCACCTCCGGCAGGCGTCACGGAGCTTTTGGGCAAACGCAAAAACGCCGTGCTCGCTCAGCATTAGTGAGTGGAAGTGCTGTCGTTGTTGCTCTGGGCTGTAGCCGACCCATTGCAAGATGGCTTTCTTTAGGTCATCATACACCAGGAGGTTCGCTGTAGGCAGATGTTGTCAAGTTGGGCTTCCCCGGACAACAGAGGAAGGAGGCAGGCCACCCACTGTGACTTCGGCCATTTCCACAGCTCCGCCGTCTGCTCGAACAACTCTATAAATGCCTCTGGTTCGTCGTGCATTTTCATAAGGGTGAGCAGGGGCATGGAAGCTATTGGGTCCAGGGTCATGGCTGAGCCTTGCTCCTGTTGTATGAAGCTCCGGAGCGCCTGCCGTTCCTCCGCTTGAGCCCGGAGAATTGCCTGGAAACACTGGTCTTGGTCTCGACGTAGCTCAAGCAGGGCCTGGTGTTGAGCCTGGTGCATGCTGGCGAGAGATTTGATGACTTCGGCCAGCGGCAATGACTCCATGATGACGTATTGTCTTCCTCAAGATCCCGGGTTTTGGCACCACTGTAACAGGACTGGTCGGTATGGGAATGAGGAAGCGAGGTTCAGGTATCTTCCAAACACTTTATTCACAAATGAAACACTCTAACATATGGGTAACACTCTAACGCATCGCACTCCTGAGCATTGCCTTTAAATTGTTTAACTTGGGTCAAATGTTTTGGGTAGTTTTCCACAAGCTTCTCACAATACGTTGCTGGAATTTTGGCCCATTCCTCCAGACAGAACTGATGTAACTGAGTCAGGTTTGTAGACCTCCTTGCTCGCACATGCTTTTTCAGTTCTGCCCACAAATGTTCTATCGGATTGAGGTCAGGGCTTTGTGATGGCCGCTCCAATTCCTTGACTTTGTTGTCCTTAAGCCATTTTGCCACAATTTTGGAGGTATGCTTCATGTCTTTAACTTCCTGGATGATGTCTTGAGATGTTGCTTCAATATATCCACTGTGGCAGGGTGAGCAAGAGACAGACACAGTGGGTGTGGCGTCAAGCCTCAGAGAGGCATTTATTGGAAACAATAATAAACATAAAATGTCCAAAAGGGATACTAAAGTGTCCAAGGGGGAGTAGTGTTCATAATAAAAGAGGGAATCTGGCATCCTCACGGTGAACTGGGCTCCATGAAAGGAGCGGGGTAGTGTCCATAGGATAGCCCAGGCACGGGCTGGGTCAGTCGGACGCTCACGCTCCCCTCCAAAGTCCACAGCACGTGGGGCAGCGGCGTCACTGGCGACTGTCTTCCCAGGCCTGTGGCAAGCGTGAGGGGAAGGCGGCCTGGCATCTAGCCCGTCGGCGGCAACGTGAGCAGTTCACCCCCGGCGACTCATTACAATGTCCGAGGGTCCGAAGAAAGGGTCCGGCAGCGCGTCCACTCGTCCGATCCCTCCCAGCTCTGGGCGTGCGGGGATGCCAGTGTGTGCACACATGGAGATTTGAAGCCGGCTCCCCGAGAAGAGGTGCGCACTGCGTTTTAAAGACAGCGGTGATGAAGCATTATCCCCATCAGGTGTGCTTCATTTACCACTGACCAAACGAGGCTTATTAATTATGCACCTCGTCTTGCTCTTCCGCCCAACTCCCATCGTGAGCCTGGCTGAAGGGCAGCCCTAAGAGGCGGGGTGACGATGACGTGCCAGAGGGGCAGATCATTCCGCCACACCACATAATTTTCCTTCCTCATGATGCCAACTATTTTGTGAAGTGCACCAGTCCCTCCTGCAGCAAAGCACCCCCACAACATGATGCTGCCACCCCCATGCTTCAAGGTTGGGATGGTGTTCTTCGGCTTGCAAGCCTCACCCTGTTTCCTCCAAGCATAATAATGGTCACTATGCCCAAATAGATCAATTTTTGTTTTATCAGACCAGAGGACATTTCTCCAGAAAGTAAGATGTTTGTCCTCATGTGCACTTGCAAACTGTAGTTTGGCTTTTTTATGGTGGTTTTGGAGCAGTGGCTTCTTCCTTGCTGAGCAGCCTTTCAGATTATGTCGATATAGGACTCGTTTTACTGTGGATATAGATACTTGTCTACCTGTTTCCTCCAGCATCTTCACAAGGTCCTTTGCTGTTGTTCTGGGATTGATTTGCGCTTTTCGCACCAAACTACGTTCATCTCTAGGAGATAGAATGTGTCTCCTTCCTGAGCGGTATGATGGCTGCGTGGTCCCATGGTGTTTATACTTGCGTACTATTGTTTGTACAGATGAACGTGGTACATTCAGGCATTTGGAAATTGCTTCCAAGGATGAACCAGACTTGTGGAGGTCCACAAATTTTTTTCTGAGGTCTTGGCCGATTTCTTTATTTTCCCATGATGTCAAGCACGACATGAATAATCAACACTTCTGGAAACATAATTTGATGAAAAAAATCTGACTTTCTGTAGCTTGGTGGTATTTAAAATTTCACAACATATGTGGACATACATTTTTAGGAAATCTATTTGCTCTAAAAAAAATATTTATTTTTTTTGCTTGTTTATAGGTACTACTAATTACAAATTAAAAAGGGAAATGGAAAATGCACACAGCAGTCACGCTCGGGTCTCAGGAGGTTAAAGGTTATCGTTAAAAATCAATTCCCCTATGGAGAAAATTTATGTGATTTTTACTTCCACAACCAGACTGTTGTACTCTATTTGCAACAACAACGTTCAATACATCACACAAAACCAAAAGTTTCAGTTTAAGGTGTAGAAACTCATGTACAGTATACTGTATGATAAATGAATATAAGATGTACGTGTGATAGTTCCATCAACTGGCCTGAAACTCTCTCACACTGACCCTGGGCCACAATCCTTATTGTTAATCCTTGCCAGAGAACATGATGTAAGGCACAAAATGAGTCCTGTATAAATGTGTGTGTGATTGTTTGTACAGGCAATGGCTGCCACGCTCCAAACTGGTTCCTCTCGGTGTCAATCAGGATCTGGACAAGGAGAAGATGCTGGAGGGCAGGAAGTCAAACATCAGGAAGTCTGTTCAGGTGGCGTACCACCGCGCCATGCAGCACCACAACAAAGTCCAGGGTGACCCCAGCAGTGATACCAGCGAAAGCGACTGAACACACACACACACACACACGCACATACACGTCCAACCGGCAAAACTACATACAGTGAAGCATTCACACTGAAGTATAGCACAAAATAATTTTCTTAACAAAATATATGAGCATCCTTAAAGCAAGGTAAACTAAAGAAAAGTAAACTTAATTCAAGAGAAATTCCCTGAAAAGGAATATTCCTGGTTCAACACAAGTGAAGCTCAGTTGATGTTTTTTGTGGCATAATGTTGATTACCACAAAAAATTATTTCAACTCGTCCCTCGATTTCTTTCTAATGGAAGTCAATGGGGTCAATCCGTAAATGTTAAATACTCACTGTTTCAAAAGTATAGACACAAGACAAACAATATATGTGTTAACATGATTTTACTGTGATAAAATCACTTAAATTACCATAAAAACATCAATATAAACAAATATAAGTGTCAAATAATACATAAGTTTTATCAGAAGAATTAATGTAAGTGCTTTTATAAAATTATAAGTTTCACATTTCTGCCTTTTAAACCCTCCAATAATTGTCCCCATTGACTTCTATTGTAAGTGTCTCACTCTAACTTCCATTTTACATTTTTTTAAAGAAAAGGAGAGACGAATCAAAATGTATTTTGTAGAAATCAACATTATGCCACAAATTCTGTCGACTGAGCTTAACTTGTATTGAACCCGGAATATTCTTTTAAAACAAGATGCATTTACTTGAGAAGCAAAATTGCATTCTAGTAGACTTGTTTTAATAGAAATACATTTATTTTTCTCACTCCACTGGCAAAATAGGTGATAGAATTTTAATTTTTATACTATCTTATGTAATTTAGCTTCTTATGTAATCCATCTTAACTGGAAAACAAACAAAAAAAGTTTAAGAAAATATTTTTTGTGCAGTGTTTGAAACTATTAACAAAGATGTATTTAAACTGAAAGACACACACACTGTAATACTCTCTACTCTGGTGCTAAATTGCTTCAGGCCTGATGTTAAAGGACGTGTCCTCAGGATGTGTGTCTGAACGTGTTCACAGGTTAAATGTGACTTTTTCAGGTGCAGCCAATAATAAAGGACAAACACACAGTCCATGTACCTCACACTACAGCCAGTATTCAATATTTGATGAATTCTTTGATAGACTTCTGCTTACCACTAAAAAAAGGCATGAATTGTGATTTTCACAATGCGTGTGAAACCACAACCCCAAATTTAGCACATCTAAACCATGTGCTCTGCTGTTCGTGTGTGTGTGTGTGTGTGTGTGTGTGTGTGTGTGTGTGTGAGTGCGTGTACACGTGAGCGAGAATTCATGTTCCGTTAAATGTGGCTGAAATGAAGAGCATGCAGCACATTTTATTTTTAAAAGAAATTGGTAATGTATTTATTTGTTCTTCCAAATGAGACAAACCCTCCTCTTCCCATAAACGCACCCACACACACCTTCACCTCGTGAATCAGTGTATCTGTCGGTGTTTGTTGTGTTTATATTTTGTGACCTGTGTTGTTTCTTGAATGAATGGATGGATGAATGCATTGATAACTAACTGTTGTCTGATAATGTGCCAGTTCTGTTACTGTAGAACTTTTATATATATATATATATTAATAAATACATGCAATAGACTTTAATAAAAGGTTTGAGTTTTTTTACATCTGTTTCATGAGTGATTTTTGTTAGTGAAGAATCATTAAGTCTGTTTGTAAAGGGTGTGAAATGAGAGGATTTAAATTCAAATCTGTTGTGAGTAATCTGTTAAATAATCATATCATCAGTTTAATCAATAAGTAGGATTTAAACAATTAAAGGTGCACTCTGAAAATGTTTACTCATAAATGTTACTCCCGTAGTGATTCATAATTTTGAAACATATAAAATGAGATGAAGACTGCAGTCATTTCAGTAACCTTATAAAAGCGGTTTTATTCTACATGTTAGAATCACATGAATACTGCTTGCTTAATCTCAGTAACTGTCCTTTTATTGGACACTTTCACTCGATTAAAGTAATCATGGCTGACTGTGAATAATACATTTCTACAATGGCATCAGAAACTGAAAACTATTGATTTTAAATTATGCTGCATCCACACCAGTAGTTGTCAGTGTAAGTCCAAGATGACATATACAAAACATAATTGAGTGCACCCAGGGGCGGGTTTACGATTTCGGAGGCCCCAAGCAACCAACCAACCCGGGGCTCCATTTCGAAAATCTTGGCTTAAAAAATAACAAAACTGAGTTTAAATCATAATTTTAAATTGATCCTATCAGCCATTGTAGCCAAGTACATTCAAAATGTTGGAAGGTCACGACATGGCACGCAGCAGCTTGCCCGTGTCCACTCTTCTGTGCCTCGTGACACGGTTCAGCGCCTGCACCATTTCCTATAGGAACCCCTAGTGTCACCACATCGACACAACTTCGAGTGAGTGACAGACAGGGAACATCTTGGTTACCGATGTAACCTCTGTTCCCTGATGGAGGGAATGAGACCATGTGTTGATGCGACTGCGCTGAACCGGCCGCTGACATGGCCAAGACTCTCTATCAGCTCCTCAACATCAGTCTGAATAAGTGATGCACGCCATCTTCTTTTATACCTATATGTCCTGGGCAGATAGTGGCTTGCAAATTCCACTGCCCAGTTTTCATTGGCCTTTCCTATTTTAAGCAAAGGTGATTGGGGCTCTCAAGATCGAACCCCTAGTGTCACAACATCGACACAATGTCTCGTTCCCTCCATCAGGGAACAGAGGTTACATCAGTAACCAAGACGTTACTTATATTTTGAATTTTAAATACGTAATCCCGTTACATGCATTCCGTTACTCCCAAACCCTAGCGTTGTAGGTGCTACGGGTTGTTTAGATCAGTTTTACTATCAGAAATAATTAATAATTAATTATTATTAATTAATATTTAAAATTAAATAATAGAATTTATTTAAATTATATCCTCGGGGCACCATACTTTGATGAGAAAAATGATAGCAAGTTACTGATCGAGTCTCAGAAAAAAAATCTACCCTGAAGGTTGAGTATTTTAATTATTAATCAAAATAATCAAAAGGGGAGGAACTAGTTAAATTATTGCCATACAAATCTAATAGTAATCTAATTACAGTTAGTTTCTAACACCAATAAAATAACAGTATGCTGAGGTAACATGGGAGTTCTTGACTTGGCAGAGGCTGGCTTCAACACAATATTCAATCAAAAACAAACAGGAGTTCTTCTTATTAAAATATAACAAGATTTATTATAATCAAGCAGTAATGAACACAGCCAATACTAGCTGAATATAACCAAAACATAACAAGGAAATCCTAAACTAACAGTGGAGCTATATGCTAGTGTGTGTGTGTGTGTGTGTGTGTGTCTAGATGCGGTAACAAAGGAACCAAAATGGAGGATCAGATTCAAAATGGAGGATTAGATCCAAAATGGAGCTGATACCATGTGAGGGTGGAAATGAGCGGACACAAAAAAGGAACTGATGAAACAGGCGGGAGAATTTGGTTCACCGGCCTGAGTCGGACATAAACCGCGGCACCGCTCACTCAGTGAATATCAGTGAGAGAGAGAAAAGGTGCATGCAATTTAATTGAGGGTAACCGCTCCTAACAGCAGGACTGAATTACTAGTTCAGATCACTCAACAAAACAAACTTCACTCAAAAATGAAAATCTCCCAACTTAAAACAGCAAACAGCGAGCAGAGTTTAACATACAAAATATACTCAAAACATCAGCATTTAGAATCAAATATAAGATTTTGTTGTGCAAGAAAATCAGTTTCTAATCTAAATCTGCCCAGATAGCAAGCCTTACTTGGGAAATCCTGTGTGATTTCAGTAGGGTTGTCCGTTAGAATTCCTGTGGCGTTGAGTGGTCAGGAGAAACGTCTGAATGGTCCCTTGTCTTACACTCGTCAGCGAAAAGAAGCGTCTCTGCTTTATTCTTCAGATCCAGCGGTGCAGAAGGTATTCAACGTTTACAGAAAAAGAGGGAGAAGGGAAACTGGTCGCCTTTCCGTTTTTCAAAATAAATTCACTGTTGTCTTGCAGTGAAACTGAACCGGTTATTATAAGTATACTAGAAGACTTGAACAAAGCTAAGTTAATCTTACTCTACTGTGGCCGGATGGTGAGGTTAGAAAAACGTGGTCTCTTTGTTCTTAGTCCAAAAAGGAGGGAAAACTCCTTCAGTACTGCACAATACAGATGTCCTGTAACATCCAGATGGATCTTAGCACAGAGAGGCTGAACTACATCTGTCTGCTGGTTTTATTGACAAGATGACATCATCAGTCGTAGGCCGCTTTCAACCAATAGCATTTGAGACTGGGTTCATAGGCAGGACTTCACATCCAGTTGTGAAATTGTGAAGGATCCTGGGAAACTGAGTTCAATGTCTCTCCTTTAATTATAGAACAAAGGGCCATGCGGTCTCTGCTGCCATTTTTAGTGTGCCAAGGCCCTACAACCCCCCCCCCCCCCCGCCTTTGGTCTTAAGGTTGGGGTTCCTGCCACAGTCCTTGAGAGCAACCCAAAAGTTGAACAGTCCATGTGTCCTGGGTTAGCATGAGCTTAGTTCCTGGAAGCATTAACAGTTCATAAAGGCTTTTGACACCTGGGCAGTCATAGTAGGTAACATCAGGGCAGATGAATTCTAACTAGGCTAACTAACATAATTTCTATCAAAACATAGCACTTCACACCGGTAAACACATCAAACATTGCAACAACCCTTTGATATCCCTGAGTTTTCAATGATTATGAAAAGGAAAATGGGAAAGATTGTTACAGTTAGTAAAACTGTTCCTGGGCAGAATTAGGAGCAGTTAGTGGTAGAGGGGTAGACAGGTGAAATGCTGTGGAATGAGTGTCATGGCATCTAGTCTAATGTGTAGTGTTTGGATGTGTCTGTGCATGGCATATGCGATACCTGCCATGATGAACCAACTAAGGAGGAGCCCAAGGGCAGTCAAACTGATGGGGTTCTTGATAAGCCGATAATTTTCCCATACGATTGAGAAATGTAGTCGTGAGCCCAGCTGATTTGAGACTGAACTTTACTAATTTGGTCCCTTCAGCTAGAAGCTGCTGTTGAAGGGTGTCATCAGTAGTGAGGTTGTGGCCTCTGAATACGTCCATCATCTCAATCTCTGAATCGTGTCTCTCTGGACTGAGATGGTGGAGGACAGTGTCGGCTATATGTACATTGGCCCCTTGTGGGACCTTCAAGAACACCGTTTGGTTTGGGATTGTTAATTTAGTGTTTGTGTCATGACGGTCGTATGACATTAGGATATCGGTGGCAGAGGTACTGACAAGCTATCGACTACCAGCTCTTTCTACCCAAGATTCTGTTCCTTTATCTTTAACAGACATACTAGCCTGGCATTTTTGCTCATAGGTGGTCAGTTATATCTCTGTTAAAGGGGTTACTGGGGCAAACCCAATGTATGTCTTTGGTGTTTGTACACATGTTCAGATTGGGAATAAGGTGGAGAGAGGGGTTATCATCGTGGTAGGAAAGCACAGGTGGTGTTTTGATTTGTACATGTACATTATTCTTCCAAAACCCAACGTTCAATATGGATTTTAGTTGGTAAATGTTTTGTTTCTCTATAATGGGTAAGTTAAGGATAAATCCTATTTCTAGGTTCTGAGGATTCACATGGATGGGGATTGCACTGCCAAGGCTGTATGCCACATGTATCTGAGAAGTTTGCACAACGGTGGTAGTGGCAGATCTAAGGATTTGTTCAACCATGTTTAGGGGAACTAGGTAGGATTGGATCTTTCCACCACTCAGGCTGTTAACTGAAGTGCTAATTTCCCACATAAGGTCATGCATTAGATCTCTAACCATTCGCATATGTTATGTCTGATCTCACAACTTCTGACAAGGCATCCAGAGCATGCAAAGTGTTATTTAGAATAGCAGAATGCATGTTTACAGTGAGTATGGTACACTGCATGGCTTTACCCAGATCCTGTAATTGTTCTTGTTGTAACAGGAGTTTCTCTTGGATTGACTCGTAGGCGGCTAAAAGAATTCTGTACTGGCGTACGAATGTGGGTGGTGCATTTGGGTCAGTTGGGATACGAACTGTATGGAGTTTGGTGATTCCACAGTCATTGGAATCCCTTGAGAAAATCTGTTGGAAGTCATGAAACAACTTCCACAGTTTTTGTCTTTGACCCTCTGCCATTAAGGCATCTGCCTTAGTGAGTTGTTGTTCTATTTCATCCTCGAATCCCAGATAAGGTTCCTCTGGCGGCGATTCAGCTTCGTCACCAGTTGAAATCATGTCACCAGAATGAGCAGCAAGGGCGTACACAACCATGTCCGTTTCCATGCCCAAGGCAGTACTGCAGATTTCTTCATTGTGTAGCACCTCATGGCAAGCAACAGTGATCATTTTGTTCAGGAAGGTGAGAAGGAGGTGTTCGAGGTTCTCCCCCCTCGTCAAGGATGGAGGCAGCTCTCCAATGCCCACACTGTCAGCTCGAAGTCATGGAACGAGCTGTCGATCAGCAGCCCTAATGGTCTACGTGCCGTCACAACAATTGGTATGTTTGTTAGGTTCTGGACAAGCAAGTAAGCTGAGTGGTTGTTGAGCTCAAGCAGAGGTGTGCCACAGATGGTCAGGCTGAGTTCCCAGAAGTATGGCAAGGGTTGGAAGAATGCCTGTGAACCCGGTATCATCTGTCCCTTGAGGATCATGAGGCGGACAGTGGCACCTGCAGTTCTAGCTGGGATAGTCAGGTCAAACTCGCTCGCTGCCTGACACGCCTGAGGGATGGTCTGATCAGTCAACATCTGTTCTGAATCAACCCCCACAGGATGGTTTTCAATGCTTGCCTGAGACCATAGGACCTGGTTGACAGTGTCCAGCAGAGCACCTAACCTAACATGGAAATCGGCCCCCACGAAGAGTGAGGGGTCAAGTTGGGGAGTCACACTCATGAAGTGTGTAAACCTCTTCTTTCCAATTTGAATGGAAAGAGCACATATCCCAATAGCCTTGATGGGCCTCTGCGGTGACTCTGCAGAAAGAAAAAGGTGACTTTTGTGCACGAAGGACAGAGAGGAGCTGTTCTGACACAGCTTGTTGTACAAAGCTTGACTAACGGCGGACTTTTCAGACCAGAGTGTGACAAGCACATCATGTACCAAGATACCGTTAGCATGCATGCCTCCAGCTATGCAGGGGCTGTACAAAGCTGGGTGTGAGTTTTGTAGTGAGTAAAGGAATGATTCGTGAGTGCTCGCGGGTCTGCCAAGCTGCGGTGTCGGTGGAGTCACAGATGGCTCAAGAGGCTCAGAGCCAAGATTAGTCTGGCTGTCTGGGTGATGACAGTGCGCTGACTCAAGAACAGTGTCACAAGTGGGCTCTCCTGACTCTTGGATATAAATGACTCTGTCATCTGAAACGTGACGTCTGTGGGCTAGACGGTCCAGATTCAGGGTTGCGACCTGGGCCCACATGTGACTGCGAAGGCAGTCGATCACTGGGGCTAGTCGGTTCAGCAGGTCGTGGCCGATAAGAAGTTGTTCTGTGTCGAAAGCACAGATGTAGATGGGATGGTTGAGGGTCATCTCCTGGAAGGTGATATCAAGCAAAGCACATTTTGTTATGGGAGCTCTGTTTTGTGTGTAGCTGACAAGGCTCACATCACAGGGCTCTGTCTGCAGTGGTTTACCAAGAGAGAGCATTGCCCTGGCGACTTCTGCGAAAGTCTCCTCGCACATTAGGCTGATTTCATACCCGGTGTCCAGTAACGCATGGATGTTTATACACCTTCCTACCGACTCTGAGGTATATAGGCATCTGGCATTACCCTTGTGGACAAGGTCTCCCAAGAATTGAAGGAGCGGAGCATGGGTACTGGGCATGACTGCCACTGGGTCTCCCCTGTGTTCTTCCCACGGCCTACAAAGTAGACTCTGGGGGAAGAGGGGGAAAGTGTATGGCCTAGTCATGCTGACGGACTGTCACCATCGGGTTCCTTGTGGCCATCGTCTGGCCCTTCAATGTGCTTTGTCATGTCCGCTAGGCTTTTCTGGATGAGGCTGAGCTGATGCTTCAGATCACTCTTTCCAGGAGGCTCCAAACAATTCCCTTTGTTTCCATTCCAATGTCTGGGATTTTTCACAAAAACAATTCCTTTTCTTTGGAAAGGGATTCTGTTTTGGGGGTTTTTTCTGACCCTGGGAGGGACCCTTGTGGTCATTCCCTTGGTTCCTCCCACCCCCCTGTGGGTGGTTGGGCAAGCGCTTTGGGGCTGCCACTTCGCTGCTTACTCTAGATTGAGGCATTTCATAGCCCTCAAGCCCCAAGTCTGCCCTCTCTGAAGACTGGATATCTAGGACTCTGACATCATCTTTTTGTTTATCAGTCAGATGCACGACTGTTTCCCAAGTCATCTGGGCCATCTTTCTAATTCCCTGCATGGTCGGTCTACCCTGTTTGCACATCAGTGTAATGTGGGTTCTCACGCAGGGGTGGAGGTTATGAAGGAAGAGAGATCTGAAACCTCGTTCTTCTTCCAGACCTGGCTCAATACTTCCTTGGAAGTATGCATTCCTTGAATGCCTATAGTACTCCCTGGGAGGCTCCAACTGCTTCTGTTGGATGCGGATGGCACTGAGGGTGGCTGATGTTTCATCAGTATATGGCGAGTACTCCTCGCACAGAACCCTGCAAAGCCTCAGATAGCTGTCCCGAATGCACGGTGGTTGAGTCTCGATGAAAGCGTGGACGCTTCTGGAAGTTGTTTTCAAGATGAGTTTCAACTTCTCATGCGCTGAGGCAAGTCGGCAAGACAAAGCAATGAATCTCGGCTTGCTTGTCCTTTGCAAAGGAGTCAAGCTGGCACATGTGCAGACCTGTGGCTTGGTCCCGCTTGTATCCATCTGACTCATCAGAGGATGAGTACCAGTGCCGCCCCCCCCCCATTGTCACGGCGTTGGGTGAGACCACTTCCTCCTTGTGGTGAGGAAAGCACCCTGCTGGGGCGTGGCCTGAAAGACACCTGAGGTGAAGATTGCCGAAATGTGGCCTTGCCCCTGAAACATGGTGGACTCATGTCCCGAACAGGGATGCGCTCTAGCTCCGGGAGTTGGGGCAATGGTTTCGAAATACTACCTGAACCAGGGGTGGGGTATTTCGCCGTAGTGCCGGTCTCGGAGTCCTCTGCCCCACTCTGGTCAAAGGTGGGGTAGCGGAGCACTTCTTGAGCCTTGGCCCGTATGTCTCAATTCTCCTGCCAGACTCGGTCATTAGCGACCTCTTGGCTATCTTTTTCAGCTGACTCAGAGTCTTTCTACACACTCCTCTATCATAGTATTTGTGGTCTGGAGGTCTCAATGTAAAGCGCGATTGCTTGCATCAAGCTGACTACAATGGGCTGTAAGTGTCTTTACCTCACCCTTGAGTGTTGCTATCTGCAACTGGGCCTTGTGGTGGTATAGTAGAAACAGCCTACTAACTACTTCCTGGATAGTGGTTACCTTAACTTGAGGATAGTGTGCATTATCCACTACAGCGGCCATTGCAGCCTCACACTGAGATTGTGTGTAGCTGTTAAGCTCCTCCCTTTCTTTTCTAGAGACAAGGAGGAGGTCAGCGATCCAGCTGGACAGTGAGGTTTCCTCACCTGACCTGGGAGCTTCAGCTCCGGATGCTGATAGGGACTGGCAACTCATATCTCCCTGGTTAGACAGGTGAGAGGGTGATGTCCAGTGGACCCCTATAGGAACTCTTTACGAGTTAATAATTCTGAAACCGTAGCTGAGTTTTGAGGGTGGCGACTGACGACACCCGTTGCTCTGTGGGAAACACTGACACACCAGTCGTTATCCCAAGAAAATAATGCACAGGGGGGACCACTTACCTGTCACTCATGAGAAACTGCTTTGTATTATTAACTGTTCCTTGAGCTGCTAATTAAGTGTTAACAATCACAGTATGACTATCAGTACATCAGACTACTTTGTTAGTATCTAGCGACTGAATCTCTCGCACACAAACAGAAAGAGTAATGAATTAGTACCAAACTAGCAACCACTAACACAAAACTTGCAATAATTCACAACCACAACCGGCCTTATGCCTTAGCAGTTTGAACTTCCTTGGGAAAAGGAAGCCAAGAGGGGTAACCTTTGGCTACTCTAAAATATTTAGGAGTTATTTGCAAGAATATTGGAGGAAGCCAACAATTATCACGCCTCACACGGGGCACCAGATATTATGTAGGTCCTACGGGTTGTTTAGATCAGTTTTACTATCAGAAATTAATTAATTATTATTATTAAATATTAATTAATATTTAAAATTAAATAATAGAATTTAACTCATTAAATTCTATCCTCGGGGCACCACTCTTTGACAAGAGAAAAATGATAGCAAGTTACTGATCGAGTCTCAAAAAGAAAATCTACCCTGAAGGTTGAGTATTTTAATTATTAATCAAAATAATCAAAAAGGGGAGGAACTAGTTAAATTATTGCCATACAAATCTAATAGTAATCTAATTACAGTTAGTTTCTAACACCAATAAAATAACAGTATGCTGAGGTAACATGGGAGTTCTTGACATGGCAGAGGCTGGCTTCAACACAATATTCAATCAAAAACAAACAGGAGTTCTTCTTATTAAAATATAACAAGATTTATTATAATCAAGCAGTAATGAACACAGCCAATACTAGCTGAATATAACCAAAACATAACAAGGATATCCTAAACTAACAGTGGAGCTATATGCTAGTGTGTGTGTGTGTGTGTGTGTGTGTGTGTGTCTAGATGCGGTAACAAAGGAACCAAAATGGAGGATCAGTTTCCAAATGGAGGATTAGATCCAAAATGGAGCTGATACCATGCGAGGGTGGAAATGAGCGGACACACAAAGGAACTGACGAAACAGGCGGGAAAATTTGGTTCACCAGCCTGAGTCGGACATAAACCGCGGCACCGCTCACTCAATGAATATCAGTGAGAGAGAGAGAAAAGGTGCATGCAATTTAATTGAGGGTAACCGCTCCTAACAGTGGTCCTGAATTACTAGTTCAGATCACTCCACAAAACAAACTTTACCCAAAAATGAAAATCTCCCAACTCAAAACAATGAGCAGAGTTCAACATACAAAATATACTCAAAACATCAGCATTTAGAATCAAATATAAGATTTAGTTGCACAAGAAAATCACAGTTTACAAACTAAATCTGCCCAGATATCAAGCCTTACTTGGGAAATCCTGTGTGATTTCAGTAGGGTTGTCCTGTGGCGTTGAGTGGTCTGGATGGTCCCTTGTCTTACGCTTGTCAGCGAAAAGACACATCTCTGCTTTATTCCTTGGATCCAGCGGTGGAGAAGAATGCAGAAGGTATTCAACGTTGACAGAAAATGAGGAAGAAGGGAAACTGGTCGCCTTTCCGTTTTTCAAAATAAATTCACTGTTGTCTTGCAGTGAAACTGAACCGGTTATTATAAGTATACTAGAAGACTTGAACAAAGCTAAGTTAATCTTACTCTACTGTGGCCGGGTGGTGAGGTTAGAAAAACGTGGTCTCTTTGTTCTTAGTCCAAAAAGGAGGGAAAACTCCTTCAGTACTGCACAATACAGATGTCCCTTAACAGCCAGCCATAGCTTAGCACAGAGAGGCCGAACTACATCTGTCTGCTGGTTTTATTGACAAGATGACATCATCGGTCGTAGGCTGCTTTCAACCAATGGCGTTTGAGACTGGGTTCATGGGCGGGACTTCACATCCAGTTGCGAAATTGTGAAGGATCCTGGGAAACTGAGTTCAATGTCTCTCCTTTAATTATAGAACAAAGGGCCATGCGGTCTCTGCCTCCATTTTGAGTGGGCCAAGGCCCTACAGCATCGTCATCATCTTTGTTGTTAATATCTATTAATTTAGTAATTATTGCACAGTTCCTTATTGCTCTCTGCTGCTCTCTTCATTTGATAATCTGCATTGTGTTTATGAATATAATTTATGAAAAGAGATACATTTAAAACAGGACATGACTTGTCATCAATACTTCATTTAATGACACATTTATATAGTGCATTTAATTATTTTGGGAGCTTCATATAAGGTGCAGTGAAACTAATTTATCATGATTTGTATTTTTGCTTCAGTGCTGGGTGTATAGCTTTATAAAATCAGTTTCTCATGACACGGTGATGCAAGGAGGGAAATGGTTTATTGAATATTCCTGTAAATGAGACAGGAGCTGGCGAAGACACCACCCCAGTGCTGCTTTTGTGCATAAAAATTAAAAGCAACTGCAGCCTAAGTAGCCGAAACGGTTGGGAAAAGATGATAAATAGTTTGTGTAAAATATATTATGAATTGTTGGAAAACAGACCACAAAGAAGAGGTAAGAATAGTTATTAGAAAAAATGTGCACTAAATGAATACCCGCAAACCCATAGCAGAAGTAACTTTACCCTGCTGTGGTGACGTAGTTTAAAAAAAGAATCTCCAGCCTTCAGACTAGCACGCTGAATAAAGTTTCTTAATAAAGATGAACAGAATATATCACAAATATAAAAGTGGAGCCCGAAAAAGGCAGAATAATGAGAGGATCATAGAAAAGAGTGCTAAATTACTGAAAATAGTGTCACTATTGTTTCCATCATCAATTTGTAGAGTAGATGGCCCCGCAGATCTTGTAATGCTAGGCAAGTGTTACCATTAGCTGAATTGTGCTGTAAGCTTACTAATATGCATATCTAATGCAGACAAATAAATAGGCCAAATAAAATGTGCAGTCTTCCTTATGCTTGACCTCATATCTTTCTGGAGACATTTTTTTTATTTTGAACAAACTGCTGCAATTTCGCCCTGTAGCTACCCTACCGACTGCCAGCACTGCTAGCAATGGTCAGCTCCAGGATTGTCTGGGTCATGCCCCTTTGATCCTGCCAAGCAGCAGTGAAACCAGTGAGTTAGAATCACTCTCAGAAAGCAGCAGCACTATCAAGCCAGCAACCTCTGAGTCTGTCAGCATCGCCACGCTTTCACCTGGTAGTCCAGAATCAACACCCACCACGCCCCCACTCTCACCAGTCCCAATACCAAAACCCCAGCCCCAGTCCCAGCCCCAGCCCCGGTCCCAGCAATAGAGATAACACTTGTAATTTGTATCCACTCCAGTACCCAGCTCGCAGTATCCATTGGACAGGGGAAATTACCCGGTGGATATCGCTGATGAAGAAATTAAACGACGCATTCTAAGAAATGGCCTGTGCAAGCCAGAGGCTCCGTTTCGCGTGATGTAAAGTGTAGATGTTTCTTCACAGAATTCTACTATAATAAATCTAAAAAGGGTAGCAAATTCCTCGCAGATGGCTTTGTTACTCACCTAAAATGGATTGAGTTTGAGCCTTGCTGGCTTTTTGGAAAGAGGTCTGTATGTCATAATCTGTCTTGGACTTTTGGTATAAATGACTGGCAGGGACTTTCTCTGAAAATAAAAGATCACGAGCTGACCCGTTCACACTTGTCTGCATGTGTGATATAGTGATATACTGATATACAACAGAACCTTACTGTTGATGCCCAAATTTAATCTGCATATGCGCAAGAGGTCAGTTATTGAACTGAGGTACTTACTAGAATTGTAGATGTGACACTCACACTTGTGTCTTGCAATGCAGTGTTTTGTAGTCATCGGGAGAAAATTGCTGAATCACAAAATTGATTTTTTTTTTTTTTTTTTTTTGTCGCTCATTGAACTTCTTGCGAGATATGACCCGGTATTGCAAAGGCTGCTTGAAAGGAAAGGCAGGGTAAACTATTTGAGTCTTCACATTCAAAACTAAATCATAACTATGCTTGTGCAAAAAGTAAGACCAGGTACTACAGCAACTGTTCTATCAGACCTCTGGCAAAGGGGATTGGGCCAACTAAACATGGTGCCGTGCTTGCACTAGAGTGCCCAAAGCTGTGCCGCAGTGGTTGGCAATGACACCCATCGCCTGCAACGCAAGTTCAGCTAGATCCATCACTAAAGGGTCAGATGATGTTGCACTCAGGGAGGAGTGCAACGCAACAAGCATGTGAGCCAAAGAATTATAAGCACGACCAAGACATGCTGTAGAGTTGTATGCCCATGACAGCAGTTTATCTGTGCATCTGCACTTGAAGTTGGGGCAGCGCACATCTCACGGAGTGCCTCATAAGGAGACATGATGAGTGATGCAACACTGGGTCCTACAGGCAGCATGCTGTCAAGACCCACTACCTCGGGTCCTGCATCACATCCATTGTGCGGGCCAGTTGATCAGGACGTGTGGCCTTTGAACTCCGTAATGCAGACACCGATACAGATGTAAAAGCACATCACTGAGGCATCATAAAGGAGGCTCGGAAAAGTGGAAAAACATTCTCAGAGCCCACTGCTGGTTGTGGGGTGTCAAGATTATTACAAGTGAGCATTGCTTTCAATGTTTCCTCCAAGGATGTTACCACTGAAGATGACCCACCTGATTTTTTAGACACACTGTCTCTGTCAGAGTGGTGTGACTGGGACGCAGGTAGACTTTCATCAATCACTGAGGTTGCAACCAGATTTATGCCAAAAAGCAAGTCAGAGGCAGCCACTGACATCGCATCTAACTCCTGTTCTGCATGCATTGCTGGTGACAGTGGCCTGCATGATTCAGGCTCCACTTTGTCCTGTGCCTCTGTTGTAGGCTGAGCTCTAGCCAGGAGTGTTAGTTAAAGTTCTACAGCAGAAGACCACTGTTCCACTTTGCGTGCTTTTTTTTTTTTTAATTATTCCTTTTGTCAAGTGTTTGCTTATGCTTACGATCAACCATAGGGATGCTCAAAGAAAGCAGCAAAACCTATGCACAGGATTCCAGACCTGCCAGTTGCCTTCGACACACTGCAAGGGGTATTATGGAGCACTCAGGGCATGGGTCAGACATGACCTCTTTAAGATGGTCTGCACCAAACAAGCAGGGCACTGATTATGGCCATCAAGATACCCATCATATTAGTGCATGTAAAACATGTAGGTGCATACATACTGACTTCAGTACTCACTTATGAGCAATCCAATGAGAATAAATCCAGTGCTCGTTAACGACACTCACATAGTTTCACGTCCAGCGAGAAACAAATGATGATCCTACACTTATTAAGCCTAGGTAATCAGGGCTTCAGAGTGTATGTGCTTACAAAGGTATACAAACTTACAAGCAACCAGAAGTTTGAAATTCTTCAGAAACTTGCAGGTGCTTCCTGGAGAAAACCAGAGCCCTGGTCTGATATCTAGTAAGCGTAGAAGTCTTATGTCATCAGTGTAGACAGAAGGGTCACATAAAACCAAGGTGCCCCAGTAACCCCTCCATTCAGGCTTATGTGTGCACAGTTCCAATACCTAGTTCCTTAGAGACGAATGTTGCTACATTATGTTAATGAAGTTCCTAATGGGCAAGAGGTGAGGGCACTAGGTGATACAGGAAGCATGCAGTCACTAGTTTTCTCTGAGTTGGTACCTATGCATCTGAGAAGTCAGACTTCTGTGGAACAGATTTGCTGTGTTCACAGAGAGGAAAGGCAGTGCCCCACAGCATGTGTTAATGTTAAGATACAGGGAGAAAAAAAAAAAAAAAAAAGAATTTCACTGTATATGTGCAAATGTATAATGTGTGATAAATATAATTAAATAAATTAATTTTAGTAGACCTGCTGGCTACCAGCAATGACTGCAATGTGGCTTTAACTCGGGCCATGGCTGGGGGGGTTGAGTACAGACGTCCAACCAGTTAGAGCAGGGGTTGGGAACCTATGGCTCACGAGCCACAAGTGGCTCTTTGTTAAAAATCAAGTGGCTCACCAAGTGTCTCTCCATTCACCAACACATGATCGTTTAAAACTTTCTAGAGATAATTTTCCAGCAGAAAGTGTGGGTGCGATTGCAAAGCTTGAAGTCAATGACAGTTTTGATTTCCTTTCTGCCGAATTTGTCGTACAGCCTTCTTCTGGTGAACAAGGTTTGAAATGAACACCAGCGTGTTTGACGAAACGTGATTATATTTTGAAGAACAGATGAAAGAAAAGCCGCCAATGCGCGTCTGATTTGATATGTGTGCGCAGTGAGCTCCGCTGTTCACAAGTGCAATGTAAGCGCTTCTCCTAGACACACACATGCATAGAGTTCTGGGCTTCCTAATAACTAATGATTTTAGCTGTTAAGAGCATTTTCTATGAGCGATTTTATGAATGTTTGTTATTTTTTTTATGTGCACCCAGGGTGTGATATAGCACCCGCAAAATGCGGTTACATTCTTGTTCAAATGTATTTCATGCGCGAGTAATTTTTCTCATCTACCCACAACAGGTGGGTGACCTGTAAGACTCGGAGTGACACATGACAAGAAATGCTGTTAGTCAAAAAGACGTGCTTGAAGAAACACACTTTATTATATTTTTAAGAACAGACAAAAGAAAAGCCACCAATGGTCGTGTCTGATTCGCTGTTTGTTCATAAAATGAAGTAATTTATAAATGAAGCACAAACACAGGTACTCAGTTCCATATTGCAACATGTTACCTATACATTTTTTCATATTTGTTTGTTTTTGAGTAGTCTATGGGCAATATAAAAATGTTATTTTATTGAAAAACTTTGTTTTTGAAAATAGTAAATAATTCGTTTGTGCTATGGCTCTTTCGAAAAAATGCATCAACCAAAAATTCAAAAATTGGCTCCTTAGTGAAAAAGGTTCCCGACCCCTGGAACAGGGTGTGCAAAACCTACTACACTCGCTAACATTTTGGAATTCAGTTTTTATTTATTATTACTATTATTATTATTATTATTATAACACAACAATTATTTATTGTTGTCCAGATTGTCATTATAATATGATACAGTATTATTATTATTACTTTGAGGATTTGTTGGATACAATAGTAATGTAGTTCTGTCTTATTTACTTTCACCTGGAGCTTATATTCTAATGCTGCAATGTATTGTTCATCATGTTGCAAAAGGCTGTATTTTATGTAGGTGAAGCATCGTAGGCAACATTCATTACAGTATTGTAACAGTAAACATACAAGCCATGGCGGCTCCTCAGCATACTAGAGCATTAAAAAAACAAAAACAAAAAACAATATTGCCGTTTATCAAGCGTTGAAACTTTGCTTGGTGCAGAATAATCTGGAATAATGTTAAAAATTGTAACAGTCACCTCTTTGCAGCCTGAACTTGTTCATAATGTTAAATCTTTGTGACACCTGCGCTAAAAACAGTCTAGATGCAGTGCAACGAATGAAACAGAACGCAGGTGTCTTGACATGCATTATTGAAATATGAATTTATTTTTAATTTGACACAGTGTCTAAAAATGTGCCGGTCCTACATGAGAGACTGAAGAAACAGCGAGACGCAGTACAGCAGGTATGGTCACATGTGCAAATACTGAGTGGGAAACTTGTATTTACGATAATTCCCATAGCACGTGAAGGCAACATTAGTTTATCTGGAATATTCTGATCACGTTCACGTGTACGGGAATTTTCCAATAAAGAGAAATAACAAAGTCTTTGGATCCTTTTTTACCATCAGAAGAAAGTTTATTCGGCCGGAGAATAGTTCTCCCATTCAAGAGAAGTCTTCCAACAGTCATCTTACCACAGGACTGGCCATCAGGAGAACCGGGACATTTCCCTGTGGGCCAGCCGCGATATGCCAGTGTGCCACGATATGATGGAGGCGGCTGCGAATCACTTTTCCACATTCCACCCACTTGTTTTCCCTTTGAATTAAGCTTTTTTCTTACCCCCCTGGTAAATTTCCTTTTTTTTTAAAGCATTAACATAAATTGTGTTAGCTATCTAAAAGCTGGAAAACAACACTAAAATGCTGAAAAAGAAAATTATTTTTGTAGTGCTGCTTTCCTACTGTGTGACAAGACAGTTTGAGGGAATGAGGCAACATGTAACAGACATTCGGGAAGACTCTTTACAGTCCTCGATGATAAAATCTAATGGTCTAACCAAGATTACATTCAGACAGCAATTGTGGTGAGATAATCACTCCTGCGTCCTGCGATAAAACTTTATTTGTACAATATCCATAGTGCAAGCTCTCGTGTCTAAGTGCATCAGAGCACCTGTTGACCTCAGAAAGGAGATAAATGGCAAAAACCTTGTGCTTGCAGCTCAGCTCTTTTCCTGTCATATGCTGCTGTGGCACACTTTGAAGTGTTCAGTGCTTATGTCTGCAGAATCTTGAAAGTGTTTTTGATGTACATGCTCCTCACTGCACAAACACTTCATCATAATTGAGTCCCAAACACTTGATATGTGGGTAGCTGACTTTGTAAACATTTATAAGGGAAAGTAGATATTTTAGATGCTATAACTGGTTTTTCACAATTTTTAATTAACTTTTTGACTTTATTGTACAGTAGTTTAGTCGTGACAGCTCTCGGAAAGATTTAGCATATTAATGTAGGTATGCCATATTGATATTATTGGTCATGACAGGCAGATCTGCTACGATGCTGCTGCTGCTGCTGCTAAGAAAGTATAGAGACTTGCTACTGCTAGAACATACACAGACATACTGAGTTAAGCATGTGGACATACTGCTGCTGCACAATTAGATGTAAATACAATCCCCATGTAGCAGATCTAGACCCATGGATCTGGGGAAGAGGAGGGTTTCAGAAAAAACTCTCGCAGCAAGCTGCAGTGAAACCGGCTTACTTGCAAACTTAGCAAATTTAAATGTTCGACAAAGAGAGACACAAGTTGATTGACTACCCAATTACACATCAAAGGACTGATCAACTTATGCCATGTGAGCTGACTGACCTGACATATCACATGTGAGTGAGCTGATTGGATAACAGACAAGTTTAAGCTTGTGCCATTCACAGTTTCATGCCTGAATTTAATAATTTCATTTAAAAGGTCCCGCGGTTTAATTTTCTTAATTACAAATGTTCCTTTTACACTCTCAATTAATATTACACCATAAAAGCTGCATGCTTAATAATGATGAAATAAATAAATAGTTTTAGGTGGAAAAAGCCATCATTTCAGAAGTGTTTTTCAGAGTTCAGAGTTGTATTTTCTGTCATATCTACTTGCTCTTAAATAGTTTAATTGGCTATTTATGTTTAAGGCAATACAACAAAAAGAAAGAAAGAAAGAATATGCTGTGCATATGTTCTGCACTCAAAAAATGTCATTACCCTTACTTAATAGAATTATAGAAAGTTTTAACATCTAATTTAATGTTTTTAAAACCTTTAATTTCATTCCGGATAAGTCAGTTTTATTAGACCAACATAATTTAGATGTAATAGGTCACGTTAATGAACTATAGTAGTTTTAACTCAACTTCATTTGATTCGTCAAACTCAATTTACTAAGGTTTATTTATTACATGTTGTTCAGTGTTAATTTTTTCAGTTTTTTTTTTGGGGGGGGGGTTTTTTGTTTTAGTCATAGTTTTAGTTTTATGATGAAAATGTCCTTTAAAATTAGTCTATTTCGTCATTTCCTATTCAGTAGTTTTAGTCAGTTTTAGTGAGATGAAAATATACAGTATCTTTTACTTGATGATGATGTGCAAATGGACAAAAAAGTGTCAAACTGTAACAGACCAAACTAATCAAATACTCAAACATTTAGGGAAAAGATGTATAAACATTTTCTAATGTAAAAATATATCAAACATACAGTATAAATGTACATAGGCCTACTGTCCTGAAATAATAATGTATAGACTGAAGTATTAGCTACTTTTTAGAAGTTAGCCCACTGTACTCTGAATTCTTCATGATTTAGAGACTTATTCATTTTGTATAGCGTGTTTCTTATGGAACAGTGTATTCACAATGCAAGTTACCCAATGCAAATTCAAGTTCACATGTTCATTTGTTTCGTTGTGCAGATGTAAGTTGTTCCATAAATGTTGTGAATATATTGATGTATCTCATGTATAAATAGGATGCATTTGAATAAGGTATTTACCCCATTTTGCCGGTGTTAGCATGTTCAATTCACGCAGCTCAAGCGGAGAAATCCCCATTTATTAGATGAATCTATATCTTCTTCTATATACCAATTCTAGATATGTTTCTTCTCCTTTTCACATCTTGCAGAATCATTTTTATCTCGTCATATATTCGTCCTTATATTAGTAGAGCAAAGAGGCTTTCAATCAACGTTTTATTGACCTTTCAGCACTTACTGTTGAAGGCGGTCAATTTCAGGAATACAGACTCCCGTGACCTTTTGAGCGAAGCGGCGGAGTTCCGGTGAGAGGCGGAGCTCACACGTCACTCAAAAAAAATCCACCCACCTCCTACGCGAGATCGCAACTTCACCTTTCTCTCATGAGTCTGTCTGTGCTGACCGTCTTCACCGGATAATGCATCGCGCAATTTCTGCTTGATGTTGTTCTTTTGCGGCCATGTACAGATTTGTCGTGTGTGCAGTTTTGCTGTTTGTTTTGTTTGAACTGTCGTTGTGCGCAGTACAGATCAACCGACGGGACATTCTCAGAGTCAGACAGGTGAGCGTGATTTTACCTTCTTTATGTCCTAAATAACAATACACGAAATACTTTAAAATACTTTTACATTATCAGTGTGTTTCAATGTTCTATTTGAGTGCTGGTTATTAAGTGGGACTTTTACAGGTAAAGCTCATACTTTGAACACTTGGAGGTGAATCACGATAAACAGCAGCTGTTGATTTCATCTCCAGCTATTCAGAACCTTTCATAATATCTAATGTTAACGAATTGAACTTTACCGTAAAGTGTTACTTTTACTAGTCAGTCAATTAAACATGTAGTGAAGGAAGAACAGAGTAGGGGAGAGCGGGGTTAGTTGTCACACACGTGGTATAAATGTTTCCACACACGCTGGTAAGACGAAATATTTATTTAGTTGTTGCCATATCAACACTGTGCAGAGCAAAAAAATGCGGAAAAATAAAAACTTTGGAAGATATCGCCAAAATGTCATTTTAAAGTAGCAAAAGTAAAAATTCACATGAAAGTACATTTTCATCTCTATTTTTACTGTTTATTTAAAATGAGGCAAACTTGCAATTATTTTAATCTCCAATATTTTAGCTAGCTTCTTACATAGTCTTTTAATTCTCAGATAGCCAGCAGAAGTAACCAGCCAGGTTTAAATCCCAGTTGCGCCGACGAGGCACGTTGTGACACTGCGTTACAATGTGCCCCAATTCAAAAAAAACGATATGCAATTCCATGCAGTCATATATGTCATTTATATAATTTCCTAGAATGCGCGCGTGTGTTTTGTCATCAGTCCATGCATTATTTCGGTCAATGCTGTGGCTTTGTTGTGTATTTATTGTCAAGTGTCAAAATTATTGTAAAGTTAATAAATGACTTATTGACATGAAAATTTAGTTTATCTTCTAGGCTTTTTAATTAGATCAGACACAGTTGTTAGAGGGGGGTTTAAGCTGTTATATGGTCTTGTTACAATGTTTCACTTTCTTTTTTTCGAGGTGGATTGCTAAAAAAGTACACGCTGTATTCATGAAACAAGACTACATATGGGTAATAGACACGTGTGAAATTAATGTGAAAAAAGAAAAATACATCGAACCCCAAGTACATTTACACAAACATAAGAAAACCAAAAAGTGTTAGTTTGTGCCCCGCTCTCCCCTAACTTGGAGAGGAAGATGAAGAGGAGGTTTTCCTCCTGCCCTTATTTTCTTTCTGGCTAAGGGTACGTTTACACGACAACGATGTACTAAAAACGGAAACGTTTTTCCTTTGCGTTTTTGAAAAGTACAGATGACAACGTTGTCAAAACGATCCCTGTTCACACGGATCCGCGAAAACGACTAAAAGCGCTGTATTATGCACGCCAGTCCAGTACTTTGCGATGTCACTTTGTAAGGAAACACTACGCGCCTGCGCACTTAAGCATTCTTCCACAGAGCGGTGAATACAAACAATGAAGATGGCGAAAGTATCGAGCAACTTTGTCTGGACGGACGATGAGGTTGCTTTATTATTACTACAATTACTTTGCTGGAGAAGCGTCAATAAACTCAAAATCTTGAGCAGCACAAACACAGTCCTGTAGTCTACCATTGTAGTTTTGAAGTACTCGCGCGAATGACTATAGACTGAACTCTCAAGATTATTCAATAAACTCTGCTCATTTTTATCATCACTTCGTCTCCTGCCTTCTTCTGTATTCCCCCTGCTGACATATTTAACAGGAGAATATGTTAACATAAGCTGTTGATGTTGACTGGTTTTGGATATCAGACAGAACTCTGATATATGGATATCTTCTGACGGAGAGAGAGGTCTTGTGTACACTGGATCTAACATGCATTGCCTCACATTTTCATAGTCTAAGCATATCATTGATTACTGTACATGGCATCACATCTCTGTCTATAGGCTATATACATAAGCGGTGGGTGAATGAATTGCAGGGTAAAGGTACATCAAATAAAATTAAGTCAATAAATAAATAACATTTAAAATACATTTTTCCCATCTGAATCCATACATTAATTTCAAGATTTTCAAATTGCAGGTTCTGCCTACTGTACAACATTCACACTCCATACAAAACACTCTAAATGAATAGATTGTTGATTATTGTTATTTGCACAGACACCAGTATTCATATTGATAATTATACATCTCAAATTGATGCCTATCAATCCATCATTCTTTATATAACACATAATACACGTGCGCATGACGTCATCGTTTTCACAAATTCGCGTTTTTGTATGTTTACACGGAGACGATAATGCCATTGTTTTCAAAAACTCGCACTTTGAAACCCGTTTTCAAAAGTTTGCGTTTTCAGGACCCAAAACGACGTTGTCGTGTAAACGAACAGCCAAAACGCATAAGTTTTCAGTTTTTAGTTGAAAACGTCGTGTAAACGACCCCTAAGTTTGTAGAGTTTTCACACCTTTCACAAATTTCCTGTTTTTGCTCTTAAGTTAATTTGCAAAGTGTAACCAATAGAGCCTGACTGATATGGGATTTTTGAGTTGGAATGAAAACACTTTTTCTATGTGGATTGTTCACTGATTTTGCACCGATATAACTATGCAAAGGTTATCAGAAGACTGATTTTTAAATATTTTTTATCAAAGAATATTTGACATTGTTATTATACATTGTCAACAAATTCTAAAAATGAACACTAAGAAAATAAAGAATAAATAAAAATACGATAAATAGCTTAATAAACATCAGTACTGTATGTTCGGTATCAGTCAATTGCTGACCATTTAAATAAAGAATAAATAAAAATTAAACATAGCTAAATAAACTTCAGTACTATTTAGTATCAGTCAATTGCTGACAATTTTAATACCGCCAGTCAATAAGGGTCAGGTTGTAAAACAAGAAGCATTTACACCTGCCGAGTCAAGAGATAAACAGCGGCAGCGGTGTTACACTGTATTCTGCTATACAAGTTCAGGGGAAACTTTCAACGGTGAAAAACCAGACTTTGAAATATTACATTTGATAAATGCAACGACTGGAATTGTTCGGTTGAAGGGGGTACCACACTGTGAATACATGTTTACACATTAGCTTCCACTCAGCTGACAACAATGAAAGTAGCTACGTGATTAGCTAGTTAGCTATAAGCTCGTTGTCACGGAGAGTAAAAGATGGACGTTGTTTATTTACTTTCCAGCATTGCGTCTCACCAAATAGGTACCAACGTAGCGTGAAATCGACACTCAACAGACACAATCCACTACCGCACCGTTGTCTGCTGAGCTGCAAAAAGATGCTCTGACCAACCAAAGCTGGCTAACATAGCAAACAGATGTGGTAAACATGAGGGAAAATGATGGGGTCATTGTTTATTAACTTTCCAGTATGTATTTCACAAACTAGTTATCAACTTACCGTGAAGACACCGCTTAACTCTGCACCGTCACCAGAACCACCGTCAGTTCAGCTCTGTAAACGGTGGAGTCGGAGCGCACTCTGCTGGACAAACTATGTTACGACACCAATTCTATAATCACCCCAAGCATTGTTTTCTGCATTATATGTTCTGAAAAAAAAGTTTTCATATCTGTGCATATCGGAAAACATATACACCGATACCAATACATCTCAGTAATAAAGAAAATTCCTTCCATTTTTAAAAATAGTTCACACAGACAAAACAAAAATCCAGAGTCCACATGACCCGAACACTGATTAATGGTCCATCAAACTCCTCTTGCATTGATAACTATATCAATATTTCAGGTTCACATTGCTACGGGTCCACTATTTTTTCACATTTAAAAGGGGATTATCCATGAATCTCTCATTTTAGGAAAATACATATATAAAGAGAGAGATATGTCAGGACTTGCTACATGCTTCACATGTTTTTTGTAATGTAAAATAAATGGTTTCTCAAACTGCAGCTTTCTGGAGAGAGCAGAAGGTGTTTATTCAGCAGTTTTTGGTTCTGTGGTCAGTCTTAATTCATATGTTAAGTATGTTAATTCATATGTTGGTTTGAGCACTGTTACACCAGTATGACTTCCGTATTCATTCTTGTGGGGGACATAATTCTCTGTCCTTTGGTGTGGGCTTTATCTGGAAAAACACATAATTGTTGCAGTGTGTAAAGAGTAGCATCACTTTGCCAAAGTCTCTGCAGCTCTTCCAAGATTAAATTTGAGATAAACTGCATCCTTGTCTTGATGTTGGTAAAATCCTGAGGGTTGTTGTACCATCAAAGTGAATCATGTTATACAGTGATGTGAAAATGTATTTGACCCCTTCCTGATTTCTTCTATTTTTATGTATTCTTCTTACTAAATTGTTTGAGATATTCAAACGAGATATAATATAAAACATAGGCAACCTGAGAAAACAAAATACAGTTTTCAAATATATACAGTACTGTGCAAAAGTTAAGCACTTATGAAAAATGTTGCATAGTGAGGATGTCTTTAAAAATAATGCCATAAATAGTTTTCATTTATCACTTAATGTCATACAAAGTCCAGTAAACATAAAAAGCTTAATCAATATTTGGTGCGGCCACCTTTGCCTTTAAAACAGCACCAATTCTCCTAGGTACACCTGGACACAGTTTTTCTTGGTTGTTGGCAGATAGGATGTTCCAAACTTCTTGGAGAATTCACCACAGTTCTATTTAGGCTGTCTCAATTACTTCTGTCTCTTTATGAAATCTCAGACTGACATGATGTTCAGTGGGGGGCTTTGTGGGGCCCATGACATCTGTTGCAGGGCTCCCTGTTAGTCTATTTTAATCTTTTCTATTTGCAAAAGTCATGTTTTGGAGTATGACATTTATTTTTCCTATTGACATACTAAAGCTGAAGATAACCATATATACTAAAGATAAATAACCAGCTTAAGCAAAAATGTTTTTGTGAAATATCTTAAGTGCCTAAAACTTTCGCACAGTACTGTATGTATGTATGTTTGTGTGTGTGTGTATATATATATATATATATATATATATATATATATATATATATATATATATATCTATATAGTGGCGGAATGATCTGCCCCTCTGGCTTGTCATCGTTGCCCCGCCTCCTAGGGCTGCCCTTCAGCCAAGCTCACGAGGGAGTTTGGCAGGAGAGGCAGAAGAGGTGCATAATTAATGAGCCTCGTTCTGACAGCAGTGGATGAAGCACACCTGATGTGAATAATGCTTCAACACCGCTGTCTTTAAAATGCAGAGCGCACCTCTTCTCGGGAAGCCGGCTTCAAATCTCCACGTGTGTACACACTGGCATCCTCGCACGCTCAGGACCAGAGCCGCCGGACCCGCTCCTCAGACCCCCGGGCCGATTAGATGAGTCGCCGGGGGAGAACTGCACACGTCACGGCTGACAGGCTAGAGGCCGGGCCGCCTTCCCCTCTCACCTTTTGTATGTTTTAGCAAAATTCAGATGAGTCTTAATGTTCTCCTGGGTCAGCAGTGGTTTTTTCCTTGCCACTCTTTCATGGATGGCATTTTTGGCCAGTGTCTTTCTGATAGTGGAGTCATGAACAGTGACCTTTTATTGATGCGAGAGAGGCCTGCAGTTCCTTGGGTGTTGTCCTTGGCTTTTTTGTGACTTTCTGGTTGAGTCGTCGCTGTGCTTTTTTTTTTTTTTTTTTCAATTTTGGAAGGTCAGCCACTTCAGGGAAGGTTCACTACTGTGCCAATTTTTCTCCATTTGGAGATAATGGCTCTCAGTGTTATTCTTTGGAGTCCCAGAGCCTTTGAAATAGCTTTGTAACCCTTCCCAAACTGATATATTTCAATGATCATTTCTGGAATTTCTTTCGACCTTGGCATAGTGTGCTTCTAGGCGAGATCTTTTATCCAAGTTCATGCTGCTGAAAAGTTCTATTTAAGTGTTTATTTGATTGAACAGGGCTGGCAGTAATATGGCCTGGGTGTGTCTAGTCCAGCTGAACCCTATTATGAATGCAGTTTCATAGATTTGGGGATTTATTAACTAAAGGGCAAATACTTTTTTACACATGCCCAGTTGGTATTGGATAACTTTTTTTGCTTCAATAAATAACATTTATCATTTAAAACAGTATTTTGTGTTTACTCAGATTGCCTTTGTTTTATGTTAGATTTTATTAGAATTTTTGAAACAATTTAGTAGGAGATATACACAAAAACAGAAGAAATCTGGATGGGGGCAAATACTTTTCACAGCACTGTATGTGAGGCTTCAGTTTACTCAAGTGGACCAAAAAGTGAAGCCGGTGAAATAGGACCCAGTTCTCTTTACATTCACACTCGTGACTTTGAAAGTGGGCTCAGATCTCTTTTTGGTGCACTTTACCTGTTACAGGGTCTCAGTTAATTTTGTATTCACATTTTGTTTTTGTGAAACCCAGCCCACTTTTTAAAATATAAGTTTGATGCTGATTATTTTTAATAGGGCTTTATTTAATGTTAAGAGTACAATTAGCTCAACAAATTATCTTGAGATTAGTAAAACATGTTTAATGCCCTTGAAAATAATAAGCAGCATGTGTACAGGTGTCTGTGTTGAATAATTTTTTGATCTTCAGCATCAATAAAACATCTTGATTACATAGAACAGTTAAATATATATATATATATATATATATATATATATATATATATATATATATATATATATATACACACAGTGGTGTGAAAAAGTGTTTGCCCCCTTCCTGATGTCTTATTTTTTTGCATGTTTGTCACACTTAAATGTTTCAGATCATCAAACAAGTTTAAATATTAGTCAAAGATAACACAAGTAAACACAAAATGCAGTTTTTAAATGAAGGTTGTTATTATTAAGGGAAAACAAAATCCAAACCTACATGGCCCTGTGTGAAAAAGTGTTTGCCCCACCTGTTAAAACATACCTTAACTGTGGTTTATCACACCTGAGTTCAATTTCTGTAGCCACACCCAGGCCTGATTACTGCCACACCTGTTCTCAGTCAAGAAATCACTTAAATAGGACCTGCCTGACAAAGTGAAGTAGACCAAAAGATCTTCAAAAGCTAGACATCATGCCGAGATCCAAAGAAATTCAGGAACAAATGAGAAAGAAAGTAACTGAGATCTATCAGTCTGGAAAAGGTTGTAAAGCCATTTCTAAAGCTTTGGGACTCCAGAGAACCACAGTGAGAGCCATTATCCACAAATGGCGAAAACATGGAACAGTGGTGAACCTTCCCAGGAGTGGCCGGCCGACCAAAATTATCCCAAGAGCGCAGCAACGACTCATCCAAGAGGTCACAAAAGACCCCACAACAACATCCAAAGAACTGCAGGCCTCACTTGCCTCAGTTAAGGTCAGTGTTCATGACTCCACCATAAGAAAGAGACTGGGCAAAAATGGCCTGCATGGCAGAGTTCCAAGACGAAAACCACTGCTGAGCAAAAAGAACATTAAGGCTCGTCTCATTTTTTGCCAGAAAACATCTTGATGATCCCCAAGACTTTTGGGAAAATACTCTGTGGACTGACGAGACAAAAGTTGAACTTTTTGGAAGGTGTGTGTCCCATTACATCTGGCGTAAAAGTAACACCGCATTTCAGAAAAAGAACATACCAACAGTAAAATATGGTGGTGGTAATGTGATGGTCTGGGGCTGTTTTGCTGCTTCAGGACCTGGAAGACTTGCTGTGATAAATGGAACCATGAATTCTGCTGTCTACCAAAAATTCCTGAAGGAGAATGTCCGGCCATCTGTTCGTGACCTCAAGCTGAAGCGAACTTGGGTTCTGCAGCAGGACAATGATCCAAAACACACCAGCAAGTCCACCTCTGAATGGCTGAAGAAAAACAAAATGAAGACTTTGGAGTGGCCTAGTCAAAGTCCTGACCTGAATCCTATTGAGATGCTGTGGCATGACCTTAAAAAGGCAGTTCATGCTCGAAAACCCTCCAATGTGGCTGAATTACAACAATTCTGCAAAGATGAGTGGGTCAAAATTCCTCCACAGTGCTGTAAAAGACTCATTGCAAGTTATTGCAAACGCTTGATTGCAGTTGTTGCTGCTAAGGGTGGCCCAACCAGTTATTAGGTTTAGGGGGCAATCACTTTTTCACACAGGGCCATGTAGGTTTGGATTTTGTTTTCCCTTAATAATAACAACCTTCATTTAAAAACTGCATTTTGTGTTTACTTGTGTTATCTTTGACTAATATTTAAACTTGTTTGATGATCTGAAACATTTAAGTGTGACAAACATGCAAAAAAATAAGAAATCAGGAAGGGGGCAAACACTTTTTCACACCACTGTGTGTGTGTGTGTGTGTGTATATGTATATATATATACATATATTATATATATATATATATATAATTACACATACATACATATACAAACACACACTGGCAGCCAAAAGTTTGGAATAATATACAGATTTTGCTGTTTCGGAAGGAAATTGGTACTTTAATTCACCAAAGTGGCATTCAGCTGATCACAAAGTATAGACAGGACTAGGGATGCACCGAATCCACTATTTCTCTTCCAGTTCCGATATCGGAAATCTAAGTATCGGCCGATCTGATACCAGTGTTGTTTTTTCTGCATAATCAGTTTAGAATATCTTTACATTATTGTGTGGAACTAATTGGGAGTACTCTTTAATATGTAAAGAAACAAACCTCTAACTACACATTATTTCAATATAAATGTATAGATTATCAAGAAAAACTTTGTTAACTAGTATACTGGTTAATGTAGCAGCAAAATTAACAGAAATTCCAGTATAAATCATCAGTAGAAATTTTTTTTTTTTTTTAAATTGTAATATATCAGCTAAATTTTCATTCACACAGTTATTTTTTGGAACCCATTCAACTTCAATATTATTATCATTTGTAAACAAATGATAATAATATATGATTATAGTAATATATCTCAATCATGCACCTTTAACTTTTAAACCCTCACGCTTTTATTTTGACATTCTGAACTCTCCAGGAAGTCCTGTATGTGTCTGTTTGTAGGCAAGTTCACAGTAGTTTAATTCGCTTCTTATTCAAATTCTGGTAAAAAAGCACCTCCGGCACTGTTCTAAATGCATATTATAAGTGGACCAAACTATTGAGCATCTACATCTGAGATGCGGTTTGTGAGTAGCGTTCAAATATTGCACACCGCTGTGAAGGCTAAAAATAGCCTCGAGTGTATGTGTAAACAGAGCAGCGCCATTCGCTAACGCACTGGAGCTGCGCGTGCATTTTATATATTTACTTATTAAACACAGCCTTTTGTGATTCACAGAGATATCGAATGTCTTCAAGTGGCTTTGAATAAAATGCACGAGTCATATAAACTATTTTTAATTGAGCTTTTATGGTTCTTTTATGTCTTTAAGCTTGACAGAAACTAACGTGACTAACACACCATATCGGATTTGGATCGGGCTTGTCGGACCGATACCCGATCCATTTAAAAACGTCAGTATCGGAGCTGATACCAATCCAGGTATCAGATCAGTGCATCCCTTGTCAGGACATTACTGATGTAAAAAACAGCACCATAACTATTTGAAAAAAGTCATTTTTGAACAAATCTTGACAGGCCCCATTTCCAGCAGCCATCACTCCAACACCTTATCCTTGAGTAATCATGCTAAATTGCTAATTTGGTTCTAGAAAATCACTTGCCATTATATCAAACACAGTGGAAAGCTATTTGGTTTGTTAAATGAAGCTTAACATTGTCTTTGTGTTTGTTATTGAATTGCCACAGTATGCAATAGACTGGCATATCTTAAGGTCAATATTAGGTCAAAAATGACAAAAAAAGAAACAGCTTTCTCTAGAAACTCGACAGTCAATCATTGGTTTGAGGAATGAAGGATATACAATGCTTGAAATTGCCAAAAAACTGAAGATTTCATACAAAGGTGTACACTACAGTCTTCAAAGACAAAGGACAACTGGCTCTAACAAGGACAGAAAGAGATGTGGAAGGCCCAGATACAACTAAACAAGAGGATAAGTACATCAGAGTTTCTAGTTTGAGAAATAGATGCCTCACATGTCCTCAGCTGACAGCTTCATTGAATTCTACCCGCTCAACACCAGTTTCATGTACAACAGTAAAGAGAAGACTCAGGGGTGCAGTCCTTATGCCACTTAGCCACTTTTGAAACAGAAAAACAAAAAGAAAAGTGAGTGGGCAAAGAAACACAGACAGTGGACAACAGATAATTGGAAAAGAGTGTTATGAATCTTAACCCCATTGAGCTTTTGTGGGATCAGCTAGACTGTAAGGTGTGTGAGAAGTGCCCGACAAGACAGCCACATCTATGGCAAGTGCTACAGGAAGCGTGGGGTGAAATGTCACCTGAGTATCTGGACAAACTTTTCAAATCTGGACATTTTTTGATGAGAAATCTTTGTAGTTTAAGAAGTTCTGAACATTTATTTTTAAATTGTAATAGTAATTTTTCACGTTATTAATGTCCTGACTAAACATAGTGATCAGTTTGGTGAATAAAAGTAAAAAAGAATTTCCATAAGAGCAAAATCTGTACATTATTCCAAACTTTTGGCCGCCAGTGTGTGTGTGTGTATGTATGTATGTATGTATATATATATATATATATATATATATATATATATATATATATATATATATATATATCACACACAGTGGTGTGAAAAAGTGTTTGCCCCCTTCCTGATTTCTTATTTTTTTGCATGTTTGTCACACTTAAATGTTTCAGATCATCAAACAAGTTTAAATATTAGTCAAAGATAACACAAAATGCAGTTTTTAAATAAAGGTTGTTATTATTAAGGGAAAACAAAATCCAAACCTACATGGCCCTGTGTGAAAAAGTGATTGCCCCCTAAACCTAATAACTGGTTGGGCCACCCTTAGCAGCAACAACTGCAATCAAGCATTTGCGATAACTTGCAATGAGTCTTTTACAGCACTGTGGAGGAATTTTGGCCCACTCATCTTTGCAGAATTGTTGTAATTCAGCCACATTGGAGGGTTTTTGAGCATGAACTGCCTTTTTAAGGTCATGCCACAGCATCTCATTAGGATTCAGGTCAGGACTTTGACTAGGCCACTCCAAAGTCTTCATTTTGTTTTTCTTCAGCCATTCAGAGGTGGACTTGCTGGTGTGTTTTGGATCATTGTCCTGCTGCAGAACCCAAGTTCGCTTCAGCTTGAGGTCACGAACAGATGGCCGGACATTCTCCTTCAGGAATTTTTGGTAGACAGCAGAATTCATGGTTCCATTTATCACAGCAAGTCTTCCAGGTCCTGAAGCAGCAAAACAGCCCCAGACCATCACACTACCACCACCATATTTTACTGTTGGTATGATGTTCTTTTTCTGAAATGCGGTGTTACTTTTACGCCAGATGTAATGGGACACACACCTTCCAAAAAGTTCAACTTTTGTCTCGTCAGTCCACAGAGTATTTTCCCAAAAGTCTTGGGGATCATCAAGATGTTTTCTGGCAAAAAATGAGACGAGCCTTAATGTTCTTTTTGCTCAGCAGTGGTTTTCGTCTTGGAACTCTGCCATGCAGGCCATTTTTGCCCAGTCTCTTTCTTATGGTGGAGTCATGAACACTGACCTTAACTGAGCCAAGTGAGGCCTGCAGTTCTTTGGATGTTGTTGTGGGGTCTTTTGTGACCTCTTGGATGAGTCGTCGCTGCGCTCTTGGGGTAATTTTGGTTGGCCGGCCACTCCTGGGAAGGTTCACCACTGTTCCATGTTTTCGCCATTTGTGGATAATGGCTCTCACTGTGGTTCTCTGGAGTCCCAAAGCTTTAGAAATGGCTTTATAACCTTTTCCAGACTGATAGATCTCAATTACTTTTTCTCATTTGTTCCTGAATTTCTTTGGATCTCGGCATGATGTCTAGCTTTTGAAGATCTTTTGGTCTACTTCACTTTGTCAGGCAGGTCCTATTTAAGTGATTTCTTGACTGAGAACAGGTGTGGCAGTAATCAGGCCTGGGTGTGGCTACAGAAATTGAACTCAGGTGTGATAAACCACAGTTAAGGTATGTTTTAAGAGGTGGGGCAAACACTTTTTCACACAGGGCCATGTAGGTTTGGATTTTGTTTTCCCTTAATAATAACAACCTTCATTTAAAAAACACAAAATGCAGTTACTTGTGTTATCTTTGACTAATATTTAAACTTGTTTGATGATCTGAAACATTTAAGTGTGACAAACATGCAAAAAAATAAGAAATCAGGAAGGGGGCAAACACTTTTTCACACCACTGTGTATATATATATATATATATATACATACACATACATACACACACACACAGTGTAAATTCAGAACTGTGAAAAATGTTGCATAGTAAGGATGTCTTCAAAAATAAATGGCATAAATAGTTTTCATTTATCAGTTTAAAAAAAAACTAAATCAATATTTACCAATATTATAAGCAATATTTGGGCAATATATAGATGATATATATTTAAAAAAATATATAAACTCAGCAAAAAAAGAAACACCCTCTCACTTTCAACTGCTTTTATTTTCAGCAAACTTAACGTGTAAATATTTGTATGAACATAAAAGATTCAACAACTAAGACATAAACTGAACAAGTTTCACAGACATGTGACTAACAGAAATGAAATAATGTGTCCTTGAACAAAGGTGGGGTCAAAATCAAAAGTAGCAGTCAGAATCTGATGTGGCCACCAGCTACATTAAGTACTCTAGTGCATCTCCTCATCAAGGACTGCACCAGATTTGCCAGTTCTTGCTGTGAGATGTTACCCCACTCTTCCACCAAGGCACTTGCAAGTTCCTGGACATTTCTGGGGGAATTGCCCTAGCCCTCACCCTCCAATCCAACAGGTCCCAGACGTGCTCAATGGGATTGAGATCCAGGCTCTTCGCTGGCCATGGCAGAACACTGACATTCCTGTCTTGCAGGAAATCACACACAGAACAAGCAGTATGGCTGGTGGCATTGTCATGCTGGAGGTTCATGTCAGGATGAGCCTGCAGGAAGGGTACCTCATGAGGGAGAAGGATGTCTTCCCTGTAACGCACAGCGTTGAGATTGCCTGCAGTGACAACAAGCTCAGTCCGATGATGTTGTGACACACCGCCCCAGACCACGATGGACCCTCCACCTCCAAATCGATCCCGCTCCAGAGTACAGGCCTCGGTGTAACGCTCATTCCTTCGATAAACGTGAGTCTGACCATCACCCCTGTGAGACAAAACCTTGACTCCTCAGTGAAGAGCACTTTTTGCCAGTCCTGTCTGATCCAGCATAGGTGGGTTTGTGCCCATAGGCGATGTTGTTGCTGGTGATGTCTAGTAAGGAGCTGCCTTACAACAGGCCTGCAAGCCCTCAGTCCAGCCTCTCTCAGCCTATTGTGGACAGTCTGAGCACTGATGGAGGGATTGTGCATTCCTGGTGTTACTCAGGCAGTTGTTTTTGCCATCCTGTACCTGTCCCGCAGGTGTGATATTCAGATGTACCGATCCTGTGCAGGTGTTGTTACACGTGGTCTGCCACTGCGAGGATGATCAGCTGTCCTTCCTGTCTCCCTGTAGCACTGTCTTAAGCATCTCACAGTATGGACATTGCAATTTATTGCCCTGGCCACATCTGCAGTCCTCGTGCCTCCATGCAGCATGCCTAAGGCACGTTCACGCAGATGAGCAGGGACCCTGGGCATCTTTCTTTTGGTGTTTTTCGGAGTCAGTAGAAAGGTCTCTTTAGTGTCCTAAGTTTTTATAACTGCAACCTTAATTGCCTACCATCTGTAAGCTGTTAGTGTCTTAACAACCGTTCCACATGTGCATGTTCATGAATTGTTTATGGTTCATTGAACAAGCATGGAAAACATTGTTTAAACCCTTTACAATAAATATCTGTAAAGTTATTTGTATTTTTACAAAATGATCTTAAAAATACAGTGTCCTGAAAAAGGGAAGTTTGTATAGATTTCTATGAACTTGACACATCTGTTTTATACTAGATTTTTAAAAGATTTCTCATTTTTATCATCTTGGTCAACCTTATATGACCTATTAGTCAAATACTGTTAATAAATGAATTTGATCTGTCCGGTTCACATGATTACCAAAATTTTCTATAGGACAGTTAATTTCTTTTAAGGCTGCATATTATTGGCAAAGTTTAAAACTCTTGTTGTATCTTAGAGGTTGATTGACAAGTGAGTAGATGGTCCTTCACTGTTGTTTTTGTATGTGAGTGTTTACACGACAAATGCAATGTGGTCACATTAATTTGTGACTACATCTGAATGTGGTTTAAGTGATTCCATCACAAAACATTTTGAAACACGTTTACACCTATTTATGTGATCAGATCATTCGGGATGGATGTTAATACCAGATGTAAACAGAGTCCTAGAACTACTTTATGCATACAGTGCATTCATAAATTATTCAGACCTCTTCATCTTTTTCACATTTTGTTATGTTGCAGCCTTGTGCTAAAACAATTTCACATCATTCTACACTCAATACCCCATAATGACAAAGCAAAACAAGATTTTTGATAACTTTGCAAATTTATTAAAAAGAAAAAACTGAAATGTCATATTGACGTAAGTATTCAGACCCTTTGCTATGACACTTGAAATTTAGCTTAGGTGCATCCTATTTCTCTGGATCATCTTTGAGATGTTTCTACACTTTGATTTGTGATTTGAGTCCACCTGTGGCAAATTCGTTTGATTGGACATGATTTGGAAAGGCACACAGCTGTTTATATAAAGGTCTCACAGCTGATCTGGGGAAGGCACAGATCTGGGGAAGTCTATAGACAAATTTCAGCTGCATTGAAGGTTCGCAAGAGCACAGCGGTGTCCATAATTCTTGAGTGGAAGAAGTTTGGAACAACCAGGACTCTTCCTAGAGCTGGCCGCTTGGCCAAACTGAGCAATCAGGGGAGGAGGGTCTTTGTAAGAGAGGTGAACAAGAACCCGATGGTCACTCTGGTTGACCTCCAGAGATCATGTGTGGTGAAGGGATAAACTTGCAGAAGGACAACCATCACTGTAACACTCCACCGATCTGGGCTTAATGGCAGAGTGACCAGACGGAAGCCTCTCCTCAGTGCAAGACACATTAAAAAAAGCACCTAAAGGACAGATTGTGAGAAACAAGATTCTCAGGTCTGATGAAACGAAGATTGAACTGTTTGGCCTCAATTTCAAGCGTCATGTCTGGAGTAAACCAGGCACTGCTCATCACCTGCATAATACCATCCCAACAGTGAAGCGTGGTGGTAGTATCATGCTGTGGGGGTGTTTTTCAGTAGCAGGGACTGGGGAACTGGTCAGGGTTGAAGGGAAGCTAAACGCAGCAAAATAAAGAAATATCCTTAATGAAAACCTGGTCCTGAGCACTCAGGACCACAGACTGTGCCGAAGGTTCACCTTCCAACTGGACATTGACCCTAAGGACACAGCCAAGACAACGCAAGAGAGCTTGGGGACAACTCTGTGAATGTCCTTGAATGACCCAGCCAGAGCCCGGACTTGAACCCAGTCAAACATCTCTGGAGAGACCTGAAAATTGCTGTCCACCGATGGTCCCCATCCAACCTGACAGAGCTTGAAAGGATCTGCAGAGAAGAATGGCAGAAAACCCCCAAATCCAGGTGTGCAAAGCTTGTCGTGTCATACCCAAAAAGACTTGAGGCTGTAATCGCTGCCAAAGGTGCTTCAACCAAGTACTGAGTTAAGGGTCTGAATATTTACAGTTGAAGTCAGAAGTTTACATACACCTTTGTCAAATACACTTAAACTCATTTTTTCACAATTCCTGACATTTAATCATAGGACACTTTCTCTGTCTTAGGTCAGTTAGGATCACTACTTTATTTTTTAGAATGTGAAATGTCAGAATAATAGTAGAGAGAATTATTTATTTCAGCTTTTCTTTCTTTCATCACATTCCCAGTGGGTTAGATGTTTACATACAATTTGTTAGTATTTAGTAGCATTGCCTTTAAATTGTTTAACTTGGGTCAAACGTTTTTGGTATCCTTCCACAAGCTTCTCACAATAAGTTGCTGGAATTTTGGCCCATTCCTCCAGACAGAACTGGTGTAACTGAGTCAGGTTTGTAGGCCCCCTTGCTCGTACATGCTTTTTCAGTTCTGCCCACAAATGTTCTGTCAGATTGAGATCAGGGCTTTGTGATGGCCACTCCAATACCTTGACTTTGTTTTCCTTAAGCCATTTTGCCACAACATTGGAGGTATGCTTTTGGACATTGTCCGTTTGGAAGACCCATTTGTGACCGAGCTTTAACTTCCTGGCTGATGTCTTGAGATGTTCCTTTAATGTATCCACATAATTGTCCTTCCTCATGATCCCATCTATTTTGTGAAGTGCACCAGTCCCTCCTGCAAAAGTACCCCCACAACATAATGCTGCCACCCCCATGCTTCACAGATGGGATGGTGTTCTTCGGCTTGCAAGCCTTACCCTTTTTCCCTCCGAAAATAACGATGGTCATTATTGCTAAAAAGTTACATTTCTTTCATCAGACCAGAGGAAATTTCTCCAAAAAGTAAGATCTGTGCACTTGCAAACTGTAGTCTGGTTTTTTTATGGTTGTTTTGGAGCATTGGCTTCCTTGCTGAGCAGCCTTTCAGATTATGTCGATATAGGACTCATTTTACTGTGGATATAGATACTTGTCTACCTGTTTCCTCCAGCATCTTCACAAGGTCCTTTGCTGTTGTTCTGGGATTGATTTGCACTTTTTGCACCAAACTACGTTCATCTCTAGGAGACAATGCGTCTCCTCCCTGAGCAGTATGATGGCTGCGTGGTCCTATGGTGTTTATACTTGTGTACTGTTGTTTGTACAGATGAGCGTGGTACATTCAGTCATTTGAATATTGCTCCCAAGGATGAACCAGACATGTGGAAGCCCACAATTTTTTTTTTTCTGAGGTCTTGGCTGATTTCTTTTGATTTTTCCTTGATGTCAAGCAAAGAGGCACTGAGTTTGAAGGTAGACCTTAAAATACATCCACAGGTACACCTCCAATTCAGTACACCTCCTATCAGAAGCTAATTGTCTAAAGGCTTGACATAATTTTCTAGAATTTTCCAAGCTGCTTGAAGGCACAGTTAACTTAGTGTATGTAAACTTCTGACCCACTGGAATTGTGATATAGTCAACGAAAGTGAAACAATCTGTAAATAATTGTTTGAAAAATTACTTGTCATGCACAAAGTAGATGTCCTAAACGACTTGCCAGATTTTATTTTATTTTTTTGCAAATATTAAATCTGTGGAGTGGTTAAAAAATGAGTTTTAATGACTTCAACCTAAGTGTATGTAAACTGACTACAACTATATGTAAATGTGATATTTCAGTTTTTTCTCTTTTTTTATTTTTTATTTTTATTAATTTTTATTGATTTTTCAAAGCAAAGAAAAACAAAACATATATACAATGAATCAGCATTAACTCACACTACTACCCCTCCCCAATCAAGAACCCCACCGACCCAAAACGAACATCCCAGTGTTCTTACATAAGTACACACATATATGGAGAATTAAAAAAAAAAAAAAATTATATATATAATATAATATAATATATACACACACACACACACACACACACACACACACACACATACCTACATGCATACATATACACATACACATATTATAAACATACAACTCTAAACTATACCTCTCCACAGACCCATTCCAAGAGCCCCCCAAAAACAAAATATCTACCCCATTTCCCTTTAAAAGAATCCCATATCCCCAGCCTTCTACACGTTACCAATTCGAAGGCTGCCACCCTTCCCATCTCCTCACACCACTCCAGAATTTAGGGTGCTCCCACCGACTTCCAACCCCTTAAAATAATCTGCCTGCCTATCAATTGCACTGGTGAGGACCCAATCTTTTATGTATTTGTCACACTACGTTGATGACCGCCCCACAGAGTCTGGGGAAAAATGAAATCCGAATGCCCAACATGTCACACACAAATCTCTGTACCTTCAACCAAAATTTCTGAATCTCAGTGCACCACCAAAAAACATGGGCCATGTCTAAATCCTCCGATTAGCAATGCCAGCAGGTGGGTGTGTCTTTAAGACCAGGCTTATACAGTCTAGAGGGGGTCCAATAGAATCTATATAGAATCTTGAATTGTATAAGATGCACCCTTGCATCTCTAGATACAGACTTGATGTTTTTTAGAATCCCAGCCCACACTGCATCCTCCAATACCAAATTAAAATCTTTCTCCCATAATCTCTTGATAGAGGTTAAATCTCCATCCCCCAGACTCTGAGCTAGCAGGGAGTAATACTCTGATGCCTCATGACCTTTTCCAAAAGCAGAAATTACCTCTCCCAAAGTATCTGCCGCTTTAGGGGGGTGTATGCTACTCCCAAAAATAGTACAGAGCAGGTGGCGCAGCTGTAAATACCTAAAATACCTAAAAAAAAAAACTGAGATCTGGGTATCCCAAAATGTTGAGCCAAATTACCAAAGGATCTCAACACTAATGAAGTCCACCTGTCCATATCGCTCATCTTTTTATTAAAGGGTCAAAATTAACTAACTAAATCAGACAAATTTGCTGTGAATAAAATATCCAAATACAGTTGTGCTCAAAAGTTTGAATACCCTGGCAGAAATTGTGAAATTTTGGCATTGATTTTGAAAATATGACTGATCATGCAAAAAAACTGTCTTTTATTTAAGGATAGTGATCATATGAAGCCATTTATTATCACAGTTGTTTGGCTCCTTTTTAAATCATAATGGTAACAGAAATCACCCAAATGGCCCTGATCAAAAATTTAAATACCCTTGAATGTTTGGCCTTGTTACAGACACACAAGGTGACACACAGGTTTAAATTGCAATTAGTGTCTGTGTATAAATAGTCAATGAGTTTAGCTCTCACGTGGATGCGCTGATCCTTAAATAAAGGACAGGTTTTTTGCATGATCAGTCATATTTTCAAAATCAATACCAAAATTTCACATTTTCTGCCAGGGTATGCAACTTTTTGAGCACAACTGTACTTAATGCCCTGTTTGGGCCACTGGAAGGCGCCCTCAGCTGGAAGGCCGCTACTGGACAATACGCTGTCAGAGCCAAAGCTTCAGATTTAGCCCAATTTACTTTGCATCCTGAGAACTTGGAAAAGGGTTTACTAATTCTCTGGAGGCAAGGCATAAACCTAGTATGTTCAGAGACAAATAATAAAACATCATCTGCATAAAGCAGAAGGTTATGCGCCACACATCCCGCAATCACCCCTGGAAAATCATCCTCCTTTCTTATCGCGGCTGCTAATGGTTCCAGGGGCAAGGCAGAACAATAATGGGGAAAGCAGGCAACCCTGCCGAGTGCCCCTATTCAGAGTAAAATAATCTGAAATTAGTCAATTTGTTTGTACTGCTGCTACAGGGTGTCTATAAAGTAACTTAATCCAACCAATAAATGTACTCCCGAACCCATATATTTCCAAAATCTTAAAGATAATCCCATTCTACCATATCAAACGCCTTTTCAGCGTCACATGAGATGGCAGCGACCGGAGACTGATCATTCACTACTGACCACATGATATTGATGAAACACCTAATGTTATCAGAAGAGCTACGGCCTCGAAAAACCCCACCTGATCTACATGTATCAGAGATATCACAACTTAATCAGTTCGCCAAAATTTGACAATGTTTACATCTAACTGGATCAGTAAAATTGGATGGTAACTTTTACACTCGCTTGGATCTTTGTCCTTTTTAAGATTCGGACTGATCCGGGCTTGTGTCATGGTTGGGGGAAGCTTTCCATTCTTTAACCCTCTGGGGTCTGAGGGTGTTTTGGACCCTGGAGAAGTTTTGACATGCCTTGACATTTGTGCTTTTTTCAGTTGTTTAAAAACATATTAATGGCTAAAATCTGATAACACTGTATTCAGCACAAACTGGGCTACAATAATATGTGAACAACATGTATGTACATGTTTGTGTTTTTTGTTTTTTAAAAAACAAATATTTTAAGTCACTGAAATGAGGCCATATAACACATATTAAATATTTGTTCACAAAACTTTTGAGAACTGGATCTTGTAGCCTAGAGTTTTTGCTAAAAAAAAAATTGTGAAAACCATCCTGATCACTCATTCATACAAAACAATATAGTCATTTAACTTTTGTAAGACACTTTGTGTTAGAAAGGCCATATGCGAGGAGGCGTGGATGATCATGAATATTGATGTGATTCACACCTGAGGAGACAAAGACCCCTCCCCTGAGAGAGAATGAATGTGAGGAGACTTAATGATTGAATGTATTGTTTGTAGCTTATTCACAAAATCAAGTTTAAGTCGAAAGTAATCTGACTATACATTTTCTTTACATCAAGAATTTACTTAACTTTAGACCTACACTACTGTTTAAAAGTAAGATTTTTTAAATGTTTTTAAAATAAGTCTATTCTGCTCACCATATTTTTACAATTTAAAATATCTTTTCTATTTGAATATATTGTCAAATGCAATTTATTCCTGTGATCAAAGCTGAATTTTCAGCATCATTACTGCAGTCTTCAGTGGCACATGATCCTTCAGAAATCATTCTAATATGCTGATTTTCTAATATGGGCAGATTTACAGCACATTTGACACATTTACACCCGAACAGATATTTGCAAGCACAGGCTTCGTTGATGATAATGAGGCAGCATAAACACTAGTTAAAATATAATCTAAACATTCATGTTATTTTTATATCATATTACATATCATATTGATATCACACAGCATACAATTTAAATACCTGCTTTAGCCGAAACAACATTTAAAATGTAACTAAATCTTGCTAAATTAACTAAATTAGGACATATTTCAAATTTCAGTACTCTGAATCCTGGCTGGCAAGTCTGGAAATAGTCCAACTAGTAAAATATGTACATGTTTATATAAAATAGCATGTCAACTAATATGTAAGTAAAACTAAATGACTTACTCATCCGAAATTGTATCCTCGGCTGGATCAAGTCGCTCTTCAAAATGCAAACATTTCTAGTCGGATTCCCGCTCTTCTTCTGAGGAAAATGTGAACTCTTCATCTCTATCCAGGACCATCTGTAGAGCTTCGTCACCTGTGTAGCATGCCATTTTCCAAACGCGCAGAAAAGTGAATGAATCTGATGATGAACTTGATGTTTTTCAAGGCATTGTTGGGGGCGTTTACCATTTGCATTGATTGCCTCAGCACATTACCGTATGAATAGCGCGCTCTGCTGGTGGGTGTGGTCATATTAGCGATAATTAGCTGAGCCAGGAGAAACTGTACATTGCTTTGTTTCATACAGATTACATTGCAGGAGAATATTTGTTTTACATTTGAATTGTTTTATTTAAAAGTAGACATTTTAAGCTTTCCGTAGACATATGTTTCACGTTTGTGAGTTTCAGTTCATTTTTGTGACGTGTTTCAGAAAGATGCTCGCGGAGACAGAGATGGCTGAGAGCGCACCCTGTTTATTTCCTTTATTTTACAAAAGCACAAGGTTTTGTTGTTATTGTGAGTGTACACAAAAGTAGACCCTTTATAGTCTCTAATGATGTCTTACACTTATCTGTATGCCCAAAAATGACAGACTATTTTAAGTTGTTTCCACTGTTATGATGAAAAAAACCAGCAGGACGCCCCGCCGCATCCATCAACCCCAGAGGGTTAATGTTTCCGTATAGACTTCTAACAAAAGTGGAGCCAATTCTGTAACATAAGATCTAAAAAATTCAGCCGCAAAACCATCTGGCCCTGGAGCCTTGCCTGTAGGTAAGGCCTTAATTACCTCGTCAAGCTCCTCCAAAGTTATCTCAGAATAAAGATAATTGTTTTGCTCAGTTGTCAGTTTAGGGAGTTCTGTTGGTTCCACAAATGTTCTAATATCTTCATCAATAGATGAAGACGTGGAACTATAAAGATCAAGAGAGAATTCTTTAAAAGCATTATTAATATCAATGGCTGAGGTAAATATTTCACCACCAGCAGATTTCACTGAGAGAATGGTAGAAAAAGACTCTCTCTGTTCTATATATCTAGCCAAAAGCTTCCCTGTTTTGTCCCCTGACTCTTGCCCTGAATAAACAAAACTCCACCTTCCACGGCAAAATAGTATTATATCTGTATTTCAATCGGGTCAATTCCTGAGGCCATTAGATGGCATTCGGTGCTTCAGCTCTGCCTCTGCACTTTTAATATTCCCTTCCAACTCTATGAGTTCTCATGCTTTGGATTTTTTGATGACTGAGGCATACTGTATGATCCGACCCCTGAGAACCGCCTTGAAGTAATAGTTCACGTAAAAATGAAAATTTGCTGATAATTTACTCACCCTCAGGCCATCCAAGATGTATCTGATTTTTTTTCTTCATCAAAACAGAATTTAAGACATTTAGGATTTCATTTCAGGCCTCCTCCTCTAAACAATGCAAGTGAATGTCCTCCATTTTTTGACGGTCCAAAATACATATTTAGGGTGCATCAAAATAATCCACACGACTCCGGTTGACAAAGTTCTTCCGAACGCAAACAGTTGATTATTTTGAGAAAACAAACAATACTTATATGCTTTTTAACTACAAATGTTCGCTTCTGTACATCTGTGACGTGCGCTCATAAAAGGGATAATGTAAGCTCGTTGGTAAGGTCACGCATTATGTGGAGGAGGAGTCAGGAAGCGCGTCATTGTTGCACAGACCAAGCGCCGTTCACAAACCAAAACAGTCCAAACAATTTCAAATATAAAAAATAAATCATTTCCAAATAATAATAATAATAATAATAAAATGTAAGTCACTTCCTGACTCCTCTTCCACATGACGCGTGACCTTACCAACGAGCTCACGTCATTCCTCTTATGAGCGCACGTCACAGAGATGTATATAAGTATTGTTTTGTATTGGAGTCGTGTGGATTATTTTGATGCACCCTAAATATGCATTTTGGACCGTCAAAAAATGGAGGACATTCACTTGCATTGTTTAGAGGAGGCCTGAAATGAAATCCTACAAATCTTAAATTCTGTTTTGATGAAGAAAGAAACTCAGATACATCTTGGATGGCCTGAGGGTGAGTAAATTATCAGCAAATTTTCATTTTTGGGTGAACTATTCCTTTAAGTGCCTCCCAAGCCACACCCACAGAGGACCAGTTGGTCTCCATATAAACATTGATTTCAATCTTTAACATTTGCTGGAAATCAGGATTTTGCAAAAGGGATACATGAAAGTGCCAACTATATGATTTCTTTTTCTCTGTATTTGGAAACATCTCTAAACTCACCAGGGCATGATCCGAGACTAAAATGTTTCCAATTGAGCAATCCACAACAGATGAAATGAGGGACTTATATATATATATAAACATTCTAGAATAGATTTTATGGACTGATGAAAAAAACATTTATAATCCTTACCAGATGGGTTCGAAAGTCGCCAAATATCTGCAAGACCAAGATTTTACACATCCTGTGAAGCGTCAGTGTTGCTCTAGGGGGCTTACACACTTTTGCTTCACTATGATCAACGACTGAGTCCATCAAAAGATTAAAGTCTCCTCCCAATATTATATCCTGAGGGGTGCCAGCGGCTTGCAACATCCCTTCAAGATATATAAAAAAGCCCTGGTCATCAGCGTTAGGTGCATATATATTAGCTAAAAATCAACCTATGCCCCTGAATTTTCTGCTAAAACGATAATGACTCTTCCCAATTTATCTTTAATCTGTTTGAGATATTTAAATTGTAGATGTTTATTTATCAATATAATGACTTCCCTGCTCTTAAGCCAGCACTAAAGAAAACATGTCCACCCCATATCTTCCCAAAATTTTCAGCTTCCTGCAGGGAAAGATGAGTTTCTTGAAGAAACACTATATCATATTTCATACGCTTAAGAAAAGAAATAACCTTCCTTCTTTTAATGGGGTGCCCCAACCCATTCACATTCCATGTGGAGAAAGATATCCCACTCATATTAACATTTGACATTTTGATATAATAGAAAAAATAAATTGTGTGTTAAAAACAAGATTATACAGACCATATTCCCCATTAGAGCAACAATTAAACCCCGAATTATCCCCCGAACAAAACAAACAGGAAAAAAACTAAAAACATAAGCATTAACCCTGTGCACGACAGTGTGGATCAATCCCTCTAAACTCAAAAGGTCCATGGGCGCCTATGAGAGCCCCCACGACAACTTTGCCATCGGATTGCTCAATTTTGCCTCACAAATTTGTGAGGCAAAATTACATAACAGAAAATACTTTGTAAAACATACCCCAGCCAATAGGCAGAATAAACACAAAGAACATGTAGATTCATTCACAGAACTGTCTCGAAGGCATGTTCCTCCACAAAACAAATTCCAACCGATATAAAGCTGTTCAGTTTCCTTGGACAGACAAACAAGTGTTCCTCAGACAGTCGAGTCAATGTACAGCGAGTCAATCCACTCACATGAGAAACACCCAATGGTTTACTCACCCATTGTTTCTATGAAGGACAGTGCTTGTTTGGGACATAAAAATACTTTTGCAGCCATCCTTGGTGTCTGTTCTCAGTTTGGCCGGAAACATCAGTGCAAAAGCGATCTTCTGTTGATGCAAGAGTTTCTTGCATTCCTTGAACCGATCGCGTTTCTCTCGTTGAATTCGCAAAGTCCGGGAACAAGAAAATATTGTGATTCTTCTAAGAAAGCTTTCCTTTGATCCTCCCCTGTCGCAACATGAGATCTTTATCGGATAATCTCAGAAATTTGGCCAGAATTAATCGGGGCCTGTCTCCCTCAGCAGATCTGTGAGCCGGGACTCTGTGAGCTCATTCAATTTCCAGCTTATGGCCTGTTATGTCGAGCAGACTCGGGAAGAGCTCGTCCAGGAATTTTACCATATTTCTGCCTTCTTCTTGCTCAGGAATTCCAACAATCCGTACCTTGTTCCTTCGGCTCCTTTTTTCGAAATCTTCCAGTTTTTCCAAAATGCCTTCCAGGTCTGTTTTGGTTGCGAGCGGATTAGCGGATAATTCCCTTTCCGATGACTCCAGATAATCGATCCGTTTCTCAACATCTGCCACTCTTGTAACCAACTCAGAGAATTTTGTTTCCATTGACGTAATCAATTGACGTATTACAGCAAGATCCTCCAAGTCAGCAACAACCTTCGTCAGCATCACAAACATGTTGGACAGTTGACGCTGAATTTCCCTGGCCGCGCCATCCAAACAGAGTCCCCGGTCTGCAGGCCCATCAGAGGTTTCATCTTGAGCACGAAAGTGTCTTTTAATGTCTCCAGAGCCCAAGGATTTTGACTTCTTTGCCATGTTTACCTTACTATAGGGTTTAACGTGCATAACAATACCTTTTAGCCATGCCTATTTTTATTATATATATATATATATATATATATATATATATGTATGTATATATATATATATATATATATATATATATATATATATATATATATATATATATATATATATATGTATATATATATATGTATATATATATATATATACATATATATATATATATATATATATATATATATATATATATATATATATGTGTGTATGTATGTATATGTATATATGTTGTCACTCCATACAGTATATTGCTATTATATTTAAGCACAGTTAAACATTTTATGCTTTATGAATTTATTGACCTGTGAAAAAACACTTGCTTTATACATTTTAATCTCTCATATCAGCTAAGCTTTTTATTATTATTAATTTTTTTATTTAAAACTGAAATAGGAGAAACATGCATTCCATAGGAAAACACTGTATGAACATTTTCAAGTTTAGGTCCGCATTATATGCATTGTAATTACATTCTAATAAATAATGTAATACATACATTTCTTTTAAAGCAATGCTCAAGTATCATATTGTTTTAACATGAGCTAAAAGAAATCTCTCTCTTTCTCTCCCTTTGTTCTATCTAAAGGAACGGTGTGGTGCTGGTAAGTTATTATACAAGACACCATTTCATCAAAATGTAATAGGGTTATTCCATGTAAAATCAAACAAATTCCAGAAACTTCCCCTGCATAGATTTAAGTTATGAAAATTCAATAATTGTTTACTCACTCCAATGTTGTTATAACCCTATTTGACTTAGTTTCTTTTTCTTAACACTAAGGGAGAAATTGTGAAAAAATGTTGTGCTCAGTGATGTCATACAATGGCAGTTTATGTAGACCACCTCTTCAAGCTTCAAAAGAACACAAAAGTATAATTCAGAAGTCTAATAAATTATTCCATGAGACTCATGATTAGAAATGTTATGAAATCATATGATAAGGTTTGGTACAAAACAAACCAAAATGGAACGTATTATTTAGTGAAAATGTTCATTGACCGTTGATCTCCTTTGCGAGTTCATGAGTCTGCATGAAAAAAATAAGGCTGGTCATAGAAATGCATGAATTCTTTGACTTCAAACTCTTCAGACATGTTTAGTAAGTTCTGTTCTCAGTTTTGTGTGCAGCTGTGTTGTTTTCTGTTTTCACTGTTGCTTTGGTGGATCTGTTTTTAGATAAACAGAACTAGTTTTCACATGAACACCCCATCTTGTGAGCAGGGGATGCATGAACTGTTGCTCTTGTGCCCTGTCATGAACGCGCACAGCAGATCAACGGTCAGTCAAGATTTTCACTAAATAATACATCAGATTTAGGTTTGTTTCTCACCAAACCTAATCATATTCCTTCAGAACAAGGCATGAGTCACATACAATAATTTATAATAATAATAATTCACTTCTGAATTATACTTTTGCGTTCTTTTGAAGCTTGAAGAGGTAGTCACCATAAACTGCCATTGAATGACATCACTGAGCACAAATTTATTTCACAATTTCTCCCTTTGTGTTCAGAAAAAGAAAGAAAATCATATAGAGTTATAACACAGGGGTGAGTAAACAATGACTGAATTTTCATTTTTGGGTTTACTATCCTGTTTACTGTCCTGTTCTGTGGTCATGTTTTTTAGGGTTTTTCCTGTGTCAAAAAATATTGAGTCAAGTCATTTTTATTTGTGTAGTGCCTTTCACAACACACATTGTTTCAAAGCAGCCTTTGGCTTGCTCACTGGGGTTATTAATACAATTATTATTTAATTACTTATTTTTAAACAATTCACAATCGTAGTTTATCAAACTACACAATGATGACTCTAAGACAGTATAGATATTACAGTTTTATCTTCTGTTAATTGAGTTGCGTGAGTGATCCCGCTTTGCGCTCTCCTGTAAATATCAGGAAGCCTGTTGGACTCGCATGTACTTGCGTGCTCCAGAGATGGCGTGCACGACACACACATGAAACACAGGTGCACGTGTCAGAAGAGAAGCATATTAAGCGCTTATGACAAGCCGAACGCAGGATGAATGTAACTGAATTTACTTGAACAGCCGCCAAAATGTTTTGTGGGGTCTGGCGTGTAGATTGATGTGAAAAAAAAATAAAATAATTTAAAGTAGTGCCCGACCGATATATCATACATAACAAAATGTGACATAAATGAAGGGATCTGAATACTTTATGAATGCACTGTATATCTACCTATCTCTGTGCAAAAATAAAATCATGATGCTGACACCTTTCTATAGTTATTTTTTAACCTGTTGTTTTGTTTCAAAATAGACAAAAATTGTAATATTGACTCCCCTCTACAAAATAAATGATAACTCCATAAATATTGATCAATGGCATTTCATATTTTGGCTTTCATTCATGCATTTCTTAAAAAAAAAAAAAAAACTTTCGCCAGGGACCTCTGAATGAGTTAACACGGAATGACCAGTAACATTAATAGCTGTATGTTTGAAATGACTTCCCTTTTTGGCTGAGGTCAACTAGGTTACCAAATTAGCCAAATAGCTACATTGTATTAGGGTAAATTTTCTGGTATGGAACTAAAGTATTCAACTATGAGTTGAATAATTTCACTAGCAATTGTTAGAGGACTAATGCTTGCTCATTTAGCCCGGCTCCAAGAGAACAAATATACATGCGAGTTGTAATTAATTCATTGATCAAAGTAAGAGTTGTATTGTGTCACTAATGTACCACCTGTATTAACTGAAACAAAAGCATTCTAAGCATTTGTAACAGTCTAATTTTACTGTATTGCGTAGCATTGTGAGGGTTCAAAACCCCACAGAACTCTCGCTTTTTACCATCCAATCTGTCCTTGATGTGTAAAATCAAGTCCTGTCCTACATTTTTTTTTTTTTTCTTAACGATTATCCACTCCACGTAATCACATTATGGAAGTAAAATGGGTTGAGAATACTGTTTCATTTTGAATTTGGATTTCTCTTTCATTGCCACTTCATATAGATCTGTACATTTCATTTACGTTGAAATTCAGCAGAGCAGAAATACAAATCAATCAGATATATGGCCAACGCTGTTGATTATCATTGTTTAAATTCTTTGCCATTTGTCTGTTTGTATGTTTCTTGTATGTTGGCATGAAAGAGCACCGCCTGCCTCAGCTGAAACTCTACACAGCTCTACACGGACAGGATGTGTGCGTCCGTGTGCGGCTTTCATTGGAACCTCTGAGTATGTGTAAGATCACAATAAACCACGTCACTGATGACAACACATTCAGAACTGAAGTTCAAGAAATAGTTCCCAGAAATGAATTGTCTGTCATCATTGACTCTTCTGAATCATTGACTTTTCTGAACCGTATGACTTGCTTTCTTCCTGGAACACAAATGTGCCAAGGATAGCTAGGGCAGATGTCCAGATTTTCAGTGAATAACAACTTAAATCATCTGTTTCTTACCCCAAGCTTAATTACTTTTAGTATAGCACACAAGTGCTATACTAAAAAAAAGTTTTTGAAATTTCTCCTTTTGTGTTACACGGAAGCAAACTCATATGGTTCTGGACGGCATGAGGGAGAGTAAATTATGTCAAAATTGTCATTTTTGGGTGAAATATTTCTTGAATTATTTGTGTTCCGTGTTTGTAGTGGAAAATGAAGGCCTGAAGATAGACTTCAGTGACTCAGAAACGGTTGACTCCCACACGCTTCTCATCTGGAACAGAAACAGATCTCTTTTGGTATGGTTGTAGTGTACCAACCTTTCTTTCAGAAGAATATAGTATGAAGTATTCTTTGTTTCATCACAGGTCTCTAAATCTACTTCAGAATATGTGTTGTGACAGTTGTATTAAATACAAAAAGTATTTGGATGTTTCAGTCACTCTTCAAAATGTGTAAATGTTATTACGTTAGATAATCTGGAAACAAATGCTGCTCAAGCTTTTCTCAAAACTAACATAATTTTTCGGACTCATTTTTGCAATGACTGTTAAGCAACTAGCATTAAATCAGTAAAGGAGGAAGATAAAAATGTTCAATAAATAGTTAAATGCACTAATATTAATGATCAAAATAAAAAATTTCTGTAGGCTGTTTTTCAGTTGTCAAACAACATTTTTTGATCACAGGTGTGTGTTTATTGTTGTTAAAAAATGTATTGATTAAATTCATAAAATAAATAAACATAACATAAATACGGAATCAAATTATATACATGGTGCCCGGCTGAAAAGCCATTACTGGGCAGTATGCTGTCAGAGCCAAAGCTTCGGATTTAGACCAATTGACTCTGTATCCTGAGAACTTCGAAAAGGAATGAATAATTCTGTGGAGGCAAGGCATAGATCTAGTGGGGTCGGAGACAAATAATAAAATATCATCTGCGTAAAGCAAAAGTTTATGCGCCACACCTCCCGCCACCACCCCTGGAAAATCATCTTCCTTTTCTTATCGCAGCTGCTAATGGTTCCAAGGCAAGACAGAACAATAATGGGGAAAGAGGGCAACCCTGCCGGGTGCCCCTATCTAGAGTAAGATAATCTGAAATTAATCCATTTGTTTTTACCGCCGCTACCGCGTGACTATAAAGTAATTTAATCCATCCAATAAAGTATTCCCGAACCCTTATATTTCCAAAATCTTAAAAAGATAATCCCATTCTACCACATCAAACACCTTTTCGGCGTCAAGTGAGATGGCAGTGACCGGAGTCTGATCATTCGCCACTGACCACGTGATATTGATGAAACGCCTATTGTTATCCGAAGAGCTGCGGCCCCGAATAAACCCCACCTGATCTATATGTATAAGAGTCATAACTTTATTAATCGGTTAGCCAAAATTTTGGACAATATTTTAATGTCTAGCTGGATCAGGGAAATTGGATGGTAACTCTTACATTCGCTTGGATCTTTGTCCTTTTTAAGAATCAGACTGATCTGGGCTTATGTCATGGTTGGCGGAAGCTTTCCATTGTTTAATGATTCCATATAAACTTCTAACAAAAGTGGAGCCAGTTCTGTTTCATAAGATCTAAAAAATTAAGGCCTTAATTACCTCGCCAAGCTCCTCCAAGGTTATTTCAGAATCAAGATAATTTTTTGCTCAGTCATCAGTTTAGGGAGTTCTACCGGTTCCACAAAATGTCTAATATCTTCATCAGTAGAAGACATGGAACTATAGAGATCAAGATAGAATTCTTTAAAAGCATTATTAATGGCCAAGGTAAATATTTCACCACCAGCAGATTTCACAGAGGTAATGGTAGAAAAAAAAAAAAAGACACTCTCTATTTTATATCTAGCCAGAAGTTTTCCTGCCTTGTCCCCCAACTCAAAGTATGACTGTCTTGCCCTGAATAGCCAAAACTCCACCTTCCTCCAAACTCCTCCACCTTTCAGGATTTTGGTAAAAGGGATACATTAAAGTGCCAACTATATGATTTATTTTTCTCCGTATGTTGCAACACCTCTAAATTCTCCAGGGCATGATCGGAGACTAAGATGTTTCCAATTGAGCAATCAACAACAGATGAAATGAGGGACTTAAATATATATAAAAAATATATATTCTAGAATAAATCATATGGGTTGATGAAAAAAATGTATAGTCCCTACCAGATGGGTTCAGAAGTCTCCAAATATCTGTAAGACCAAGATTTTTACACATCCTGTGAAGTGTCAATGTTGCTCTAGGGGGCTTACACACTTTTTCTTCACTATGATCAAGGACTGAGTCCATCAATAGATTAAAGTCTCCTCCCAGTATTATATCATGAGGGGTGCCAGCAGCTTGCAACATCCCTTCAAGATCTGTAAAAAAAGCCCTGATCATCAACGTTAGGTGCGGAAATATTAGCCAAAATAAGACTTTGCCCCTGAATTTCTGCCAAAGCAATAATGACTCTTCCTAATTTATCTTTAATCTGTTTGAGATATTTGAATTTTAGATGTTTACTTATCAATGTAATGACTCCCCTGCTCTTACTTGTGCCAGCTCTAAAGAAAACATGTCCACCCCATATCTTCCCAAATGTTTCAGCTTCCTGTGTGGAAAGATGTGTTTCTTGAAGAAACACTATATCATATTTCTTACATTTAAAAAGAGAAATAACCTTCCTTCTTTTTATGGGGTGCCCCAACCCATTCACATTCCACATGGAGGGAGACAATCCACTCATATTAACATCTGACATTTTGACATATTAGAAAAAATAGATTGTGTGTCAAAAATAAAATTATAAAGATGACATTCCAACATTAGTGCAACAACCAAACCCCAAACTTCCCCCCCCCCCCCGAACCAAACAAACAGAAAAGAACAACGTGCGCAGTAACCCCGCACATGACAGCGCCAACTAGCGTCCATCCCTCTAAACTCAAACAGTCCATGTACGCCTACGAGAGCCCCCGCGACAACTTTGCCGTCGGATTGCTCAAGTCTGGTGTTTCTATACGAATGTTGTGAGACAGAATTACACAACAGAAGATAATCTATAAAACAAACTCCAGCCAAAGTATAAACACACAGAACGTGAAGATTTGTCCACATACTGTCCCGAAGGTGTGTTCCTCCACAAAACAAACTCCAGCCACTAGCGGAACCAACACAAAAAAAAAAGGGGGTTCAGTTTCCTTGGAGAGTCAAGCGAATGTTCAGTGAGCCAGCCCATTCGACTGCTACATGAATGCAACAAATGGCCTAATCACTCCAATATCTTGCAAGAAATACTCCACAAAACAAACTATAGCCAGTAGGAGGCATTAAGCACAAAGAATGTGCAGATTCATCCACAACACTGTCCTGAAGGTGTTTTACTACACAAAACAAACTCTAGCCGCTAGGTGGAACCAGCACAAAAAGAAACAAAAAAAGACACTCCTCGGACAGTCGAGTGAATGTTCATCGAGTCGGTCCACTTGGCTGCAACGCGAGTACAACAAAATAACTTAATCACTCCATTGACTTTATGAAGGACAATGCTTGCTGTGGGCATGTAAATATTTTACGGCCATCCTTAGCATCTATTCTCAATTTGGCCGTGAACATCAGTGCAAAAGCGAGTGTTTCTTGCATTCCTTGAATCTATCACATTTCTCTCTTGTCGAATTCGTAAAGTCTGGGAACAAGAAAATGCTATGGTTCTTCCAAGAAAGCCTTCGTTTACTCCTCGCCTCATGTAACACAAGAGCTTTATCAGATGATCTCAGAAATTTGGCCTGAATTGATCGGGGCCCATCTCCCTTAGCGGATCGCCGAGCCGGAACCCTGTGAGCTTGCTCGATTTCCAGCTTATGGCCTGTTATGTCGAGCAGACTCGGAAAGAGCCCGTCCAGGAATTTCACCATATTTCGACCTCCTTCGGCCTCAGGAATTTCAACAATACAGACGTTATTCCGCCGACTACGGTTTTCCATATCCTCCAACTTCTCCCAGATGTGCTTCAAATCCACCTTGGTCACTAGCAGATTAGCAGCTAATTCCCTCTCCAATGACTGCAGATAATCAATCCATTTTTCGACATCCCCCACTCTTGTAACCACCTCAGTGAATTTCGTCTCCGTGGCAGTGATCGATCGACATATTACAGCAAGATCCTTCAAGTCAGCAATGACCTTCATCAGCATTGCCTATATGTTTAACAATTCTCACCAAATTCTCAATTCTCCGGCCAAATCAGCTCCTGGGTTTGCGGCCTACACGGGGGCGTCAGCTTGAGCACGTAAGTGTCTTTTAATGTCTCCAGAGCACGAGGATTTTGAATTCTTTACTTATTGTCTTCCTAGAACAGTTAAGGATCAGGGTGTATCAAAACTCACAGGTTTATGACATAAAAAGTATTAAAACTAGCAAAGTGCGCAAAGTTCGCCGTTCAAAGGTCTGAACCGCGTCACGTGACTCCACAGGTGTGTTTATTGATATTTTAAAACAGCTTTGAATGCTGCTCATCCAGTCAGACTTCTGATCAGAATAACTACATGTTTTATAATAATGATTATATTTTCTTCCTCTCCAGTGGAACAGCACTAATGGGGAGCTGTTGTTTCAGCCTCACAAAGTTAAAGTTAAGACACATGATACGACCACGACATCCCATCAGACATATGTGAGTGAGCACTTGTGTACCGTTATGCATGTTCAAGTGTACTGCGAGTGCAGTCTTTTTACAATCATACTGTCTCTCTCTAGTGGATCCTGCGCTATGACTGTTTCCTGGCTCAGTCTGGCTCTGAGGTCAGCGTGTCTGTTTACAGCAACAATGATATGCTTATCAGTGCATCTTATAATGTAGAGCTCATCAAAACAGGTATCTGTCTCTCTCACTTTCTCTTATACTCCAAAAATGCCCAGAGTTTTCATTAAATTACGAAAGTTGCTGTATTATGTGTGTTTTGACTATGTCTTTAACCAGATAATGAAGACCCAATGCCTGAATTCAGTGTCACCGTGGATAAACATGCTAAACAATTCATTGTTAAGTTGGAAACAGACCAAATTGTGAAGATCAGCCTGTGTTACAGGCATTTATATGGAGAGTGTGAATCAATCTATTTTGGTCAGGTGGGTGAATATATGCATGTATGTGTTTAGACTTCATAAAGAATGATAATGATGTTCAGTGACACCAAACTCATAATTTTAGGACAAACGGTTAAAAAATTACAGGCAAAAATAGCCAATTTTGACATTTCTTGACCCATATGTGGCGATGTCATCAAACTTTGCATGTTACCTTGGATCATGGTCCTGATAAGGCATACCAAATTTCGTTTTGATAGGACAAACCATTGCCGAGATACAGCCACATATCCATTTTCACGTCGACCTTGTTAACTTAATTTCTGAATGGTAGCACAAATTAAAATTATTTCTGGTCAGTTCTGTGTGGTTCGTCTTGAGATTATTTTGAGCCATTTTTTGGATAAATCAGACAAACTTTGAAGGACGTGAAATGTTTAAACTGTAAACATCAGAATTGTGTCTCTAGGACACACGGTTCAAAAGATAACACGCAAAAGAAAAGTTCATTTTTGAACTGGTGGTGGCGCTATAGAGTATTATCTAGACACTCCAAATCTGATATAGGGGCTATTCATGCCCACCCCTATAAAAAATTTTATAATTTTCCTATGTACGGTTTATATACGGGTTGCCATAGACTCCCAGTCAGAATAATATGACTAACGGATACAATAGGGGCTAGACTCTTCGGGACTTTGCCCCTAGTAAGTAACCATGTAGTTAACGTTTCGAAACGTTAACCACATGGTTACTTATTAATGATATATTTTTTGGAGTAGTAAGTATGTGTGTGAGCTTTTTTCTGATTTGAGAGTATTTGTTGTGCTACCTTTAGGCTGGTTTAGATCATGTCTGTAAAAATGATTGTACACAGTACAGTAATGAGAATCACAATTGACAATAATGAGTTACACAAAAGTAAAACATCTGGATGCATTAAAATTTGGGGGGAATGTGTTTGTCATCAAAATACTGTCACAATTGTGGGCTTCATTTTTTGTGTGCAAAATATATATTATATAATATTTTTATTTTTTAATTATTTTTATTTTTGTTTAAAATATGACATTGACATGTTTTTTGTGAGATTAACCCATGCACAGTTTCGGTCTAGATGCACATGGTTTGCATAGATGAATATATGACTTATTAAATGATCAAAGATTTTAATAAAGCTAACCTCACCCGTTAACTTCCAAAATACAAACAACACGTCACATGCCCCACCACAGAAAGAAATATACTGGACCACTGCTACACCACTGTAAAGGATGCATATCTCTGTCTGGTTCATCTTCTCCTGACCTACATGCAGAAACTAAAATCAGCTAAGCCTGTAGTAAGGACTGTAAAGTATGGACTAATGAAGCAGAGCTGGAACTACAAGCCTGCTTTGAATGCACTGCTTGGAGTGTTTTTGAAGCTGCAGCCACAGACCTGGCAGATACTGTGACATCATATATCAGTTTCTGTGAGAATATATGCGTCCCTACTAGGACATTTTTATCATTCAATAACGATAAACCATGGTTTACTGGAAAACTCAGACAGCTTCGTCATGCCAAAGAGGATGCTTACAGAAGTGGGTTAAAACATTGTACAACCAGGCCAGAAACACACTGACCAAGGAAATCAGAGTGGCTAACAAAAGATCCTGCTTCTGTGTGGAAAGGCCTGAAAAGCATTACCAAGTATAAGATACCTCCCCCACGCTCTGTGGAGAATCAACAAATGGCTGATGAACTGAAAGTTTTTTACTGCAGGTTTGAAAAGCCCAGTCTCACACCCCTCCCCTGCTCTGATCTTCACTTCACACACACACACACGCACACCAACACCTCCTGGAACCCACCTCCTCTCCCCTCCTGCTACTCAACCTGCAATTATAGTCTGTGAGGAGTATGTGTGCCAGGTCTTCCGGAAACAAAAGACTAGGAAAGCTTCAGGCCCAGGTCTCATCTGACCAACTGGCCCCCATCTTCACACAGATCATCAATAGATCACTGGAGCAGTGTGAAGTTCCCTGCTGCTTCAAAGCCTCCTCCATCTTTCCGGTCCCCAAAAAACCCAAAATCATGGGGCTTAATGACTACAGACCTCGCTCTCACGTCTGTGGTCATGAAGTCATTTGAGAGACTGGTTTTGGGCTATCTGAAGGACATCACTGGACCCCTGCTAGACCCCCTACAGTTTGCTTACTGAGCAAACAGGTCTGTGGATGATGATGTCAACACGGGACTGCATTATATCCTGCAACACCTCGACAGACCTGGGAGTTATGCAAGGATCCTATTTGTGGTCTTCAGTCCAGCCTTCAATACCATCATGCCTGATCTTCTCTCAACCAAACTGACCCAGCTCTCCATGCCAACCACAATCTGTCGGTGGATCAACAGCTTTTTGACAGATTGGCAGCAGCTAGTGAGACTGGGAAAAATCACATCCGGGACCCTCACTATTACCAGTGGTGCTCCTCAGGGATGCGTTCTCTCTCCACTACTCTTCTCCCTGTACACCAATGACTGCACTGCAATGGACCCCTCTGTCAAGCTCCTGTAGTTTTCAGATGACACCACGGTCATTGGCCTCATCCGTGATGGTGACGAGTCTGCATACAGACAGGTGTTTGAACAGCTGGTGCAGTCACAACAACATTGAGCTGAACATGCTCAAAAGAGTGGAGATGATATTGGACTTCAGGAGAAATCTCCCTGCCCCCCCCCCACCCCACCCCACCAACAGCAATGTGGACGCAGTAGAGTCATTCAGGTTCCTGGGTTCTACCATTTCTCAGGACCTGAAGTGGGACACCCACATAGACTCCATTGTGAAGAAGGCTCAGCAGAGGTTGTACTTCCTTCGCCAGCTGAGTAAGTTCAACCTGCCACTGGAGCTGCTGACTCAGTTATACTCAGCTGTCATCTGTCCTGTGTACATCTATAACTGTCTGGTTTGGTTCAGCTACCAAATCAGACAGAAAGAAACTACATCGGACAGTCAGTACTGCTGAGAGGATTATTGCTGCCCCCCTGCCCACCCTCAAAGACCTGTACGTCTCCAGAGTGAGGAAATGTGCAGGTAGAATCACTCTGGACCCCACACACCCTGCCCACTCCCTTTTTGAACTGGTGCCCTCTGGCCAGCCCTACAGAGCACTCAGCGCCAGGACAACCAGACACAAGAACAGTTTTCACCCTCACCCCATTTACCACATGAACAATTAAACTGCCTTCAGGACTCCCATAGTGCAATAATTTATAAATATGTCATGTACATATGAAAATTCACTCATATTTAATTAAATAACTGTACAAACCACTACCTTGTGCATATATTACCACTTGCACATGTACATACACCATTCTATGTTAGATGTCCTATTTATTTGTATGTCTATTTATACTCTTACCTTGTTTTATATTCTGTCTCATTGTAATGTTCTGTGTGCACTTGCTTGTTTTTCCTATCACCAAAAAAATAAATAAAAAAATTCCTTGTTTACGTGATCACACTTGGCAATAAAGCCCATTCTGATTCTGAATATGAAGTCTTTCAGCTGTGACTCTCAAGAAGTGTTTGTGTTTCAGATTGACCCGAAGGTTAACCCGATAGTTAATCTGAACATCTCTCACCTGGTTCCATGTGTTTGTGTGCAGGTGTGCACTTCATCCAAACTCTTTATCAAATACATCCATTACTACATTTTACTGCGCTACAGATTCTTCATGAACTTCTCGCTGACTCAGTAATGTATAGCATGGATTATTGTGTATTCACAGCTGTGGTTTACAGGAATTGACAGAAGAAGAAACACAGTGTGTCCCTTAAAAGAGACCATAGTGCCACGTGAGTAAATTTTATGTTTGTATATTTGGTATGTTCTTAGGGTTTCTGTCTGAAATTCTTTCACAAATGTGTTTATCATAAATATCTCCTACCAATCTTTGCTATGTGTGTGTGTCTATCTGTAGCCTTCTAAGATACCTTCGTATTTGTCTGTCACGGATAATAAACTAGGAATACCCCAAGGTTCAATTTTAAGTCCATTGCTTGTTATTTTATTTATAAATGTTTTTCCAAGTTGCTGCCCAGATATTAAGTGTCAGCTTTATGCTGACAACACCGTTTTTTATACATCAGCTATGTCACCAGCAAAGGCAGCTGATAGTTTAAATGCCAACCTGGAGGGAATACAGTATCTCAATGGCTTCAAAATACCCACCTCACTTTAACATCAGAAAAACAGTTTCTGTGTGTTTCTCTAATAGAAAACAAAAAGGAACATTGAAAATTAAGATGCAAAATAAAGAAATAGAAAAAGGTAAAAGAGTTAGAGTTCTTAGGTATTATTTTAGATTCACAACTCACATTTGATAGACACTTTTAAAAAGGTGAAGATTAACTTTGTTTTAAATTTAGAAATATAGTACATTTCAAAGTAGGCAGCTCAGCTTTTTATTAGGGATGCACAGATGTATCGGCCGCCGATATTAATCGGCCAATTAATGACCAAATTAAAACCATCGTCAGATCGGTTTAAGCATGAAAATGCTGATATGAAAAAACGATGGTTTATTTATAATTAATTGTCAGCACACTTTTTAAAAACTCTTTGAATTCAAATACACAATCCAGAAATAATTATATAATGAAATAATAATAATAGAATGTAGAAGGGTTGGCACTCCAAAGAACATGTAATATTGAATTCTTTCTTGTTCTCACATTGAGGAAGACATTTCGTTATGTGACACTTGTGAAAGCAACACTTACCAATACATGAGGTAAAACCATCCAAGCACTTTGAAAACAGCAAACTTTGACTTCTGAGACATCGGTATGGTATCTATTAAGGCTGCAGGATTGATTGAGTTAAGTTTGAAATATGGTCTTGCACGATTACAAAAGCTTGAAAGGCTGCATTTAAAAATAGGCTGCAATCAGCTCTTCAGTCAGCACTGTGTAAGCAAGCGCCGTCCTCTAGCGGTCTGGACGGCATTTTCCATTACACCACTATAGAATTTAAAAGGGTGTTTTGTTCCTTTGGTAACTTTTTATTTTTAATTGATGTGGTTATCATTTCCGTGGAATTGCCCAACATAATATGTTTGTATGATATGCATTTGTGATGTTCTATTATATACAGTAGCCTACAAACATGCAAAATGTGAGTTCAGTTTTTTTGAACTAAAAAACAGAAGTGCACAAATGTTTTAGAAGTATACAAATTTTACATCAAGCATCATGCTATGATATTTTGTTATTTTTCAATATATATATTTTTATCTTCATTGTGGCTCTCTTAATAAATGTTGGCCTGTCACATGTTCAACAGATCCGATCCATGTTCAATGGAAATTACTTTTTGTTAGAACAAAAGTTTTGTACCTCTTTGTATGTTTTTAAAACACAATTCCTGAGCAAAACAGTGATCTGATGATAAAAGGTAAGTGCAAAATATCGGTATTGGCATCAGTATCGGCCAATAGTTATTTGTTAAAATCGATGTATCCCTACTTTTCATGCATGCAATGATTTTGTGTCATATTTCATATTGCATTACAGTTTGGACTCAAGGACGTGAATCCACAGTAAATCGGATGATGTCACTTTACAATCAGGCTTTAAAAATCATGGACAATAAACCAAATCATGTGCATCACTGCAATATTTTTAAAAAACAATCTTCTTAGTTTTAAAATATTTATAAATTTGTCCTATATAATATTGGTATTTAAATGTCTGCACAATAAAGCCCCACAGGTGTTAAGTAAATTGCTAAATAGACAGGATGGTAGTAGAACAACAAGGAGCACAGTGAATGGTAACTGTAGGGTTGACCATCGCAAAAAACTCAGGGGCAAAGGGCTTTTTCTGTGAAGGGTTCCCAACTCTGGAACATGCTACCATCTGAAATGAAATCAATAAAAGACATAAAATCTTTCATAATATTGGTTAAGAGCTGGTTTAAAAGAAACCAGAGCTGTACTCCTTTTTTTAATTCTCATTGAATTTTTGGTCTAATCTTTTATGCTATGTTTTTCCAGGGTTGGGAGCAACCTTAATATTTATTTATCCATTTATTTATTTGTTTTTGTATATGATTAGTTTATATTGCTTGATGTAGTTTTTAATTTAAAAAAAACCTGTCGAGGGACCTGAAATGCAAATTAGCATGTGCTATATCACTATGTACAATGCATCTTTGTTAGTTTTTGTGCTGAAATAATGTTTTTGTACTGTCCCTATACAAATTAATAATAAATAAAAGTAAATCTCAGAATGCATAGATTAAATCAAATTGCAGGAATGGCTGAACATTTTATTCTGTTAATACTTTTTCCGAAGGGGGTCAAAATGACAATTTTCACATACGATTTTTGAGAAAAGCTACAGGTCAAAAAATACATGTAAAATGGGCAGTGTCATCATTTTATTTTTACACAGCGATAGGTAGGGCTTTTACTAAAATGGGTATGAAAATGGGGGAGATTAAACGATTACTGCATGGAGCCACATTGAGAACCCCATATCTCTGGGATTTTACCGTATTGGGCCTTAAAAAGTAAGATACAAAAAGGAAAGTTAGTTCTGAACCACAATCTAAAAGTATATTAAGATATCTTTAATACTTCTGGAGTTATAGGCACTCCAAGTTTTGAAAAACAACACAAAATAATGTGTTTTATCCCATATTTGGACTCACACCACTGGCATATAATACAACAAGAGGTGCTGAAGTCAACAGATTTTAGTAATAGATCTACCTATCTCTGTATAAAACTAAAATCATGACGCTGACACCTTTCTAAGGGTATTTTTTTTTTTCTCCAAAATCACAGACAAAAATTCTCATTTTGACCCCCCTCTTCATAATAATGGATTACTCAGTAAATATTGATCCATGGCATTTCATATTTTGGCTTTTTTCATCATTATTTATTATGATTATCTTTTACCAGTAAAGAAATAAATAATTAAAAAGCATGTGACAGAATAACCCAACTTTGTGAATGACGCGTGATCAAAATCTGCAGTTTTCTGCCAGCGCAGATTTCGTGTAGGCTTATTTATGAGGTTCCACTTCAGTTTGGATGCTCCCTTAGACGTTACCTGCCTATGTAGACGTTAGATGACAAGAAAGGTCACAAAGTTTTGGCCAGAGCCTTACTTTGTCCTTTCTCAGATTAGATTGGTTCCCCAGAGAGGAACGTGTGATGTGAATCTGTCAGTGTTGGTCTAGTTTGTGCCATATAGTGTAATTTTTTTAAAATTTTTTTATTGTGTGTTTGATCAGCCCTCTAATCTCTGTCCTGCTCTTGCAGAGGCAGGTGAAATCTTGTCTTCGAGTTCAGCAAGAGTTCTCGGCTCTGTTCTGCATTGGGAGCCTGTCTGCCCTTCCGACCAATCAAATCCCTCGGTCTCCGTGTGCTGGCTTATTCATGAGCGGAGCTCTTACTGTGTCCCCGCCCCCAACTCCACCCTGTACAGCACACAGCATCTGGTAGGTCAGTGGTTCTTAGAGGGCGCGGAAGACTGACCCGTCTGCAATTTCTTTTCCTCCACCTTTTCTCCTGCCTTATTTATATTTCCCCTGCCACTATAGCATGTCCTGCACACGCAGCTTTCTGCACAAAAGTGTTTCTTGTTTCAAAAATGGACGTGACCAAAATAAATTGAGAATGATTGTGGTAGGTGATGAACAGAGATGACATATTGGCAGTATTAGAATGAAATGGTAGCTCACCGCACACACTGCATACTGTGCAGTATATACTGTATACTGACTATTTTGTAAAAATGGTATGTGAATCAGTATGCAACAGTGTTAATCTTGTCAGCAAATTGCTGATGAAAATATTTGTTGATAACGTTTTTATTTTGTCAGTGTCAAGGATAATGAAGACGAGATGATAAAGATGCATCTTGACTATGGTTTGAACTAAAACATACTGTTGATCAAAATATGATGAGAAAATTTATACTGCAAGATATTAGTGATGCACTAACACTTTTTATTGATAATTTTTTAAAGAAAGAAAAATTATTCTATTTCCACAACATAAACATCATATTACAACTTACATCTGCACAGACAGTGAAGCCAATGAACAGCAGAACTAAAACTTATGTGCTAGTCAGAATGTGTAACTTGCATTGTTAATGCACTGTTTCCTTAACACGTTACATGTAATGCAATATCCTAAACTGTTGAGGAATTCACAACAGAGTAAGAGTCTACTTTGAGAGTTGAAAGTAGCTCATACATCAGTAAATTCATTATATGTGATTATTTCAGGTGCTAAAATTTTCAGGACAGTTTTCTCATGTTATTTAATCTTATATATTAAACATTCATCTTTAATATGTTTCATACATGTTTAAAAAGTTAAGTAGTTTACACATTTCTTAGAATATTAGGTTTAGGTTTGTTCTGTTACAGTTTGATACATGTTTTTGTCATTTTGCACACTATCCTCAACTAAAATTGTATTTTAGTCCTTTTAGTCAGAGTAAAATGAATGAATGTTACATGCTGAAATATTGACAAATTAAAAGGACATTTTTGTTAAAATACCATCAATACTGGTATTATGCAACAATAAGCGTTTCAAATAGTAGCATGCTAAATTGTTTTCACATGATCTCTCTACGTTACATGTTTAATTTCAGTTATCTAGAAAATGACCCTTTCAAAAAAGTATGTACTATGGTAGTGATGGTAACAGATGGTAATGCCATGTTACTTTGATATACATATACCATGGTATATGTATCATAGTATTTGCTTGGTACTCCAAGAATTTCACAGTATATATATATATATATATATATATATATATAAGTTGGATCACTTTTGGTAGGTACTAACCACTGCATACTGGGAACACCCCTCAAGACCTGCCGTTTTGATGATGCACTGACCCAGTCGTCTAGCCATCACAATTTGGCCCCTGTCAAAGTCGCTCAGAGCTTTACGCTTGTCCATTTTTCCTGCTTCCAACACATGAAATTCAAGAACTGATTGTTCACTTGCTGCCTAATATATCCCACCCATTGACAGGTGCTATTGTAATGAGATAATCAATGTTATTCACTTCACCTGTCAGTGGTTTTAATGTTGTGGCTGATCAGTGTATATAAACAAGGTACTTTTCTTACTTTGTTGTAAGTGAAATACTTTTATTTTGTCTTTTTGGCGGGTTTTTTTCCACTGTAAAAATGTTTTAACACAATAATGAGTCAAGAATAAGATTTTGGTTGGAAATTTGCATTCTGCACACAGTATACACACTAACAAATGCAGAAATAGTGTGATAACATGCTATTTTAAAGATAGCCGTTAAAAAACATTCTCCGCTTATCTTCAACAGAATTATAATGTGTCTGCTGTTGATAAACACCCTCAGATGTGTGTAAAGGTAATACACACCCAAACACATATTAATAGACCCTGAAAGAGAAATGTGTTCTGCATTTTCCATGTGTATTTGTTTGCTTCATTGCAGTTTTCTCTTAACGGCAGTCATCAAGTCTTCTGCCCCTTTGTGTCAGGTAAGAGTGTACAGAAAGCAGTGTCATGAGTAACTACTGTTGCTATCTTGTTCTCTGACTATAATTTGATGTGGTTTTCTCAGAGGGAAAGTCTGAATGGAGTGTGATGGTTGTTCCTGGATCTCTGCATCTGCATGTTCGACTCACATCTACCACAGCGGCTTCTTTTGCTGCTCAGCTGTGTGTCAGAGACCGAGAACAGTGTGTGTCTGATGGACCCGTCATCTCACGCCGAGTGGTTAGTAGTGTTGTTCTTGTCAAGGGTCTTTTCATTGGCGAAAACGCATTGAATACTCGCATGCATTCATATGGACACTGGCAATATACAATATATTAATACACTAGCAAAAGTAATGGTTTCACAAAAACTCTCCAGACTCAGGCTATTTGTTGAATCAGTGTTGCTGTGTCGGGCTGGCTGGGATGCTCCAATGAACCTAAAACTACCATAAAATAAAACTGTAAAAGAGTTTAGTTCAAAATGGATTCTTTTACCTAATATTTGTATGAGATTAGAGGGTTGGTTTCATTCACAGTAACACATAGCACAAATTAAATTATGGAAATGTAGTGACTACAACAAATGTTAAATCAAATATTTGAGCTTGTCTGTGTAGATTGCAGCTCTACTCACTCTGATCATTCTCTTAAGCAACTTCATGAGTTGCTTCATCCTGAGACACTTTTAAACCAGATTGAAGGAGTTCACATGTGTGCTGGACACTTGTGTTTCTTTCACTCTCCACTCCATTTCATATTAAATCATATATCAGTTTTTGTTTTAGAAAGAAATTTAAACTCGGGCACAACTTGTATAATTATGTTTTTATACCACTGTTCTCAGGATGGGGGCGCCACAGAGTCTGAGTTGAGCATGCGGTTTCCCTTCCTCTCATCAGAACTGTGTGTACAGGTAACAAGAGAGATGCATTCATTAGCTGTTTCATGTCTGTCAGTGTCTTATTGTCAGTCATTATCTGTGGTTGTGTTTAGAGTAGCATACTAGCTTCACATTCTTACGATTCCTAACTCCTTTTTATTATATGGCTGTTTCTTCAACTTCGGGCACTTTTAGCACTGCATTTCTAGAAAGTAAAGTCGCATTAAATTTTTTTTCAAACTCTCACTAGTTTATTTCATTTGTCTATTAACATATGTCCAACCATGCATTTTTACAGATTCATCTTAATCTGAAAAAATAATAATAATAATTTTACGTTGGTATAACCATGTTTCTTGCACTTAGTACCATAGTAAAACCATGCTTTTTTTTAAGTGCCTTGAAGTACCATCTAAATACCGTGGTACATGAATATGGTAGTCATTCAGTATGTACCATAGTATACATCTAAATATCGTGGGATTATCATCCATAACCATTGTAAGGGTTATTTCTGAGATGACAGTAGAAAAGAAGGTGAAGCGTAGTGAAGACATGTGACAATGTAGCACTGAAATGCTTTTCATTTCATAATTTCACACATTATTATTTTTTAAATAGTAGTCAGCTGACTGTGCAGTAAGCAGTACACTAGTATTCATTCTCAAACATAGCCCATGTCTGTCTGAATGTGTACGTCAGATGATGTTTGTTGGTTATCTGTCTGTAGGTGTGGCGCTTGGATCCATTCCTCCATGGCAGACGAATCATTTGTCCTGATTGTAAGTGGAGAGTTTCCTAATCATAAGAGTTTGCTGATAGATGAACATAAACACAAACACACACACATCACTGTGAACTCATAACCCTTCACAGACACTCACAGGAGATGGGGGCTCATCATTAGTGCTGTGTTCACCCTCATGGTAACAGTGACCGTGCTGGTCTGCATCACATGCTACTTGCTCAAAAGAAGCACATCAGGTTAGTCCAGAAACTATTCTTTTTCTAATTTTGACCTGAAGCAGACTCTGCACAAGCATGCAAAATGGGAATGCTTGGTCAACACATTCCCATTCCAGTGTACATGCTTAACAAACACAAGGGGGTGATCGTTACCTTTGAATATCTGTGCCATTAAACCGGATGTACATGAATAAAAACGCATGTCCACCTGAAATTCTCTTCAGCCTGTTGCTCTTCTATGACAGTAGTTGACGTGAGAGTGAAAACAGACTGTAGAAAGACAATTTACACTAGTGTTTGCTATAACACCTCTAGCAGCAACGCTGAGAATTTGTGCTGAGTTATGATATGGTTTTTGTTTTTGTTTTACTTTTATGAGGGCATAGATTTATATAACCATGTCAGCACACAGCACGTCACCCATTTATTTCAAATACCTGAATTGATTAATTGAAGTAAATGAACAATTGTGACGAGTACTCGCATAATCAAATCAACATAAAAAATTATTCAAGAAGACACTTGAAATGCTGCGTGTCTAATCAGATTAGTGCAGGGGTTTTCAAACTTTGATGCCAAAGACCCCAAAACATAATGATTGTCTTTTGTGGGACCCCCTTCCTAATATATAAAGGTAACTTTATATTTTCATGTATAAAGACACATTTAAACTGTATGAGAAATATATTAAGCATGCTATTACAGACATGTTGATTGCTGAAAAACATTGGGTTTGGAACTAGAAGAGGAACATGTATTACAAGTTATTGGCATACATCAGTCATTTGTATTGCATGAATAAATAAGGAATGAGTAATAACATTTTTTTTTTTTTTTTCAGTTTGTTGATTGGTTGGTCTTTATACAAATAAAAGTCGTACATTTTTGTACAAGCCAAGTCATAGCATATCTTACAATTTCGCCATTTCAAATGAATTATGTGTTTTGATGAGATTGTGTTGAAGGAAATTTTTAAAATAATGTAAAATATCAACAAAATTTTTTTTTATCTTTTTGTGTCTTATTACTCTAACTCACAGTTAGAGTAATGTTAAATGGATAAACCAGAAGAGAGATTTTTTTTCTATTCAGATTTATTTGTATAGCACTTTTCACAAGAAATATTGTTTCAAAGCAGCTTTACAGAGAATATGACCTCATAACCCCCAGTGATCAAGTTAAAGGTTCTAGAAATATTTTTTTAATCACAAATCACTATGGAGATCTGTTTTTATTTCTTTCTGTTTAAAACTACGGCTGTTAAAAGAATATAAATAATAGTGATTACTCTCATGATTCCTGACCAGTCTTTGGAAAGCAGAACTAAAACTGTAAGGATGTCAAAATCTTTAATGTTAAACCTTTTTTTTCACATGATTTATACTTTATAAATTTCCTACATATCCCCTAGTGCTCCCTTGTGGCCCAATAAGGGTTCCCACAAATGTTACATTTTAAAATGTAAATTTGAAATGTTCCATCTCACCTCTGCTTTTTCTGACACTATCCTTTAGTCGATTTATAAACTCGACAGAGCATTAACCCTAAAAACATCATCTGTTTGGGAGAACATATTTGCTTTTTGCACCACTCGCTAAACATTTCCCCTCGAAACTGCCATGATACGTGTCATGAACCACGTATTGTCCTTTTGTAAACAATCACGTAATTTTCATGAGATCAGGCTAAATCAATTTTGGTGGCACTTTTGCCACTAGCCCTGGTAAATTTCTGACCCTGTTAGTGAGAATAAAGTAATTAGAAAAATGAACATCTTTCTTTGCTTTTCTACAGAGTGGCGTTCTGCTGAAAGGAGACCCGTGCTGCTTGTGTGCTCGTCTGACAATACCGCCCACGTTACTTCCGTGTGTTCTTTGGCATACAGCCTGCAGAAGGAGCTGTTCATGGACGTAAGGCTGGCACAGTGGGTGCAGTGCCGATCTCAGTCCTCTCTGGCTCAGCTGGGACCCGTGCCGTGGCTGTGCGGTCAGTGTCACGCCGTGCAGAAGGCAGGCGGTGTCGTCCTGATCGCCTGGAGCCCTGACGCCCATCAGTCCTATCTGAGATGGCGGAAGAATGTTTCAGTAGCGAAGGGAAAAGGCGCATCCAAACTCTGTAAGGCCATCATGAATGATGGTGTTGAAGATTGTTGTGAAGACGAGAAGATGTGCTACGATGAAGAATGGATGGAGCATCGACAGCTTTCTTCTTCGACCACTGCTCCCGTGTTCAATGCCGCCCTGGCCTGTCTTTGGGCAGGAATACACAGTGACGACCACGGCCGGGGATTTGGATTGGTTTGCTTCCAGGGTCTTAACGATAGCAGTAACATTCCTAAACATCTCAGATGTATCCGAAAATACAGTCTCCCGAGAAATCTGCCCTCTTTAATACACGACCTAGGCAGCTCGATGGATGGAATGGGAAAAACAGAAGGAAGTTGGCGATGCTGGTCATGTCTTGTGTCAAAAGCACGGTCATTCTTTGCATCACGCCAGCTTGCGCCGAGACTTGAGGCGGGACTGCCTGTGCCAGGCAGGCGCAGCTCCAAGATCATTCTGAAGTTCTCACGGAAATTAAAGAGCGGCACAAAAGGAAAGACGTTGAAGCATAAGAAACGACAAAGTAAAGTCGTGTCATCGTGTTTGTCCAGAAAGGGGTGTACGAAGAAAACAAGTGAGGCAGAACTACTAAGATCACAACTATGAGTTGAACATGCTCTGGAGTTTTTGAACTATAATGTAAACACAAAGCTTTTTTTTTTAATTCACTCGTGTCGTTGTCAGGATCTGACAGTGCCAGATGATCGAATGCTTCATCCACAACCGGAGAGTTAAAATGAATAAACTGAAGGCAATTCTAATTTGAATAATATATGTAAACATTTCTAAGTGGACTTGTACAGTTGTACAGTATTTTATATTTTTAGACCACAGAATTCCCTGAAAATGACTCACAGGAAACCAGGTTTGGTTGGAGGAATAGTTTGGGTATAAAGGAATGGTTCACCCAAAAATTACAATTTGGTCATCATTAACTCACCACAGGTCGTTCCAAACCTGAATGGCTTTCTATCTTCCGTGATATACAAATGGAGGTATTTTGAAGAAAGCTGAGCTAATGTTTTCCATACATTTCAAAGTGGACAGTGATTTTTACTGCCAAGCTTCAAAAAGGACAGAACACAAAATAATAAATAAATCGGCAGTATATGTAAATATTTTGATTTTTTTTAAATACATATATATATATATATCATTTATGAAGGACTGCATCAGTGGTATTTGTACTTATAACAGCTATACTGTACCACACAATTTACCAAAAATGACCAAATGCATTAAGGAGCAGCTGAGTGTACAGTATTTCACTAAATCCACTATTTTCCTGAATGTGGACGTTTTTCATGATTCATAACAGAAGTTTTCTGGTCTCCAGTATTTTAACTCGCATCAGTGTATGTTCTTGCCAGAAAATGTGATGTTTAGCACATTACATTTGTAAAAACTGTCCAAAAAAATAAATAAATATGTGGCTCCATAGTGTCAATACTAGAGATTCATGATGACAAAGTGTCTCACCCATCAAATTTTATGGAGTAGGTGGATGACATGAAGTGAGGTTAGTTAAGTTGATATCATTTGTTAGGTTTCCATCCAAAAATGTGAATCACTGAGCGTTTCCATCATGCGCATTATCTTGAGGGAGCTCACTGTGTCATGATGGAGCAGCTGAATGACCTCCTTGCTTCGGGAAGAGTTGTATTTGCAATTATTGGAGCAATTGTACATAGTTTTATTAAATTCTGCCAGAAGACACTGCAGCCACAATGCCTTAAGTCATAAGTGTATAGTCAGTGGGCATGGCCATGAAGTTTTGGTATTTTCGTACAAGCATGCGCTAAGTCTTGGCGCAAGTGGGTTTGGCGAAATGGTGAGTGCAAGGCGCTAATCGGGTCAAGGGAGGTTCTTCTCCGGCACCATCTCTGTCCTATTATACAGTCCGTTCCCTGTCAAGCACCAGCGATATAAACAAAGACAGCACATTCATAAGAAGTTGGTAGTGTAAATGTACTGTATTTATTGAATTTGAAGAATAGGAATGTGGATTTACATTATTTTGTGCATTAACTGCGTCCTTGTTAAATGGGACTCTTTCCATTTATAAGCATGGAAAATGTGTTTCAGGATATGGATGTAGGCTCTGTTAAATTACAGAGAATAAAAATATTATTAATAATTTTCATCTGCTGACACACAAATATATCCAAATATAACCAAAAATATTTCCAAATTTAAATTACACTTCAAATGAAACGAAAATATAATCAAAATAACGAAGTGGTCAAAAAATCGTATAAAATGACCTTCCAAAACATTTTACCCTCTTCAGCTTCTTTCACCTGCCCATTTTGCAGTTACTTAATAACATAATAATAATAATAATAATAATTGAAAAATAAACTATGACCTTAAGATAGTTTAACACAAATTTCATAATTATTTGTACTATAAGGATACAACAGTGATCCTCATGGACATAATTTGATGTGTCACTTCATTTTCTGTTTGGAGAGTTTGGATAAGAACTTTATTACCACATGCTGGTGGAATCTCCAAACTGCAAATGCAGGACCTGAAATTGGACCTTTTGAAATATCTAAGAGCCATGACCTATTTATCAGAAAAATAGCAAATTGCGCTTTTCACCACTTCATTTACATACAATACACCCACAGTAGCGCAAACACTACCACCCACGCCCAGTTGCGCTTTGCGCTTGCACGAAAATTACACTAATAATTAGCGCTCTCATGAAAATTGGATGAGACGTTGCACACGGTCGTTGTGTGTAGCGCTGTGCTTTGCACACTAATGAAAACCGAGCACAATATCTCATATAATGAGGCCTAAATTGGCTGATATGCCCATACACCACCTGCCTCCGTATACCTGGGAATGCCTGCTCTCAAAACAGTTCTGGTGGATTATGAGGACAAGCTGTAGTTTAAACACTTCCGAATGTCAAGGGCTATGCTCGAAGAATTGTGTGCCAAGGTGGAACCTTTCGTTGGGTCAGTCACATCAAGCCATCACACACTCATACAAGTGCACGAATGGTCAAAACACATCATTGTTTTGCGAATAAACTGTTTCAATCACCTCAATGCGCATTTTGACTTTGACTCCACTTCTGTCAGGGTTTATTTTGCCATATTGAGCAGCTGGAACATTTGTCAACCAATCAGAAGCAAGTATACCACAATGCTGTGGTATAAATGTTCAAATTCTAATTTACACACTGATTTTATTTGACCACACACCATCAAATGGAACCAGTTTTATAACCTCACAAAAACTGTATTATACCCTACGTACAGTTGTTTTCTTGCAGACATATTTGTCAAACAAAGAAACATTTTATATATAAAAATTTCTTCATCGGTGCATAATGGTGTTATTTTTTCAGTTAGCTCTTTTTTTTTTTTTTTTTTTTTTACAATCAGGAACCATCTTAGACCAATATGACCCACAGTAAATTGTATGCAAATGTCTCCATGTCACGGGAAGAAAATGTTTTTTATATGTTCCCTAACAGAAATCAGCCTATATTTAGAGAGATACGAGAAATCATGATGCGCTAATTTCAAGCTCATTCAAGCTGTCAGTGATTTGAAACGGTTCACAGTATGTATGGGTGTGTATACTCATCCTGCTGACAGAAAGCTATTTTGCCCCTATGTTGCAATCAAAATTGTTTTGGTGCACAACTGCTATGTGACATGTTACTGAACTGTTTTTTTTTGTTTTGTTTTTTTTTAGTTTTTTTTTAACAGCCTGACTTTCTTTTAGATGACTTGCATTATGCGTGCTCGCAGAACGTTACAGCACCTGCCCTTTAGAGCGATCATGCAGATAACGCAAAGCTGGAGATTATGCAAAATATCCACTCACACAACAAATGGCCAGACTTTAAACACCCACATGTTTTGTTAAACAGAGTTCATATGTTCAGAAGAACTGCCCCTGATCTTCAATGTTTGGTTATATCTATGCTTCAGTGACTGTAACAGACTAACTCTTACTTCTACTGTTACAATAAACACCTGTAAAACACCGTAATCTTCCTTTACATTTCCATGGTGGATATACTATATCTATATATCTGTATGCATATTTATACAATAGTTAGTTCTGGTCCTCAAATGTGATTAGCCAAGAGATGTTCCAAGAATGCTAATATTTAGTATAACAGCACTGGGACACTTCTATTTTTGTATCATTATGCTTGTCTGTATTCAAGGCATTCCAGATCAGTGTTGGAAAACTGTATCTTCCCAACTTAAGCTACTCAACTTAAACTACAGTCAAGTTACTCTTTTAAAAACAACCTAGTCTCATAGAATGAATGTTACTATAACTACATTTTTGTAAACTGACTTTTACGTGCCGCGTTCCTTGTTTAGCTGCAGTTCCCTGATGAAATGAACACAAGACGCTACAACAACTGTGCGTTTTATTTACTTTCAAAAATCACGAGTACAACGGCCTATTAAGACTTTGAACACTTTAGCACTTAAACACTTATTTTTCGCACTATTACTCATGACTGACATTATGATATCGAAACACTTGTCTTTTTCTATAACACATCATATGAAGAATGACACATTTATACGCTTGTATTACGGACCCACCTACATTTACACATGTATTCCACTGTCATTACCTTGCGTGGTAGTTCACCTTATAGAGTGTTGGACTTTGGACTCATAAGACTGTGGTTTGAGCCCAACCAAGCATGTAAGCTGACACATAAGATGAAAGTGACATGAAATTATCTGGTTGCTTCATGTCGCATTTGCTTTTTCCACACTATTGGTTAGGTTTAGGTTAAAGTTTGAGGTTAGGGAGGAAAATTTTACTCATTAAAACATCCATCAAATATTCACGTAAAAACCTTGTCTGATTACAACACCATTTCACTTGCTTTTGGCACCCCCGCTGGACACTTCACTGGGAAACTGCAGCAAAACATGTAATGAAGCACGTCATTTGTTTTGCAAAAATTGTGCTATGGTCACATAATGTTCGAGAGATCAGGCTGTTTAAAAAAAGTAGTTGGCTACTAACAAAGAAACTAACTACACTTAAGTTATTTTAAAAATATATATATTTTTTTATAACAGAAACAATCATGATATTATTTAATTCTGCAAGGTTGCAGAATTTAATAATATCACCTGATTTAATTAAGGGTGACATTCCCTGATGAAAATGAACCATTGTTTTACCACAGTAACCATAGTTTAACCATGGTATTTGTAGTCAAATCTAAGTAGCCACAAAATTGGGTACTAGTTACTAAGTAACATACAGTAGTTACTACAGTAATGATTACTACAGTATTACTCCAGTAAAACCATGGTTTTTGTGAAAAACAAAAACAATTTTTACTAGTTATGGTAACAAAATTGGCCTACTATAGTAAAACCATGACTAATTTTCATGAGGGCTTAATAAAGAGGGTGACAACATTAAATTTATATAACTAAATCAAAATATAGTGATAAACAGCAGCAATACACTAAATATTCTGCATTAAAAAAAAGAAGGTAAAGCCCTTCAAGATTCAAGTGAATCATTCCAACGAACAGACTCACTATAATGAATCAGAGCTCTTAATGCTAAATATAAGGGAATTGTTTGTTTTAACCAGTTAAATTACATGCCAAGTTATTTTTATTTGTATAGTGTTTTTCAAAACACGCATCGTTTCAAAGCAGCTTTACTGAAAATTATGCTAACAGAAAATTATGCTGTAATGTCTTTAATGTCTTCAAGTCCTCATTGAGCAGTTAAAAGTGAAAAACGTGATTGAAGATCATGCTTTAAAAATTATTTATCTTTAGACTCCTAGTGAGCAAGCCAAAGGCGACTGTGTCAAGGGACACAAAACTCCATAAGATGTTGGTTAATGGAGAAAAATAACACTGGGGGAAACCAGGCTCACTGTGGGGGCCAGTTCCCCTCTGGTTAACTGCATGGGTCTCATTCATGAATCACAAGCAGATTTTTTGTGTAAATCATTCGCAAAGCCATTCTGGCATAAATTCTCAGATTCATTAAAGTTTTCATATTTTCAAAACGTTAGTTGGTACGAACAAAATGTACACCTGCTCCCGACCGCGTGTAAATCATGTGTAAGACATCCGAACTTGTGTTCTTACAGGCAAACTCTCATGACTACATTTAGATAGAAGTGAAATTATAAAAGTAATGACAAAATTAACTAGTTTTTCGAAGTATCATTTTTTTCCCCAACTGTGACAGAGGGCTCTGTCTCTTACCACGGCAACGGCTCCTCATAACACTCACATACATTCATCCATTCCACTGTTTCGCCTTCACTGAAGTTCATAACGAGCTGTGTGGGTGCACACGCAAATGGCGTTAACATCCCCATTCACACACACGCATTCATTCATTCAGAACACTAGGAAAATAGCGTCAACACTTACCTAACACAGAGCACGCACACACGTTATAGTTGGTTTACAATATGCTGTTGCCATACCAGTCATCAATGCAAATGTAAATTGTGTTGTGTAAATCTGATGTTTATTGTAAATTGGTATATGTCTCATCACTGTCATGACTGTTATGTTGCTCGGAACTGCACCTAAGACTTTCACCCACTGTTGCACTTGTGTATATGGTTGAGTGACAATAAAGTGATTTGATTTTACGTTAGGTTTATTGTTAGTTTAGTTACATTTTTGTCGTTATATCTGTTTGTCTAGCATGTCATGCCATATCTGTTCATCTGTGTCTTCCGTGTCTGCAGCATCATCAGTCAAACAGTATGTCAGCAGGCGGGTGGGCTAAAGGGGTGCCGGATCCGTGCTGCGCATGCGTGTTGGGGCTGCAGCTGGTTATTCCATTGTGTTCTGAGGGGAAAAGAATGTATTTAACGTTACTGATGCAATAATTTATAACTATTGGTGAATAATAAGCACCGGTAAATCACATTCAGTTGATAACGGATGGTCAATGCTTTTGTTGTTAAATCCATAAACACATCGCGGGCAGGTGCATACAAAATACAATGGGAAAAAACTGAAAAAGCCTGCACATTGTCATATTGCTTGCCAATCTTTAATTTCTTACAGCGTTTCAGCTAAAGGCATTTAATTTCTCTGAAGATTCTTCCAGTTGCAAGTATATCACTGTTACCATCATGATTTACCCGAGAAGTTTCACAGATGATGCTGGCGATGGACTGCGAACTGAACCAGAGAAGTTGGTGGTAGACATCCTCCTCCTAGCGTGAACTGAATTTTTTTTTACACTTGTCAAACTATTTTTATTGACTTCTTGAACTTTTTGACACAAAACAATGTAATATGACATCAAAACATGCAATGTCCGTAAGTCCTCATTTTCTTTGAGACACTGTTGTGCTTTCTAAATGAAAATGTTACTATGTGAGTGCACTTCATTCAGAAAAACGATTTAATTACTGTTCTGCAAAGATGTTAAAAGCATTTACTAGCGAGTCTAGTGCCTCCCTCATATGGCGTTTTCATGGGCGTGGATTATGATAAATTGTGAATGAACGTGCACACGCCCCCTCTTTACGAATGTTTGGAGTTAGTTAACATATACACGTTTTACTAACAAATCTGGGGAGTGCAAAGCATTTGTAAATCTGGTGGGACGGTCCATTTTACGTGCAAATTACTCAGAATTTACTCATATATTTAAGAAAGTTTCATGAATGAAGCCCCATGAATATAATACCAATTTTACTAATTTATGTGTAATACAAGTAATGTATTATTTGAGGAAACTAAAGCAGATATTGGTGGGCAATATTTAAAACTAAAGGACATTGAACTGTAAGTGTCTTTCAAGTCCATCCTGAATTGACTGCTGATGAAGTGTCCTTTTTATTTGGCTGATGAAGGCTATAGTTGCCATTAATTTATTGTCTATTTATTTCATTTTAAGAGAGTGTAGTCCATCCTGTGACCAAGGTGATGCACACAGAGGTCAGTGTGGGGCATCACAGTCCTGCTGGAAGCTTGCGGCAGTTTATTTAGGAGAAGTCCATCCTAAGTCTGAGTCGCATGCAGTGGCCGGTGTATCCCTTGTTGTACAGTTGGAGTTGGCAGCAGTTCATTCTCTGTGAAGTCTATCATAATAGATTGAAGTGATGCAGACAGTGATCATCGAAACGCCCCTCGCTCTCTGGTTGGGACAGACACAGTTAGTAGTCATCACTCAGCGACACATAGCAGTGGGAGCCGAACATCAGGCAGGACCAGAGCTGGATCTGACAGGCTCTGGTAACCTCAGGATGTGTATCCCAAGGATGAGACAGGGAAACAAATATAATAATATTAACGTAGATGCCATTCACTTTAAAGCAGGGTTATAGAATATGATAAGTGTTTCTGGTTCCAGCAGACCTAACTAATGCAGCTTAACTATTAGTTGAGGGATAAATTAGGTGTATGTATGGCTGAAAAAGATGAGCCTTTAGTTTAGACTTAAACTAAGAGAGTGTGTCTGAGTCCTGAACAATGTTAGGAAGACTTTAGGAGCCAAATAAGAAAAGGATCTCCCTCCATTTGTGGATTTTTATATTTTAGGTATAACCAACAGGCCAGAATTGTGCGATTATAGTGAATGTGATGGAATATAACGCGCTAGAAGGTCTAAGTAGTGAGGAGCTAGACCATTCAAATCTTTGTAAGTAATTAACAGAATTTGAAAAATAATACAAAATTTAACACATAGCCAATGTAGTGATGATAACATTGAGCTGATATGATCATATTTCTTGGTTCTAGTCAGCACTCTAGCTGCTGCATTTTTAACCAATTTGAAGTTTATTTATTGAACCTGTAGGACATCCTCCCAGTAATGCATTACAGTAATCTAGTCTTGAGGCCATGAACGCATTAATGCATTTTTGGCATCAGAAATAGAGAGCATTTGTCATAACTGCAATAATTCTGAGGTGGAAGAATGATGTTCTACAAATATTGGAAATGTGATTTGTAAGGACAGATTGCTATCAAACATAACACCAAAGTTCTTAACTGTAGAAGACACTGTTACAGTACATCAATCGAGAGACAAATTATTTTCTAGCATTAAATTTTTTTTTTAGAGGATTTTGGTCCAATAATTAGTACCTCTGTTTTGTCAGAATTGGGTAGAAGGAAATTTCTGGCCATCCAGTCTTTGACATCATTGATACTCTGCTAACTTGGAGATTTGGGAAATTTCACCAGGTCTTGAAGAAATATAAAGCTGAGTATCATCTGCATAACAGTGAAAATATAAATGTACACCTATTTTATATAGGGTTAAATTGAAATATTATGACACAATCCTTTGCCTTATCTTTGATTCACTGCATGCCCGAAGGGCTGCGGCACCTACATGTTCAGAAAAGGAGTGGTTTCCTCATTTCCTGGGTCACATATCCGGTGCTCACAACCGTCGTTATCATGACCACCGGCCACCGTTCCTTCATGGCAGGTATGGCACTCCAGGGGCGGTCCAAACATGCCCACGCCAGGCCAGTTCTGACGGACTATGGGTACGATTTTCCTCCTCCCCCCTCCCTGACCAGCCCTATGGTGGGTATCCAGAGCTAGGTAAGTGCTTCGATGTCCCCAGACACAGCATGGCCACAGTTTTGGGGCTCGAGCCCCCTCGATGTGGCACCTCAGGCTCCACCCCGCCACGAGGCCCCACCCGTCGGTACGTCCGACTCGATTGTCCCCTTGGTCCCCCTTGCCAGGAGTTTTGGATGCGTGGCTTGCGCTCTCCAACCCATCGCGATGGCTGACCTGGACCGTCCGACTCGGCTATGCGATTCAGTTCACCAGGCATCTGCCCAGGTTCAGCGGCTTCCGCTTCACCTCGGTGAAGGGCGAGAGCGCTGCTGCCTTACGCTGTCCCTTCAGCCAAGATAAGGAAGGGGTTTTACAGCCCCTACTTCATCGTATCCAGAAATGGCGGTGGGTTGCGGCCAATCTTGGACCGTTGAGTTCTAAACCGGGCTTTGCACAGACTCCCCTTCAAGATGCTGACGCAAAAACGCACTTTAGCGAGCATCTGACATCAAGATTGGTTCACGGCGGTAGACCTACTTCCACGTCTCGGTTTTACCTCGACACAGGCCTTTCCTATGGTGTGCTTTCAAGGGCTGGGCATACCAGTACAAAGTCCTCTCCTTCGGTCTGTCCCTGTCACCTCGCACCTTCACGAAAGTCGCAGAGGCAGCCCTTGCCCTGTTAAGGGAAGTGGACATTCGCACCCTCAACTCTCGATGACTGGCTGATTCTGGCTCACTCTAAGGACTTGTTGTGTGTGCACAGGGACCTGGTGCTCAGGCACCTCAGCCGGTTGGGGCTTCAGGTCAACTGGGAAAAGAGCAAGCTCTCCCCGATTCAGAGCATCTCTTTTCTTGGCATGGAGTTAGACTCAGCCTCGATGATGGTGCGCCTCACGAGCGAGCATGCGCGTGCAGTCGGTGCTGAACTGTCTGAGCGCATTCGGATGGAAAACGGCGGTCCCACTGAAACTGTTTCAGAGGCTCCTGGGGCATATGGCGTCCTCAGTGGCAGTCACGCCTCTCTGGCTGATACATATGAGACCGTTTCAGCACTGACTTCAGACTCGAGTCTGAGATGGGCATGGTGCCACGTGGCACACTGCATGCTGGTCTGCTGCTGTCTGTTTAGCCCTTGGACTGACCTAGCATTTTTACGGGCAGGGGTTCCCCTAGAGCAGGTCTAAAGGTGCGTCGTGGTTACGATGGACACCTCCAAGCGTGGCTGGGGCACCATGTGCAAGGTCCTTGGACTGGCCTGTGACTGTGTTGGCACATCAACTGCCTTGAGTTGCTCGCCCTGAGTAGGCTTTGGCCGTTGATACAGGGCAAGCACTGTGTTGGTCAGGACGGACAACACAGCGATGGTAGCGTACAATAACCGCCAAGATGGCGTGCGCTCTCGTCAAATGTTGCAACTCGCCCACCGTCTCCTCCTCTGAAGTCAGCAGTGGCTCAAGTCATTGCGAGCCACTCACATCCTGGGCAACCTCAACAGTACAGCGGATGCGCTGTTGTGGCAGGTCATGCTCAGGGGAGAGTGGAGACTCCACCGCCAGGTGGTCCAGTTGATTTGGAGTCGATTCGGTCAAGCGCAGGTAGACCTGTTTGCTTCCCGGGAATCCTCCCACTGCCCACTCTGGTATTCTCTGACCGAGGCTTCCCTTGGCACAGATGCGCTGGCACACAGCTGGTCCCTGGGGCTGCGCAAGTATGTGTTCCCCCCAGAAGGACCTTCTTTCTCAGGGAAGGGGCACCATCTGGCACCCGCAACCAGACCTCTTGAACCTCCATGTCTGGCCCTTGGAGGGACATGGAAGACCTAACTGCCTACCACCTGCAGTGGCAGACACAATCACTCAGGCCAGGGCTCCCTCTACGAGACGCCTGTATGTCTTGAAGCGTCTGTTTGCTAATGGTGTTCTTCCCAACGCGAAGGCCCCCAGAGATGCGCAGTCGGATCGGTGCTTCCTTCCTGTAGGAGAGGCTGGAGGGGCGGCTTTCCCTCTCCACCTTGAAGGTGTATGTAGCCACTATATTGGTAGTAGATGGTAAGTATTTGGGGAAGCACAACTTGATCATCAGGTTCCTGAGAGGCGCTAGGAGGTTGAATCCCCCAGATCGCACCTCATCCCCTTGTGGGACCTCTCTGTGGTCCTTCGGGGCCTACTGGGAGCTCCATTCGAGCCCCTGGAGTCAGTTGAGCTAGAGGCACTCTCTTTGAAGACTGCCCTCCTGACTGTGCTCACTTCCATCAAGAGGGTAGGGGACCTGCAGGCGTTCTCTGTCAATGAAACGTGCCTAGAGTTCGGTCCGGGCTACTCTCACGTGATCCTGAGACCCTGACCAGGCTATGTTCCCATGGTTCCCACAACTTCATTTAGGGATCAGATGATGAACCTGCAAGCACTCCCCCAGGAGGAGGCAGACCCAGCCTTGGCATTGCTGTGTCCGATGCGTGCTTTACACATCTATTTGGATCGCACGTAGAGCTTTAGAAGCTCCGAGCAGCTCTTTGTCTGCTTTGGCGGAGAGCGGAAAGGGAGCGCTGTCTCCGAACAGAGGATCGCCAACTGGGTCGTTAACGCCATCGCGATGGCATATCACGCCCAGGACATGCTGCCCCCCTTGGGGCTATGAGCCCACTCTACTAGGAGTGTGGCAGCCTCCTAGGCCCTGACCAATGGCGCCTCTTTAGAGCAGAGCAGCGGGCTGGGCAACACCCAACACCTTTGTGAGGTTTACAATCTCTGGGTTGAGCCGGTCTCGTCCCGTGTGTTGTCAGGTACCAGCAGGTAAGTTCCGGGAGAGCTGGCCGGGTGTACCACTTGCACATAGCGCCTTTCCCCTCCCCGAGGTGAAGACATGCGCTTTGACCCCCAGTCATGTTCACAAAGTTGTGGACCATGGATGACCTTCCTCCTTAGCCCTGTGGCAGGTGGGTTTGCGGAGAAACTCACTGCCGGCCTAGTACATGTGCTAACTAGGCCCCGTACTGGGGTAGGTGCTCCACATGCACTGGTTCCCCATAGGTAACCCCGTGTGATGTATCTTCCGCTAAATGGTTTCCCTGTTGGTAAACAGCATCTTCCTTGGGCAGAGTTTGCTCTGCCCCTGGTCACCGTGTCTGTAGAGTTCCTCCCCCCTCAGGTAGGACCTACCACGGGACTTCTCCACATGACATACTTCCGACAAAACTCGGTAAGACCATGTGACGTATTTCCACTCAAATACTCCCCCCTCTGGGCGGGGTGTGGTCTCCGCGGTGTCTTCCCCTTGGGAGTGACACCCCCCCAACATGGACACTTATGGCCCCAGTCAGTAAATGATTTCCACTCATTTTTGGGGAGAAAAAAAGAGGAGAAGAGGCCACGGCTGGGCTAGCCTGTCCCCATTTTTTTGGGCAGTCGACTTGTCCCCGAGTTGCAGGGGACCATTCGACGCTTGTAGGAGCGTTGGGGAGGTTATATGACGGCCTAATGCGCTGGCTACGAGGAACACAGCTGTCTGCCCATCTCACACCGCCAGTCCACGTAACACAGTTCAGCTGTCGAGTGAGTGACAGATAGGGAACGTCCTTGTTACTTTTGTAACCTCCGTTCCCTGAATGAGTCATTGTGTCCCTCTTGCCACAACACTGAACTACCTGCTGAAATGGCCGGGACCTTGTCTCGGCTCCTCAGCACAAAACCTGAATGAGTGGTTGCGAGCCAGCTCCTTTTATACCTGTATGTCTGGGGGAGTGGCATGCAAATTCCACTCACCAATTCCCATTGGCCTTTTCTCAAAGATCAGAGGTGTTTGGGGCTCCCAAGGGTGACCTCTAATGTCACTACATCGACACAACATCTCGTTCCCTCCATCAGGGAACGGAGGTTACGAAAGTAACCAGGACGTTTCTGAAATAAGCTTGCGGGGCCTTGATTTTGACAGCTGTGTCCTAAACCATGCCAATGCCTGTCCACAAATGCCAACATAGTTCTCAAGAGAATGTTGTGATCTATGGTGTCAAAGGCAGCATTAAGATATAAAAGAACAAGAAGAAAAATGCAGCTGCGATCAGATGATAAGAGCAAGTCATTTGTAACTCTGATAAGTGCAGTCTCTACTATGATGGGGCCTAAATCCTAATTTTATTCGCTCACTCCCCTAATGTAGCGCTGAAGTGATATGATCCTATTTATTATGTATCTTTTTCTGCAAATTTTGTGTTACTATAGTAAGTTCAAGGGTGGTACATTTTTTATTTATATCAGACGATGTCACATTAAGCATTATCAGTTCAAAAGAATTAAACTTGTATCCTGACCCCTGAGTAACACCAAGAACATCACTGTAAATTGTAGCAACACCTACTCCTTGACCCTTCAGGCAGCACTCATGTTTATAACAATAACCTTGGGGAGTAGACTCATTTAAAATAATATATTTATCCAGTTTAAGCCAGGTTTCAGTCAAACAGAGCAAATCCCAACTCTGAACTGTAATATTTTGATTTACAATTAGTGCTTTGGATGAAAGTGATCTTATGTTTAATAGGCCAAATTTTATTAGATGTTTATGTTCAATTTTCTTTTGTCATTTTCTAGTTTGATATCATTAAAAAAAATCTAAATAATTTATAGGTTTTGTATTTTGTAGTTAGGAACAGAAACATATGATATCTAGGTATGTTTGATACAAGATGGCATCACGGATGGCAGCCTCGGTGTGGAGCTTTCCAATTCTTTTGTTGTTTTTGTTTGTTTGTCCTCTGTTTAGTAATTTTTTTCCAATAGGTTTTACCAGGGATGAACTGCTGAACATTTGGCAGCACATACCGGACAATCTTTTCCCAGTTTTTGACACTTCGGGCATTTTGCTCGACATTTTAGTCAGAGGCGCAGCTGTGTTGTTCAAGCGCGCTGTGAGATGCAAGCGAGGGAAGTGAGCCGGCATGCAGGTCAAGCTCTGGCAGCACGGCTTTCGAACAGCACTGCCGAGTTTTCATATAGCGAATCTCCACTCTCTTCCTAACAAAACAGATCCACTACATCTCCTCACCCATACAAACAAGTACTTTTCAAACTCTGCTGCCACATGCTTCACAGAAACCTGGCTGAATGAAGCCATTCCAGACAGCTCATTACATCTGCCGGGCTTCCAACTGTTCAGAACGGATCGCATTGCGGCGTTAATGGGGAAAACGAGAGGCGGTGGAACATGCTTTTACATCAATGAAAGTTTGTGTACGGTATGTAACAATGTTAAAGTAGATGTGCTGTCCTAATTTGGAAGTGGTTTTATCAACTGTAAGCCTTTCTACTCACCACTGGAGTTTTCCTCGTTTATTCTGGTGAGTGTTCATATTCCTCCATAACCGTGTGTGAGCGCAGTGCTGCAACAGCTGGCTAATCAGATCACAGACACGGAACAACAATAACCGGACTCACTTATTATTATTCTCACCGATTTTGATAGAGCCAACCTCACCGGTGATCTGCCAAAATACAGACAGCACATTACATGCCCCACCAGAGACAGAAATATACTGGATCACTGCTACACAACATTTAAGGATTCATATCGCTTTGTCCCTAGAGCAGCTTTGGGACTCTCTGATCACTGTCTGGTTCATCTTCTTCGGACCTACAGGCAGAAACTTAAATCAGCTACACCTGTAGTAAAGACTGTAAAAAGATGGACCAATGAAGCAGAGCTGGAACTACAAGCCTGCTTTGACTGCACTGATTGGAGTGTTTTTGAAGATTCAGACACCAATCTGGATGAGCTCACAGATACTGTGACATCATATATCAGTTTCTGTGAGGATATGTGCATACTTGCTAGGACTTATTTAATGTTCAACAATGACAAACCATGGTTTACAGCAAAACTCAGGCAGCTTCATCAGGCCAAAGAGGATGCTTACAGAAGTAGGGATAAAATCTTGTACAATCAGGCCAGAAACACACTGACAAAGGAGATTAGTGTGGCTAAAAGAAGCTACACTGAGAAGCTGAAAAACAAGTTGTCAGCTAACAACCCTGCATCAGTGTGTAAAGGCCTGAAAGACATTACTAACTTCAAGACACCATCCCCCAACACTGCAGGGAATCAACAACTGGCTGATGACCTGAATGTGTTTTAACTGTAGATTTGAAAAGCCCAGTCTCACACCCCACACCCGCTCTGACCTTCACTTCACACTAACATCAACGGCTCCTGCAACCAACCTCCTCCCCCGTCCTGCTACTTGGAATGCACTTAAGATCTGTGAAGAGGATGTATGCCGGGACTTCCGTAAAAAAAGATAAGGAAAGCACAGGGCCCAGACAGTGTTTCACCCACTTGTCTAAAATCCTGTACTGACCAGCTGGCCCCTATCTTCACACAGATCTTCAACAGATCACTGGAGCAGTGTGAAGTTCCCAGCATGTTCAAATGCCCCACCATCATCCCTGTTCCAAAGAAACCCAAAGTCACAGGACTTAATGACTACAGACCCGTCGCTCATGGTCATGAAGTCATTTGAGAGACTGGTGTTGGCCCACCTGAAGGACATCACTTGACCCTTTCTGGATCCCCTTTAATTTGATATCGAGCAAACAGGTCTGTGGATGATGCAGTCAACATGGGATTGCATCATATCCTGCAACATCTGGACAGACCAGGAACATATGCAAGGATCCTTTTTGTGGACTTCAGTTAGGATTTCACACCATCATCCCAGCTATGCTCCAGACTAAATTAAACCAACTCTCTGTTCCCACCTCTATCTGTCAGTGGATCACCAGCTTTCTGACAGACAGGCAGCAGCTAGTGAGACTGGGGAAATTCACTTCCAGCACCTGTACAATCAGCACTGGTGCCCCCAGGGATGTGTGCTCTCCCCACTACTCTTCTCCCTGTACACAAATGACTGAACTGCCAAGGACCCCTCTGTCAAGCTCCTGAAGTTTGCAGATGACACTACTGTCATTAGCCTCATCCAGGATGATGATGAGTCTGCATACAGAAGGGAGGTTGAACAGCTGGCTGTCTGGTGCAGTCAAAACAACCTGGAGCTGAACACACTCAAAACAGTGGAGATGATTGTGGACTTCAGGAGGAACACCCCAACATTGACCACACTCACCATTCTGAACAGCACTGTGGCAGCAGTGTGCTGCTCTACCATCTCATAGGACCTGAAGTGGGAGACCCACATTGACTCCATTGTGAAAAAGGCCCAACAGAGGTTGTACTTCCTTCACCAGTTGAGGAAGTTCAACCTGACACAGCCTCTGCTGACACAGTTCTACTCAGCAGTCATTGAGTCTCTCCTCTGCACTTCAATAACTGTCTGGTTTGGTTCAGCTACGAAATCGGACATCAGAAGACTACAAAGGACAGTTCGGAGTGCTGAGCGGATTATTGGTTGCCTCCTGCTTTCCCTTCAAGAACCATACACTTCCAGAGTGAGGAAAAGGGCTGGAAAAATTACTCTGGACCCCACTCACCCAGCCCACTACCTTTCTGAACTGTTGCCTTTTGGCCGGCGCTACAGAGCACTGAGCACCAGAACCGTCAGGCACAAGTACAGTTTTTTTTTTTTCCCCAGGCTATCCATCTCATGAACGGTTAAAACTGCCCCATTGAGCAATAATTATGTGCAATACGCAGCTTAGTCTATTTATATTTATCCAACATATCCTACCTCTTCTGCCATTACATTCCCTTGCACTATCTGTATATAACAGATTTGTATTTGTACATACATTATTTATTATTATTATTATTATTTGTCTTATTGTGTATTTCTATATATACTTATATTTTCTATTCACTTTTTATTTGTATTCTATTTTTTTTTATGATCTCGGTCTTGAACAACCCCCAGCGTCATTCTCTGACCCCAGCAACCCCCCCCCCCCCAACCCCTTGATGCAACTTCGATGCATTATATAATTTTACAGTTTTGTTATTTAATATTTTCCACAGGCTTATGCATCAAGAATGTGAGAACAAACCTTGCATTTCTTTAATGCAAGAAGATGGAGGGATATATCTGGGGCCTATACAATTAAAATTCTGAGAACAAATTAATAATGAAAGTGACATTATTATTATTATATTTCAAAAATAAGGGAAATGACCAATAATATTGCATACTTTGTCCCACTGAAATGCTCTTTCTACAGTACAGCACTGATTTTGAGTGGGATGCAGATGTAAATTTACTGATATTAACAACAGTAAGGTTATCTATGACATCTATGAAACGTTAACACATAATTTATGTGACTAAATTATTCCGACAGTTGTAACTCTCCTCCAAGTTTATATCGATTCAAACTCTGTCATCTCTTGGAATGTCTGAAGGTGAACAAATCCAGATATAATTTCTTTCATTAGAAAAAAATATATATAATATTTTAGACTTTTTTTTTTTTTTTTAAGATTTAAGCATTTCTATTTTATCTTTAAAAAACTGAGTGCATTTTGCTCTTATGAAAATGTATCATAGTTGTTTTTTTAATATATATATATATATATATATAGTTTAAACAGTGGTATTTGTAACAAGACTATGGTAAGAACATGGAAGCATGGATGTTCACTACCATGGTTAGATGGAACATGATTTCTATAAAACAAACTATGGCATTTTTGTAATTATAAACAGTAGGTCTACCCTGAACACATTTAAAAACAATTAATACAAAATATAAAAATGTATTAGTAAAAAATTAATTTTATTCCCTCACTCCCCTAATGTAGCGCTGAAGTGATATGATCATATTTATTATGTATCTTTTTCTGTCTAAAGTAAATTTTGTGTTACTATAGTAAGTTCAAGGGTGGTGATGTGTGAAAAGACTTGTAATTTGTGCATGTCACAGTGTTTTCTCTTGTTCATCTTGCCAGTCCTATTTAGAATGTCAGGCTGTTTAATGTGGTTTTAAACTAGTTTACTCACCGAGACTTTTCATAGAGGTTTGCACCATAAAATTCTGTGGCGAATGCAAATGGTTTCTGTATCTCATGCCATGGTTCTCACAGCGCTGTAACAATCAGAGGTGCGCGTTTGAAAAATTGAGACCAGTCTGTGAATAAAAACGCACCTGCTCTGGGCTCGTGCTGCTCTGTCCATGAAGCCATCTACAGAGCCATACAGGTGCATTAGTGAGGGTTGTGACTCCACCTGTCTATTTGACGGCATTAAACCAGATACTTCAGATGAGCGCATTACAAATGCCTACCAATCCATATAATGGAGAACTTATATATTCCAAGTCTAGATTTAATGTGTTTATGCAATGAGGAACTTGACGATAGAATTGATTAATATGACTGATAAACACCCCCCCATTTGTGACCTCTCAACTAATTTGCTCTCAGCACCCCCTGGCATCCTTTGAATGCCCCTGTTGAGAACCCCTGCTCTAGGTGGTACAGTCTCTATGTGTTAGAGTTTATACGACCTGTGTGACGTCTCAAGGCAGCTAGCAGACGGTCGGATTAGCCAGTCTGTCTGCTTCCTGACCTGGGCCCCTGTTAGTCAAAACTATCACTATTAAGATTTTGAGCCAAATTACTAGAGAGGAGAGTGGCACCTTCCCTGGAGGGATGGATTCCGTCTATATTTAGCAGGTCAGGTCTACCTCAAAAACTTGCCCAATTGTCTTTAAATCCTATGCTATTCTCCAGACACCACTCAGTCATCCAGCCATTCAGTAACACTAATTTACTATAAACCTCATCACCGCGACAAGCAGGAATTGGGCCAGAGCATATTACGGTATCTGACATCGTTTTTTCAAGTTCACACACCACTTTAACATTATCTGAAGTGATCTCCGACTGGCGAAGCCTGACATTTTTAGTGTTGACATGAATAACAATCTTAGAAAATCTATGTTTAGCTTTAGCCAGCACTTTTATATTTGCTCTGATGTCAGGCGCTCTCACCCTCAGGATAAATTTGACTAAAGTTGCTGGATTCTCTATTTCCACGTTTCTTAAAATAGAATCTCCTATAACAAGGACACTTTCAACAGGATTCAGAAGTCGGTGCTACACTGAGTGGGAGAAACCTGTTGGGAACTTTGCCCTGCAGTTATGCCACCGAATCATCGCCCATTCGCTCTGCTGTGGGGGCTCTACCGGAACCAAAGAGTGTACATGGCTCACTGTACTGGCCACATCCGAAACAGTATCTGATGGCTTCTCTTTCTCACGGACCACCACTAGCATTCAGATGCATGTCTCTATCTCAGTAATCTTCTCCATCAGCCTAACTAATTCCTTAAATTTACACATGTGAATCCCTCACTGCTGATGGATGAAGCTATGCAAAACATGTGGCATATAGTGCAGGCGAAGATGACATGTAATGGTGCCATCACTTACCACAGTTTTTTGATGAAAAGGTGTTTGTGGTTCCTGTTTATGGTTCCAGAGCAGCATGGGGTTTGAGATCAGTGCAATAATCTATATAAAAAATCACAGATAAGAATGTATGCAAGCAGTAGAATCACGATAACTCACAATAAAAAAGCATAGAGGAGAAAAAAGCAGAAAAGTGGATGCACGCAATGAAATCACAATAGAAAGTAAAGTGTAGGTGGTGACAAATTAGCTTTTTATTAGTTAGTCATTAAATTCTAAACTCAACTGATCTGTTAAATAATAACACAGAGTCATTCTCCACCGAAAGCAAATGACAACAATTTGTTTGAGATCCATTCAAAAACACTGATTTGTTCATAAACAAAACAACACTACTTCGAAACCATGGCCTGTTAATAGTTCCTAGCATATCAAAATCCACAAAAGGAAGTAGACCCTTTTCCTATTTGGCTCCTAAATTATGGAATAGTCTCCCAAACACTGTTCGGGATGCAGACACACTCACTGAGTTTAAGTCTAGACTAAAGACTCATCTATTTAGCCAGGCATACACCTAATTTATTCTTCACCACACAATTAGGCTGCTTGAGTTAGGTATGCCGGAACCTGAAACACTGATCATGATCTATAAGTCTGCTTAAAATGGAATGGTATCTATGCTAATATTAATATATTTGTTTCCATATATCAACCTCAGGACTCCTATCCTGAGGTCACCAGAACCGGCCAAATCCAGCTCCATTCCTGCTTGGTATCGAACTCCACTGCTACGTGCCTCTGAGTGATGACGACAAAAGGCAGCCGGTGCCAGCACTTCAGTCTATTACGATGGACCTCGGAGGATGAATTGATGCCAACTCCAACCATACTTCATATGCCATTGCCTGAACCTTGGAATTAGAATAGACCTCACTGAAATTACTGAATTACTTGAACTGCGAAGCACCTCACTGATCTCGGCCTGCATCACCCTGGTCTAATGATGGACTACACTCTTAAAATGGAATCCATAGACTATCAATAAATTGCCAACAAAACCCTTCATCAGCCAACTAACAAAGTGTATCTGTATGAACTTCTGCAGTTAATCCAGGATGAACTTCAAAGACATTAGTCATTAAATGTACAGTTCTTTCAAAATTGTTGTTTAAACACTGACCCTTAACACTTATTTAGTTTAATAATTTTAAACTATGACTTGCACTGCACATAAATAAGTAATATTGGCATTATATTCATGATGTTTAGTCAGAGGGGAACTGGCCCCCACAGTGAGCCTGGTTTCTCCCAAAGTAATTTTTCTTCATTAACCAACATCTTATGGAGTTTTGTGTTCCCTGACACAGTCGCCTTCGGCTTGCTCACTGGGGTTATAAATACAATTATTATTTAATTACTTATTTTTATACACACTTCATAATCATATTTAATCAAACTTCACAATGATGACTCTGAGACTTTATAGATATTACAGTTTCATTTTATGTTAATGCATGATTTTCTGTAAAGCTGCTTTGAAATGATGTGTGTTGTGAAAGGCGCTATACAACTAAAAATAATTTGAATTGTGCTTGGTGCTCAGGTTCTTTTGGAACTATTTTTGCTGGCTGGGAAGTAATGCACAAACTGACTGGCCAGATTTTATCTGAAACTTAAGTGATTCTCAGAATAACAGCACTCTTTGTTGTATGATATTTCTTAAATAGCAGAAATAGTAATAATATAGTAGTTTGCTACTCCGAATAGCATTTGTGTTTTGATGCTTTGACCGCTATATTCTGGTAGTAAAAAACAGACACCTGCAGTTTTTAAAGGAATAGTTCACCTTGAAATCAAATTTTTTTTCATTTATTCACACTCGTTCCATCCCAAATCTGTGGAACACAAAAAGAGAAATCTTGCAGAATGTCCAAGATGCTCTTTTCCATACAACAAAATTGACCATGACCAGGACCCATCAAGCTCAAAAAAGGGCAGGTTTGCAAGTAGTCAATCCTAGTGCATCAAGGCATGGGAGAAACAATGTAAATTTGTGTCACTGACATCAAACTTGCCATGACGCATCTGAAGTCTCCAAGATTAAATATGTGAAAGATTTTTAGTGAATAACAAATTTGGGTCTGTTCCTCACAAAAATCTATTATATGACTTTAGAAGACTTTAACATGAGTCTTATGGACCACTTTTGTGAAACTTTAAAGGAATAGTTTGGGTTCAATACAAGTTAAGCTCAATCGACAGCATTTGTGGCATAATGTTGATTACCACAAAAATAAATAAAATTAAATATGACTCATGCCTGCTTTTTTTTAAAGGTGTACTCAGTATTTTTTCCTCATTAAAAGTTTTCCTCCTAAAGAAATTTATTGTAATTTTAAAACAAATGTATAAAATCATGAGCACTCACGTGAGATGAAGACTCCAGTCATATCAGTAACCTTATAAAAGCTGTTTTATTCTACATGGAGAGGGTCTTCTCTCCATTTTAGGATCAAATGACCAGCCGAATACTTCTTGCTTAATCTTAGTAACCGTCCTGTTATTTGACACTTTCACTCACTGATTAAATTAATCATGACTGACTGTGAAAAGTGAATTTCTACAATTGCATCTGAAACTGAAAACTATTATGTTTAAATGATGCTGCAACCACACCAGTAGGTGTCAGTGTCCAAGTCCAAGACGAAACATTTCACCTTTACCAAAAACAGATACTGTCAAGTTAGCACTTTTAAACATCCACTCACTCAAGAACAAGTCCTTTCTAGTCAATGACCTCATCACCACAAACAACCTGGACTTTATGTTTCTAAATAAGACTTGGTTAGATAACAGCTGCAGTGCAACAGTCCTCGATGAATCAGCCCCTGAGTGTCTGCAGAGCAGTTAGGAGAGGTGGAGGATTAGTAGCAATATACAGTATGAAGATGTCTTTCAATGCAAGCAAGTGTCACTTGGTGATTACTTGACCTTTGAATATCTAAGTATTATACTAAAAGAAGAAGAAGAAGAATCAGCTTTATTGCCATGTATGCTTACACATACAAGGAATTTGTCTTGGTGACAGAAGCTTCCAGTGCACAAACAATATAGCAACAAGACAGAGATAATAATAAACAAATAGAATAAAAATAAAAAGTGAATAGACAATAAAGTATATATAGAAATACCCAATAACACTATATATATATATATACGTATACAAATAAAAATCTGTTATATACAGAAGCAAGGGAATGTAATGGCAGAAGAGGTATGGTATGTTGGATAAATATAAACAGACCAAGCTGTGTATTGCACATAATTATTGCACAATGGGGCAGTTTTAACTGTTCATGAGATGGATAGCCTGAGGGGAAAACTGTTTCTGTGCCTGACGGTTCTGGTGCTCAGAGCTCTGTAGCGCCGGCCAGAAGGCAACAGTTCAAAAAAGGTGCTCCATGCATTCTATTTATAATTATTTATAGGCCTCCAAAATACTCTCATGGCTTTGTTGATGACAGAACTGTTATCAACAATTTCCTCTGAATTTGACTATTTTGTTATTGCTGGGGATTTCAACATTCATATAGATAATCCTGAACACAACACTACCAAAGAACTCAAAACAGTTTTAAACACTTTTGATCTGACTCAACATGTAGTGTGCAATTTATCAAGGTTATATCCAGGGTTGGGAGGGTTACTTTTGAAATGTATTCCACTACAGATTACAGAATACATGCTGTAAAATGTCATTTGTAACGTATTCCGTTAGATTACTCAAGGTCAAATCAAATCAAATCAAATCACTTTATTGTCACACAGCCATATACACAAGTGCAATGGTGTGTGAAATTCTTGGGTGCAGTTCCGATCAACATAGCAGTCGTGACAGTGATGAGACATGTACCAATTTACAATAAACATCAAATTAACACAACACAATTTAAAGTCTAATCTACACATAATTACACACAACACACTATAAAAATAATAACATACACTGTACAGTATACAATACGCTGTTTTTTTTTATTTTTTTATTTTTTACTATATAGATACACATTATTCAATAAAAATTAAAAATAAAAATATATATAAAAAATATGTATATATATATATATATATATATATATATATATATATATATATATAGAATGTACAGTATTGTACTGTATTGCCATTCAGGCTGTCGGTTGATAGTCAGTTGTTAAGAGAGAATATAATATAATAATTATATAATTTATGACAGTCCAGTGTGAGATATAAGAGTAAGAGTAATAAAGTGCAGTGCTGATGTATATTGATCGTGGGAGATCAAGAGTTCAAAAGTCTGATTGCTTGGGGGAAGAAGCTATCATGGAGTCGGCTGGTGCGGGTCCTGATGCTGCGATACCGCCTACCTGATAGTAGCAGTGAGAATAGCCCATGGCTCGGGTGGCTGGAGTCTCTGATGACCCTCCGAGCTTTTTTCACACACCGCCTTGTATATATTTCCTGGAGGGAGGGAAGCTCACCTCCGATGATGTGTCTGGCAGTTCGCACCACCCTTTGCAGTGCTTTGCGGTTGTGGGCAGTGCTATTGCCGTACCAGGCGGAGATACAGCCAGTCAGGATGCTCTCCACAGTGCAGGTGTAGAACCGTGTGAGGATGTGGCGGTTCATTCCAAACTTCCTCAGCCGTCTCAGGAAGAAGAGGCGCTGATGAGCCTTCTTCACAACGACTTCAGTGTGGACGGACCATGTGAGTTCCTCAGTGATGTGGACACCCAGGAACTTGAAGCTGCTGACTCTCTCCACTGGTGCTCCATTGATGGTGATGGGACTGTGTTCTCTGTCTTTTCTTCTGAAGTCCACCACAAGCTCCTTTGTCTTACTGACATTGAGGGAGAGGTTGTGCTCCTGACACCAGTGTGTCAGAGTGTGTACCTCCTCTATGTAGGCTGTTTCATCATTGTCAGTGATCAGACCTACCAGCGTCGTGTCATCAGCAAACTTAATGATGGCATTGGAGCTATGTGTTGCCACACAGTCATGTGTGTACAAGGAATACAGTAGTGGGCTGAGAACACAGCCCTGTGGGGCTCCAGTGTTGAGGGTCAGTGATGAGGAGATGTTGCTGCCTATTCTAACCACCTGGCATCTGCTTGACAGGAAGTCCAGGATCCAGCTGCACAGCGAGCTGTTTAAGCCCAGAGCCCGGAGTTTCTCATCTAGCTTGGAGGGCACTATGGTGTTGAATGCTGAGCTGTAGTCTACAAACAGCATTCTCACATAAGTGTTCTTTTTTTCCAGGTGGGAGAGAGCAGTGTGTATTGTAGATGCAATGGCATCATCAGTGGAGCGGTTGTTGTGGTAAGCAAACTGCAGCGGGTCAAGATTGAGTGGCAATACAGAGCAGATGTAATCTCTGATTAGTCTCTCAAAGCATTTGCTGATGATGGGGGTCAGAGCAACAGGACACCAGTCATTTAAACAAGTTATTTTTGATTGTTTTGGAACAGGCACAATGGTGGATGTTTTAAAGCATGTGGGGACTACAGACAAAGAGAGGGAAAGGTTGAAAATGTCCGTAAAAACACCAGCCAGCTGGTTCGCGCACGCTCTGATGACGCGGCCCGGAATGCCGTCTGGGCCCGCGGCTTTGCGGATATTCACCCGTCGGAAGGATCGGGTTACATCCGCTACAGAGACGGAGAGTGAACTAACCTCTGTAGCTTCGGCCGCGAGAGCTCTCTCCACGAGGGCGGTGTTATTTCCCTCGAAACGAGCATAAAAAGTATTTAGCTCATCCGGTAGAGAGGCAGCGGTGTTCATGGCGGAGTTTTTATTCCCTTTAAAGTCCGTGATGATGTTAATTCCCTGCCACATGCTTCTAGAGTTGGTGGTGTTAAACTGTCCTTCAATCTTGCTCCTGTACTGGCGTTTTGCTGTTTTGATAATTTTTCGGAGGGCATAACTGGCTTGTTTATGCTCCTCCGCGTTCCCGGAATTAAAAGCGGAGGTCCGCACATTAAGTGCCACGCGAACATCGCTATTGATCCATGGCTTCTGATTCAGATAGATTCGTACAGTTCTGGTCGGAATCACTTCCTCTATGCACGTTCTGATGAAACACATTACGCTATCAGCGTAAAGCTCGATGTCGTCATCAGAGGCGGACCGGAACATCTCCCAGTCCGTGTGATCAAAACAGTCTTGTAGCATAGAGTCTGATTGGTCCGACCAGCACTGGATCATTCTGAGGGTGGGTGCTTCCTGTTTCAATTTCTGCCTGTAAGCGGGCAGAAGCAGAATGGAAGAGTGGTCCGATTTGCCAAATGGTGGGCGGGGGAGGGATTTGTAGCCATCCCGGAACGGAGAGTAGCAATGATCCAAAACCCGGTCCCCTCGTGTGTTGAAACTAATGTGCTGGTGATATTTTGGTGCGACTGATTTTAAACCGGCTTTATTAAAGTCCCCGGTCACAATGAACGCGGCCTCAGGGTGCGCGGTTTCCTGCTCACTTATAATCCCATACAGTTCCTTGAGTGCCCGGTCTGTGTCGGCTTCTGGGGGAATGTACACAGCAGTGATAATGACCGCTGTGAATTCCCTCGGTAGCCAGAATGGTCGACACAGAAGCATGAGAAATTCCAGATCAGGAGAACAGAAAGACTTGATGGAATGTACGTTCCTCTGATCACACCAGGATTTGTTGATCATAAAACATACACCACCTCCTCTAGTTTTACCTGAGAGGTCTTTCGCTCTGTCCGCTCGGTGCACGGAGAACCCCGCGGGTTCAATGGCTGAGTCTGGAATCTCTGCAGACATCCAGGTTTCTGTTAGGCAGATAATGCAGCAGTCCCTCGTCTCTCATTGGAAAGAGATCCGCGCTTTCAGCTCGCAGAGCTTGTTATCCAGAGACTGAACATTTGCCAGTAGAATAGTGGGTAGCGGGGGTCAATTTGCGCGGCGTCTTACTCTGATGCGAACGCCGGCTCTGTTTCCCCTTTTCCTCCTGCGTTTCCATGGCCGTGCTGCCCAGACAAAGGGCTCTGCTTGCGTGTTTGTAAACAGCGGGTCGGCATTGAGGAATGTGAAGTCCGGTTTTTGGTGTGAGATCGCTGAACCAATGTCCAAAAGTGTTTGTCTGTCGTAGACAATAAGGCAGACAACATCCAAGACAAAAAACAAGAATTGTGAACAAAACAAACAAAACATTGCTATGTTGTGTCAGAGCTCGCAATGCAGCAGCCATACTCGGCGCCATCTTGAGTCTCGAGTCCAAGTAACGTATTCTAAATACTTTGGATTACTTCTTCAGCACTGGTAGATTTTTTCACTTGTTTAGACTATAAAAACTCTCATTCTCAACCTAAATATCTTATGCAGTGTTGTTTCTAAAACAAGATTCCTTAAATCTTGTTTAAGGATTTTTAGATATTTTTACAGCAAAACAATACAAAAATTATCAATTTTTTTATCAAAGAAAAATTATGTCTTACTAGAAAAAAAGAAATTATGATCCACCATGTATTTTCTTGATAAAAAAATATGATCATGCCTGGTAACATGTGCATGTAAAATGGCTAGAAATATCATTTTAGCTTAACGCAAAGCCGACAGTTTACACAAGGTTTATTTTTTATTTCTTCTGCTCCAAACTTCAAACTTACTTCTCTGTCTGCTCGTATGAATGTAACACATCACAAGAAAGTGTATCACTGCTGTTCAAATGCACTTTGGATCGCATCATTTATATGTATAAATGTTTTCAATCTGAAAGGACTAAATATTAAATGAAACAAATGACAATAAAATGCAAAGTAATCTCTTCAGTAATCTAAATACTTTTTGAATGTAACTGTATTCTAATTACCAATGATTTAAACTGTAACTGTAGTGGAATACAGTTACTTATATTTTGTATTTTAAATACGTATTCCCATTACATGTATTCCGTTTCTCCGCAACCCTAGTTATATCTTTGAAACCGAGTATATCCGCAGACTGTGTTGATGATCTCCTCGATAACTTTAACTCAAAAGTTACAAATGCTATTGATGGCATTGCTCCTGTAAAGGTCCGGACGATCACTAGCAGGCATAAAGCACCTTGGAGAAACAAAACAGCAGTGAAAAACAGGAAAAGAAAATGCAGGAAAGCGGAATGAATGTGGTGGAAAACGCAACTTGAAGTCCATTATAATATCTATAAAGACAGCCTTCATGCTTTCAATTTGGAATTAGGCACAGCTAGACAGACCTTCTCAAACATTATTAACAGCAATATAAACAACACCCTCACTCTTTTGCTACTGTAGAGAGACTAACAAACCCCCCAACACAGGTTGCCTGTGAAATGCTCTCTGACAGAAATTTTTTCATGAAGAAGATCAATGATATTAGAATGGCGATCAGCTCGTCCTCATGTTGCACTGAGGTCAGACAGCATCCACCACAGACACTTCAGAAATTAGTCACTATGTCCAATTTTGAGGAAATTGATGGCAAAACCCTGGAAGAAATAGTACAGCATCTTAAAACTTCAACCTGCTGTCTTGACATACTCCCCACAACATTTTTCAAAAATGTGTTTAACTGTCTGGAAAAAGATCTGCTAGACATGCATCACTCCTTCAAGGCACGTTTCCGATGTCCCTGAAAACTGCAGCTGTCAAGCCCCTTTTTGATAAGAACAATCTAGATAACTCGATATTGAACAACCACAGACCAATTTCAAATCTTCCTTTCATAGGCAAAATCATTGAAAAGTTGTTTTCAATCAGCTGAACAAATACTTAATCTCGAATGGCTACTTGGACAATTTACAGTCTGGTTTCTGACCGCATCATAGCACAGAGACGGTGCTCATAAAGATCCTAAATGATATTTGGCTAAATACTGATTCAGGCAAAATATCAGTGCTGGTATTATTAGATCTCAGTGCTGCTTTTGACACGTTCTCTAGACAGATTGGAAAACTGGGTAGGGCTCTCTGGGACGGTCCTCAGCTGGTTCAGGTCATATCTAGAAGGTAGTGGACATCCATGATGTGCAGAGTCCCACAAGGCTCAATTCTTGCACTGCTCCTGTTCAACCTGTATATGCTCCCACTAGGCCAAATTATGAAAAAGAACCAAACTGCATACCATAGCTATGCAGACGATACCCAGATCTACTGTATCTAGCCCTATCGCCAAATGACTACAGCCCCATAGACTCTCTGTGTCAGTGCATTGATGAAATTAACAGATGGATGTGCCAAAACTTCCTTCAGTTAATCAATGACAAGACAGAGGTCGTTGTATTTGGCAACAAAGGTAAAATTCCAAAGGTGAACACAGACCTTGACTCCAAGGGCCTTAAAATAAAGGAATCTTGGTGTCATTTTGGAGTCAGACCTTAGTTTCAGTAGTCACATCAAAACAATAACTAAATCAGCCTACTATCATCTAAAAAATATAGCCAGAATAAGATGTTTTGTGTCCAGTCAAGACTTAGAGAAACTTGTTCATGCATTCATCACCAGTAGGGTAGACTACTGCAATGGACTCCTAACTCGCCTTCCTAAAAAGACCATTAGACACCAGCAGCTCATTCAGAATACTGCTGCCAGGATTCTCACCCAAACCAAAAAATCTGAGCATATTATTCCAGTCCTCAGGTCTTTACACTGGCTTCCAGTTACATTTAGAATTGATTTTAAAGTACTATTAATTGTTTATAAATCGCTCAATAGCCTAGGTCCTAAATATATTTCAGATATGCTTGTTGAATATAAACCTAACAGACCTCTCAGATCATTAGGATCAAGTCAGTTAGAAATTCCAAAGGTTCACTCAAAACAAGGTGAGACAGCGTTTAGCTATTATGCCACCCGCAGCTGGAACCAGCTTCCAGAAGAGGTTAGATGTGCCCCAACAGTAGCCACATTTAAATCCAGACTGAAAACATATCTGTTCAACTGTATTTATTCACTGAGCACTGAGCTGCACTTATTGATTTCACTGAATAATTTTGCTTTTGTCTTTCTTTCATTTTAATTATTTTATTTTATTATTATTATTATTATTTTACTTTTTCTCATTTTACTTGTTTTTTTAAAAAAAGATTTTATGTATCTTGTATTTTCTTTAAAATTTATGTGTAAAGCACTTTGAGTTGCCATTTTGTATGAAATGTGCTATATAAATAAACTTGCCTTGCCTTTTAAAAAAAAGCACAAAAAAAAAAAAAAAAAACTGCAGTGAGGTACTTATAGGCAGAATTAACGGCAGAAATGTGAAGCTTATAATTTTAGAATAGTTCTATTAAAATGTGTGTATTATTTGAGCTGTAAAGTTGTTTAAATCATCATTTACCGGGATTAAAAGGTTTACATCATTATGTCATCATGATAACAAAGTTGCAATTTTGGATATAACTTTACACAGAAAAGATTAGTAAGTGCTGCTAAAATCATGTTAACAGACATATTGTTTATGTCTTGTGTCTATACTTTTGAAACAGTGAGTATTTTAATGTTTACGGATTGGCCCTACTGACTTCCATTGTAAGTGTCTCTTACACTTACAAGAAAAGTAGGGAAGAGGGGGGCCTGGGTAGCTCAGTGGTAAAAGACGCTGGCTACCACCCCTGGAGTTCACTAGTTCGCTAGTTTGAATCCCAGGGTGTGCTGAGTGACTCCAGCCAGGTCTCCTAAGCAACCAAATTGGCCCGGTTGCTAGGGAGGGTAGAGTCACATGGGGCAACCTCCTTATGGTCACTTTAATGTGGTTCATTCTCAGTGGGGCACGTGGTGAGTTGAGCATGGATGCTGCGGTGGATGGCATGAAGCCTCCACATGCACTATGTCTCCGTGGCAACATGCTCAACAAGCCACGTGATATGATGCATGGGTTGGCGGTCTCAGACGCGGAGGCAACTGGGATTCGTCCTCCGCCACCCGGATTGAGGCAAATCACTACATGACCACGAGGACTTAAAAGTGCATTGGGAATTGGGCATTCCAAATTGGGTGAAACAGGGAAAAAAAAAAAAAAAGGAGGGAAGAGCCTAAATGTATTTTTGTGGTAATCAACATTATGTCACAAATGCTGTCGATTGAGTTTAACTTGTGTTGAACCCGTAATATTCCTTTAATTGTGGATATTTTGTCCTTTCTTGAGCTGGACTGCCACTGGTCACTATATTATTTCATTGTATGGAAAAGAGCAGCTTTGACATTCTACTAAACATCCCCTTGTGTTCCATGGAAGACAGAAAGTCATATGTGTTTGGAACAACATAATGGTTTGAATTTGCAATCTGTGCTAAACTTCAAGTTATCTTATTACTCTTAGTGAATTTAAAATGATTGTTAAATCCAATGAATTACAATTGTTTGATTGTAACTGTTGTTAATGATTGTGTTTTTATATGTTGTTTCATAAGCTGTTCATTTATGTATTTATGTGGTATACTGTCTAGCTCTGGTTGCTGCCTTTCTTGGCCAGGTCTCTCTTGTAAAAGAGATTCAAATCTCAATAGGAATAACCTAGTTAAATAATAAATACATAAAAAAGGTGAGTAAATAATGACAGAATTTTCACTATGCCTTAATGTTTGTTCTGAAAATGAAAGGTAGGGACTGCAAAACATACGATTTGTCCATATCGAACATGCTGTCTGGGTTTTTAATTTTTTGTAAGTCTGTTAAAATGTACATGAAGGTATTATCTAGAGTCAACCAATAACTGTGACACTGAACAATTGCAAAAACACTTGCAAAGTGTTGCTGATGTAAACATTGAAGTTTTCAGTTGGTTTAAATTAGTGTTTGGGGCGGCAGTTATGATGTCATGCATTGGTGCCTTGCACAATACAGCTACTGGAAAGACAAGTTTATCTTCTTAAGACCATTTGAGCTCGAATGTGCAGCAGCCCCTAAGTAACATGTGCGTCTCAAAATGTGTTCATGAATTTGCATAGGATCCATAAAGACTTTTTGGCATGACACTTGCGTGACAAACACACACAAATATGCAAAGCACAGGACACAGAACTGAGGACGCTCTTGTGTGAACAAGATAAACAGTCTGATATTCCTCCACACAGGGCCAGATTAATGCATGGCTTAAGCCCAGGGCTCCCGACTACCAGGGGAGGCCCCATTTGTGGTGTCTGCTGACTCTCCCTACCTTAAAATAATAGTTCACCCAAAAATGAAAATTACGTTTTTAGGACATGTCCCAAAAACTTTCAAGATGGCAGTTATCAAACCCCCTATTGAAGAGACCACAGCTCCATCCTGGTGAATTGATTAATAACACACACATCTGAAATATCGCATTTATGTTAAAAATACTAGAAAAATCTGTGTACTCCCAACTATGATCATTTGATTTTGATCTATTATTTATTTTATTTTATTTTTATTTTTGGAGAGGAATGGTATTTATGGTAAATGGTCTGCACTTATATAGTGCCTTTTTTAACCTTAGCGATTCTACAAAGCACTTTGCACTGGGTCTCATTCACCCATTCACACACACACACACACACACACTCACACACCAATGACAGCAGAGCTGCCATGCAAGATGCTAGCCTGCCATTGGGAGCAACTTGGGGCTCAGTGTCTTGCCCAAGGACACTTTGGCATGTGGAGTCATGTGGGCAGAGAATCGAACTGCTAACCCTGCAATTAGTGGACAACCCCACTCTACCACCTGAGCCACAGCCACCCCTTTATGAAGAGTTTCAGTCAGGATTTGGCCCCATCATAGTACAGAGACTGCTCTTATCAGAGTGACAAACTACTTGCTCTTATCGTCTGACCGTGGCTGCATCTCTCTTCCTGTCCTATTAGATCTTAGTGCTGCCTTTGACACAACAGATAGACCATAGGGTTGCTCCGATACCAACATTTTGTCTTCAGTACGATACCAGCCCTTATACCTCAGTATCGATTATAAATGGATACTTAGGGAACAAACAAACCTCCTCAGATGACTGATCAAATTACACAGAAAAGGACTTTATTAACAGAACTGTGTAAATTCATGAATAACTTTAACACTATTGTTATTTTTATGTAACACTACTGAAACACATTCAAAACAGATAATGGATAAATGCACTGTAAATGTAGACTGGTTAAATTACAAAAATGCTACCAATTTGTTTGCGTAAATAAGTAACTATCAGATCAGACACAAGTTAAGTATGGAGTGCCACAAGGCTCTGTATTGGGTCCTCTGCTGTTCTCCTTGTATAGATGAAGTTACTGACCATTTGTCCTGCAGCTGCTGTTGGCAGATTTGAACTTTTCACAAAGGAATCACATAAACTCTGATCGTAAACGACAATTTTCTAAAAGCAATTGCTACGACAAAAATGAGGCCAAATATGATCTTAATATGATCTTATATGAAAAAGACCTGTAATCAAAGTCCCTTTCAATGCAAGTCAGTCCACTCGGCTGGCATCTTATGAACACTCCCGAGCAACAATTTTCCATGGATATATAAGTGGATACAAGTGCTCTGTCTCGGACTAAATAGTCTCTGTTGTTACATGTCCAACATAATCACAAAGGCATTTTGAACAAAGTTAAAACTTGTCTTGTCGAAAGTTCAGAAAGAACCTGCACATATTTCTTCACTGTAAACCATAGAAATCCATTTATAATAGCTTTTATTAACATAAACAAACATGATTACATTATATGATTCTTAAAAGATTCTTAAAACTGCAGAGCTGCTAATATCCACTATTGAAATCAGCTGCTCTGAAAAACCCGGAAGCGCGGTTGTTTGATGTCATGGTAATTTCATCTATAAGCTTTCATTAGGAGACATCGGGAAATTAGTGATTAATTAGAATCACTAATTCTATTAGTGATATTAGTAATCAAAAAATTTTTTCACTTCTATGCTGATGATAATCAGCTTTATATTTCCTTCAAAATGTACTTACCTTCTCTGTTTTTAAACCAACCTGGTCTCATAGAGTCACATTACTATACCTATATTTTTGCAAAATGATTTTGATGTGGCTTGTTGTACATATCTGGGCAGTTTCCTGGTGAAATACTAGAACACTAGAGGCTCTAAAACAAAAATTACATTTATTCACTTTCACAAAAATCACGATTAAAATGTCAGAGTATCAGTTCATCACATACTTTTCACCCTGTTCCTCATACAATGCTATCTCATGACATCTGAACACTTTTAATATAGCACATGACTTGTAAATTGATATATTTTAATGTTTGCATTATATGACCAACTACATTTACAAGTTTGTTAGAGTGTAATAAAATTGCATGGTAGCTCACTTCTTTTCATCTCCAAACATTTGTGTGCAATGCATTGACTGCTTGTGTATTTTATATTTATTTAATCATTGAAGGGAGCTTCTTTTAAATTCTATATTACTAATTTTATAGTTGATGAGAGACTATAACCGCTCACACTTTACATTACAGTGTTCATAATAAATAATGAGTTACAATAATTAAAAAATATTTATTTTGTGGTGCTGCTTGTAATTACTTGTTGTTATTGATACTCTTATAACAATGAATTAATTTAACATTTAATATACTTAATATGAAACACTGAAAAGAGTAACCCTATACTGTGTTTACTCTGCTGTGGTGATTTTGGGTGGAGGGTATTTGTTATTCCGAACAGTTTGCATGTAAAACAGCTGTTATTCTGTAACATGATCTCCACACCTCATCACATTCTCTCCTGAACAACACATTAGAGATATTTACATGCTTCTGAGACAGCCACTGGTAAGTTATTTTACTTTTTATAACTCTCAACTCAAATCTCAAATGATGAACCATAATATTTTATTAACATTTAGTGTTTCGTCCATCTATATGACCTTTAATATAAGATGATTAAGAATAATAGTAAAGTCAACAAAACTATGAAATAACACAAATGAAAGTATAGTAAGTATGTAGTGACAAAAAAAGTGTTTAAAAAATCTTATAATAGAGCTTCTTCAAAGTAGCAACACTAATGCAATGCACACTCTGGTAATTCATAAGGTGCATCCTGAGTATGGCAAGCCGAATGTGCAGGATATGAATTATAGCTATCAACAATTCCATGGAATTACTACTAATAAATGTGCTAATTTTTTTAATGAATAATTATATTTGCACTGGTAAAAAATGTAATACTTGATATCAAAAATTACATAATTACTCGCAAAAATAAAAATGTTATTATCAAAAATTAAATTTCAACTTAATTCTTGATATTTGTAACTGTATTTTCTCCTGTAAAATTTCACAGTGATCTGTCAATCACTCATGTTCAAAACACAATTACAGATATCTATAATTCATTTCTTACTAGTTGAAATTACAACCTCACACATCAGCAATGCACTTCTTACTATAGTAAAAATGATCCTTTTTTAAAATCAATAATTTTTTTGTTAATAGTATAAATATCCATTCCAACTAGTGAAAAGGAAAACATTTTGATATCTGCAAATGTATTTCCCCGTTTGGTATTTCAGATATCTGAAAATAGATTTCAGATATCAAGAAGAGTAATTAAAGATATCTATAAAGGCTTTCTTACTAGTTACAATAACATTACATAATAATGAAATTAACATTGTCATAGTGAAAATAAAATTACAGATATAATTTGTTTTCTAGTCATTCAATTTGTGATATGAGAAAATAAAGATTTTTACTAGTAACAATGTAATTATTGATATAAAAAATATCATTTTTACTAGTAAGAAGTGCATTATTAATACGTGAAACTGGAATTTCAACTAGTAAGAAATTAATGATAGATATCTATAATTGTGTTTTTTGTGTTTAACAGGAGTGAATGACACATCATTGTGAAATTTTACTTGTAAAAAATGCAGTTGCACATATCAAGAATTACACGTTTTCCTAGATGAAATTCCATTTTTGATATCAAGAATGTGTATTTCTGAGAGTAATTAAGTTGTTTTTTTATATCAAGAATTGACGTTTTTACTAGTAAAAATATATATTTGTATATATCTATAATTAATATCCTTGATTAAAAGTCAGTTCAACTGGCTATATCCTGAGATGCTTTTTAAACAGTATTGAAGGAGTTCTCATGTATGCTGGACACTTGTTGGCTGTTTTTTCTTCATTATCCACTCCAGTTTTACCAATTAAAAAAATGTAAAGATATTCATATGTAGGCATTATATGGAAGCAAATAAAAATGTTAGTTTAGTACTTTTTGATCAAAATGTGTTAAAGATCTTGAGTAACTCGTTTAGGTGTGTCATACTTCCTCTTTCTCTCAGTAGGAATCTCATTGTTTGAAAGTTCACTGGAATGATGTGTTTGTTGTCAGAATCCAGTGAAGTGATGACTCTCATGCACTCTTGAGGAGTTTCACTGGAGAATCCGCATGGAAGGATCAGTTGAGTGTGTGTCATGAGTCTGTGCACACTGCTGCTGTTGTTCTCTCTGCCGCTGTCCATCTGCACACACACACTGGAGAGAAATCAACCTCTTGAGGAGTACACACACACCTGTGGACAGGTAAGACCAGTATCAAAACACCAGTGAAAACTTGCTTAAAAATGACATGATTTTTAACTTGATAACAGACATTGTTTGCGGGACATGTACCCAGAACTTTTAGCCTAGGCTAGGCCACTTTTGTCCCCACCACTTTTTGAAATAGTTTTTGTCAGGAGTCTAACGCAGAAGAAACATCTCCAGTTCTTGAGCAGGAGTTTCCATTTCGTTCATCCATCCATCCATCTATCTATCTATCTATCTATCTATCTATCTATCTATCTATCTATCTATCCATCCATCCGTCCGTCCGTCCGTCCATCCATCCGTCCGTCCTTTGGACGTCTGTCTTTCTTTCTTTCTCTCTGTCTGTCTATCTATCTATCTATCTATCCATCTGTCTGTCCGTCCGTCCTTCGGACGGTCTGTCTTTCTTTCTTTCTTTCTGTCTGTCTGTCTATCTATCTATCTAATCTATCCGTCTGGTTGTCTGTCCGTCCTTCGGACGGTCTGTCTTTCTTTCTTTCTTTCTGTCTGTCTGTCTATTTATCTATCGGTCGGTCTGTCTGTCTATTTTTCTGCTTATTTATTTTTAATGAACTATTAATTATTTGACAACATTGTAAATGTTTTATCCTGTTTCAAATCTTTTTGTCAGTTTTATGCTTTAACAGTTAATATAGTACAGTAGATTGACAGGTGTTCCAGCCCAGGCATGTTTCTGCATGGAAAACACAGTTACAGGGAATTTGGCTGTTTGCTGAGGTGTAGTATAGTGTGTGTGTGTGTGTGTGTTTGTGTGTTTGTGTGTGAGTGTGTGTTTGTGTGTGTGTTTGTGTGTGAGTGTGTGTGTGTGTGTGTGTGTGTGTGTGTGTGTGTGTGTGTGAGTGTGTGTGTGTGTGTAGGCAGGTTTAAGTGGTTTACGAGGACTTTTTTTTAGGTTACAAACTGGTAATTACAAGGGTATTGTGCTATAAATGTGGTTTATGAGGACATTTCTAGTGTCCCCATAATTCAAATCGCTTAAAAAACATACTAAACAATGTTTTATTGAAATTTTTTTTGTGATGGTTAGGTTTAGGGGTAGGGTTAGGGTTAGGGGATAGAATCTATAGTTCATACAGTATAAAAATCATTATGTCTATGGAGAGTCCTCATAATGATAGCTGCACCAACATGTGTGTGTGCGTGTGTGTGCGTGCGTGAGTGTGTGTGTGGGTGTGTTTGTGTGTCAGTTATAGAGTGGGTGGCTGTATGTTTTGATCTCATTGTGAACTTAAACAAATGATTTGATTATTTTGATTATTTGCTTCAGTTGCATGCATTTTTGTATTTGTATCACGCACGCATGCATGTCATTTTTATAGACTGAAGGTATTCCGTGTTCTCATGCAAAAGCCATTGATACATGCTTTGATCTTTCAACAATCTATGCACATCATCACATAAATACCACTAGATTTGCATCTGCAAAGCAGAAAATAAAAACATTCTAGTCAAAATGTCTTCCTCTTTGCTTTGAGGAATAACATAATCATGCCAAAAAAGATTTCACTGTAAGGTGAATGGCTGTTGATGTCAACGAGACAGTGTTGTGAGACAGGATATTCTATGAGAAATTATGTTTTTTATTTATCAATTGGAACTGGTTGGATCAAGGAAAGTGGTCTCTATAGTGCACAGTAATATCTTTCCCATTCATTTTCTTCATAGAGATTAAAAAGTTGGAAGCCATGAACCCAACTAGCTTTGAGGTGGATCACAACATTACAAACTTTCATTTGAAACAAAATTAAGTATATCCATGTATATTTCATCCCATGAATAATTGCAAATTATGTAATCAAATTAAAAAAACATCTATCTTTTTGGGTACATAAACTAGGGCTCTCAATTTGAATATTTAATTGCGATTACACTCATACGTTTTTTGACTTCTATTTTTAAAGCACACAATGGTTTTCAAATTCACGTTTGAGTATGACTGTGTGCAGTTTACTGTATACTGTACAACAAAACATCTCATCAAGTAATGTTAACCACAGACCTTATTTTACCTATTAATCTGAAACCGATATTTGAAAAACCCATTGGAAATTCCCAAGGGAACCCATGGGGACTCAGACCTCTGGGTTGACCTACAAATCGACGTCATGACTGAACAGCTCTATATGACTGATGATTGTATGTGTCAGCGGTCCTACTTGACCAGCCCCGAGCAAGATTCGAACCTTTGATCCCTGGCATGGGAATCAGACATGCTAGCAAGGAAGCTATAAAAGCCATGGCCTCTAGCCTCGGTCGCTGGCGTCTTTTAAGGCCAGGAGAGTGAGGTTTACACACTGCACAGCTATCACGTACCAGCTGGCTACCGTTACATAGGTAGGTGCTGAAAATAAAATGGATTGATTGACATTGGTCGAAAAGGAAAGTTCTTTCTGAGACTGAGCAAGTTATTGCATTTTGATTACCAGACAAACTTTTTTTTTTCTTTGGAAAAATGTGTACTGATGAATACAATAAGACCAGGTTTGTGTGTATAAAGAAAATAGGGTCTCAGTTTTGTTATGGTCTAATATGCATAATAAGCATATTCAATCCTTCACAACACTCTTTTACTGTATGCACTTCTATACTGATGTATGTAATATCATTCATGCTTGTGTGTTTATATCTCTCGATAGGGTATAATTCATTGTGAAGTAAAACAAGGTAAGAAATGTGTGAATGTGTAAATCACTGTTTGACAGACGAAAACAAAACATTCACTGCATCTGATTTATTGAGCTAACATTCACCACAACAACGACTTAATTTGTTTAATTGTCTGTTTGTTTAAGGCAGCCCTACTTGCATTGGTCATGATGATCATGTATATGTGAGCAGTCTAGATGCATACATTGTGCCATGCGAAACACAGAAGAAGATCTTGAGTCTGTGCCTGAAAATCCTGGTGAACCTCACTGTTAGAGGTACCTCATCACAGTGGCTTTGTGCGGCTGACAATTTTTCACAATAAGGCCAGAAACATTCTTTAATCAAGTACACAAACACAGATGCCAATGCTTGGCCAATACATTGCAAGTGCAGGGTCTTGTTGCATTCTTAATATCTGTTCTTGCATTGCCTCAGTACTCAAGGGGGCGATAGAGTTTGTCTGTGGCAGTAAACTGGATGTGTTCTTATTCAGTTAGCTAGCTAAAAACATGTCCACAGTTTAAATAAATATGAATTACTAAAACATTTATTTTTCCTGTGGCATAAATGGGCTTCCATAAACCAAAGGTGCAAATAATAATATATTATTTAAATTAAATGTGCACTCAATAACTTTTTGCTTGTGTCATTTAGGACTTGCAGTGACACCTAGCGGCTTGAATGCAGCATCATTCAAAATCAAAAGTTTTCAGGTTCTGATGCCATTGTAGAAATGTATTATTCACAGTCAGCCATGATTACTTTAATCAATGAGTGAAAGTGTCCAATAACAGGACAGTTACTGAGATTAAGTGAGTAGTATTCAACTGGTCATGTGATTCTAACATGTGCGGACCCTCTCCATGTAGAATAAAACAGATTTTATAAGGCTACTGATATGACTGAAGTCTTCATTTTAATGTGAGTGATCATGATTTTATATATACACTATACTGCCAAAAGTATTCGCTCATCTGCCTTTAGTCGCATATGAACTTAAGTGACATCCCATTCTTAATCCATAGGGTTTAATATGACTTCGGCCCACCCTTTGCAGCTATAACAGCTTCAACTCTTCTGGGAAGGATTTCCACAAGGTTTAGGAGTGTGTTTATGGGAATTTTTGACCATTCTTCCAGAAGTGCATTTGTGAGGTCAGACACTGATGTTGGACGAGAAGGCCTGGCTCGCAGTCTTCGCTCTAATTCATCCCAAAGGTGCTCTATCGGGTTGAGGTCAGGACTCTGTGCAGGCCAGTCAAGTTCTTCCACACCAAACTCGCTCATCCATGTCTTTATGGACCTTGCTTTGTGCACTGGTGCGCAGTCATGTTGGAACAGGAAGGGGCCATCCCCAAACTGTTCCCACAAAGTTGGGAGCATGGAATTGTCCAAAATCTCTTGGTATGCTGAAGCATTCAGAGTTCCTTTCACTGGAACTAAGGGGCCAAGCCCAGCTCCTGAAAAACAACCCCACACCATAATACCCCCTCCACCAAACTTCACAGTTGGCACAATGCAGTCAGACAAGTACCGTTCTCCTGGCAACCGCCAAACCCAGATTCGTCCATCAGATTGCCAGATGGAGAAGCGTGATTCGTCACTCCAGAGAACGCGTCTCCACTGCCCTAGAGTCCAGTGGCGGCGTGCTTTACACCACTGCATCCAACGCTTTGTATTGCACTTGGTGATGTATGGCTTGGATGCAGCTGCTCGGCCATGGAAACCCATTCCATGAAGCTCTCTACGCACTGTTCTTGAGCTAATCTGAAGGCCACATGAACTTTGGAGGTCTGTAGCAATTGACTCTGCAGAAAGTTGGCGACCTCTGCGCACTATGCGCCTCAGCATCCGCTGACCCCGCTCTGTCATTTTACGTGGCCTACCACTTCGTGGCTGAGTTGCTGTCATTCCCAATCGCTTCCACTTTGTTATAATACCACTGACAGTTGACTGTGGAATATTTAGTAGCGAGGAAATTTCACAACTGGACTTGTTGCACAGGTGGCATCCTATCACAGTACCACGCTGGAATTCACTGAGCTCCTGAGAGCAGCCCATTCTTTCACAAATGTTTGTAGAAGCAGTCTGCATGCCTAGGTGCTTCATTTTATACACCTGTGGCCATGGAAGTGATTGGAACACCTGAATTAAATTATTTGGATGGGTGAGCGAATACTTTTGGCAATATAGTGTATGTTTTAAAATTACAATTCATGTCTTTAGGAGTTAAACTTTTTTAATGAGGAAAAAATTACAGAGTGCACCTTTAATGATAGTAAAAAGTGTTAAGAGGTGCAGTTTGTAAGAGACCAGTCAGTGCAAATGACAAGTATATATTACAGATGGCGCAGTGTACAGTAAACGAGGTAGAAATAGCAGGTGACTATCACAGACAAAATGACATATATAAAAAGACAGAATATTGTATAGAGTAGGTACATTTGTAGAAATTTGCAAAGGTAAATGTACCATAATCTTCGGAGTGTGTTTAAATTGTGTAATGCACACCTTGCCCAGGATTATCCCGCTAATACCATGGCTACTTGCCAACAATGAAAAGTTAAAGTAATTGATTTTTAAAAGTCACTGATTTTGCAGCATAAATTTTGATTTGAAGAATAAAAATAACGGTTAAATTTACTTTTGTTAGTTATTTTATCTATGGGTTGTTAGATCTAGCATTCTGCCTGTTCTAAATTAGACACAGAGATAAAGTAGTGCGATAAGATAACATTTATTTGAATTAATTAAAATAAATAAAAAAAGATCCTTTTTTTTTCGTTTGTTTCTGGACTATGCATCTGGCTCCAAGTGTATCTGTCTGCGTCCCACAAGACTACAAGGAACACCCACTTCACGACACACCAGCTACACGTAACGGCCCCCTTGGATCATCAAGCGATTCTATTGGCTACAAGAACTTTTAAAATCCCATGCAATTGCTGTATGATTAATTTCCTCTTTAAATATGACAAAGAATAACTTTTAAATTATATGTCACATATCATATTATTAAACGGAAGATATAAATAGTAAACTGAACTTACTTGTTTAATGTGAATTTTGTGGAAGTGTTCTTTACTCTATTCCTGAAGGTGTTTGCACAATTTCTGCTTGTTCAATGATAAAAAAGATATAAATGGTAAGATAAACAGTTCTCTGCTCTGTTTTCTCCAGTTAGCTCACAAGCTACTTAGTTAGCCTATTATGCTGCATTCCATTCAACTTGGAAAGTCGGAATTTCCAACTTCCTACTAGGAAAAGTGCAATGGAACACCACTTGAAGTCGGAATTCCAACTTGGAAAGTCGTGTGGAAATTTTCAACTCCGATTTCGCCTAGATGCAGGTGCGTGATGTCACACAAACCTGTCGGCACCCATGGAGATATACAAATTAAGTGATAAACATTCACTTTTATTAAATAATTTCAATCAATGAGTCAAAGATTCTACATTACATGATATTAAAACAGGTGTGCAAAGCATGGTCAATTATACTCTCTTTTGATATTAGTAAACATGTAAAACAAATGCTAGCGTTGCAGCATTGTTTATCAACTGGGTTGCTAGGAGACATCTCTGGTGACAGTCGAACCCCTGCTAGGCTAACAGGAGCATTGCAGTTTTGTTTCCTTACACGTTATCTTCTGAGCATCTGGCAATGTAATGCATTTATGGTCGGAGATTGGAGATATCAAGTAGGAATATCCAACATCTGACTTTGAATGGAAAGCAGCATTAGCTTAGCATACCGCTAGCTTCTTCTTCTCTTCACTTTCATCACATTTCTCCTCACTGTCGTCACCTAGTGACACGGTGGTATAATTATACATTTTATTATTTTATTATATAACTTTTCATTTTTTAAATCTTTGTGGTTACTGTTAGATTTAGAGTTATGGATAGGTGTAGGTGTATGGTTGCTGCGGGACTCCAAATAAACACAACAAACAGTGTTTGAATGTGGCATCCAACTGTCCAAAGAGGCGTAATGTGAAAAAAATTCACGGTTGAGGTATAACTGTGTGTAATTTATGTTGTAGAACAAACGTTTCATCAAATAATGTTTACCACAGACCTTATTTTACTGATAAGATCAAAAACCCCATTGTAAAAACCTATAGGAAAATTCCAAGGGAACCCATGGCGAATTCTCTTCCAGGTTTGTGGACTACAACCTGAACAGCTCTATACAGTTTTTTTGTCCAAAGTGCCCCTCTCAGCTATGCTGAGAACATAATGCATACTTGTACTGCATTATGAACTTCGGTCTGACGCATTGCGAAATGCAACAAAATCAAGCTTGTTGAGCTAGACGCATTTACGTTCACGTACTTGTCCAGAGTATGTTTTGGCCTTTAGTCTAAATATCTCTCCAGTCTGACCAACAAGATAACCTCATATGGTGCATTGATTCTGTGCTAGATGCTGGTCAACCTGTGGATGTTGAACTGCCAGGTGATGCCAGCAGTGAAGATGCAGAGGAAATACATGGAAACGCTCATCATGAAGACCAAGATCACATGACTGCTGCTTCCACTTTTGTGTGCTACAGAAGCCCTTCACACTCAGATTCATACATTCTGCAATTCACATTCCCTTCTTCAGCATTTAAAGACAGCACCACACTGCAGGTAACATGGGTTGTATTTTTAAAAGTATAGTTCATCCAAAAATAACAATTCTGTAATCATTTACTCACCCTCATGTTGTTCCAAACCTATATGACTTATTTTCTTCTGTGGAACACAAAAGGTGAATTTTTTTTAATTATATCCTGTCCATTTGTCTGTAGGCCAGGCTTTGTTAAGCCAACAAAACTTTCATTTTAATTGGCCATAAAAAAAACATTAAAAAAATAAATAAATAAAAAACATTTTATCAACTGATTGGTTAATGCGTATGTGTTGTAGGTGCGGACGTCTTTATTGGTGGATATCAGGGAGGCAGATCTTGGCAGTCCTGTTGTAGTCTTTTCTTCATACACAAAATCTACTAAACAAGTCATTATTCCTCCAAAAGAGAAAGGTAAACATGCTTTAAAACATAGGCATCCTTCACTTTTGTAATCATTGTTATTTGTGATAAACTGAATTGATTTAAACGATAGACAGTACTGTACTAACATGTTTTCCTCTTTCAGTGTGTTCCAAGAATTTAGATATCATCTTCTGTAATGGTAAGTTAACATTTAAGTTTGCTGAAGCTTTGAAATCTCCTTCCATTCAGGTCACATTCAAAAATAAAATGTCAAACATGCCAAATAGTGAGTAACGATATATGGTCTGTGTACTTGTTTAATGGTTACCTCATGGTCATAGCAACAGTTTGTGATCAAGTCAGATTACACCAGAGTTTTTTGTGAGGTTGCTGAAAAATCATGCCAGAGTTCTCACTACGGAAGCCTTGAACCGCACTGTGAAAAAATAATTTCAATATGTGCAATTTATTTTAATTTTTTTGGGTGCCTTCCTAAGCCTGTCCTACAAATGTGTTTTTCTCTCTCTCTCTCTGAAAAAAAAAAGAAAAGAAGAAAACAAAATCTAAATTTTTTCTCTCTCTCAACAGGAGTTATTTCTAGTTGTCTGATGACATTCACCATCGGGAATATGGATGCTGCTATTGATAATGTGCTTTTTTAATTTGTTGGCCCATGTAAACATGTGCTACATAGATGTCTTTGCTCGTTTCGATGACACTAGCTGTGTTTTGAGTTTCAGTGTTTTCAACTATAAATCAATAGATCAAGTACCACAGCTGTCATCTGTCACCTTGTAAGATTTCATGCTTTCATCATGATAGAGAAAACGAAATATATGTAGGTCATATGCACAGGAAGGCAATAAGACATTTTTTATTTTATTTTTTTCACAGTGCAGTTCAGGGCTTCCGTATCAAATAAATGCAATTAAACATGTTGAATGAAAGCAAAACCTACATTCCTTTGGGTTGTACAAGACAAACTGATCAGATTGTTAAAATTATCCATAAAGATTCAAATTGTTGACCTCCCTCACAGTCCCTACAATCTGGATTAAAGCATTTGCCAAACCGTTTAATTAATTTTTTTTTCAGTCACATTATTTCCCCCATAGATTTTAATAGATCTGTAGCTCATAATCTAATTAATTAAAATCCATCTTGCCCTTCAATGGGCTACTGTGAGTTCAACTGATTGGCTGCTTGTTTTACAGTCGGTCCCAAACTGCGCAAAGAAACTGACCATTTAACAGGAGCGGTGAAACTGTATGTGGCTGATGCAGATAAAGAGAGATTCCGAGAATTCCAGACGTGCCAGAAGTTGGAACGGGAAGGAGGCTGTGAAAAGGTGGAATGGGTACGTCAACAAAACAACTTAACAAATTTGGTTATTTCTCCTACATTATTTTGTGACAATTAACTTCTATTTCTGCCTTCTCCTCATGTAAAGGATGATGCGAGGCGTGAGTTTGAGATTTCTCTCGGCTCTGTCGCCCCCTGTCTGTGCTTTGAGGTAGGGCCAACAAATTTTGTACTTTTTATCAATTACAATTTTTAATTTGATCACATTTAAAATCATGCATGCAAACATAAAGATGTGACACTACATAGATAGTAAACAGTAACATTGTCTGTTTTTCAGTACACTTGCCTACTTAAGTAATGTTTACATACACAATATTTGTTCACTCATGTAGGAGTCTGCCAAGAATGCAAATAAATGTAGTAAAGTGGGAAGCAAGTAAAGGTTATTCTGGTAGCATTTTGATTTCTTTAGCTGATACACACGCTTATATTTGCTTTTTACCTTTTTGTAGATTTGGGGGGACTTTCCTCGACAAGAATTTTGTCCATTTTTGAATGAAACAGGTATGGTATTTACTCCCTAATGGGTAAAGCTTACATAAACATGTCACATTTCATCCCAGAATCAAAGAAAATAAAAAATACATATACTGTATATTTTGGATAGATAGATAGACAGATGAACGGATGGATGGATAGATGGATAGATGTATTCATTGTTACAGATTTGTTTTATTTTATTTAGAAAATAAAGCCATTATTAGCCTAACTCATAACCATACATTTCTCCACCTAGAAAATCACTTCTACTTTAAAAGGAAGGTTTACCTCAAGTAACATTTTCTTTACTTACAAAATACAAAGTACACTTGTCCCATGGACTACCATTGTAAGTGTATTACTGCGCAAACATGTTTTCGGAAATCAAAAGTACAAATGCTGTCCATTGACATTAAGTTGTAAATATCAATGTGATTATTGCAAACATTGTCAACTTAATCTGCCCTGTATGACAACCAGATATGTAGTCAATACCAGATCCTCTAAGACCCAGACCAAGACTAGACCCTTCAAGACCAAGACCCAGACCAAGACATGTCAGTCCAAGAACCAGGCAGTACATTTTAGTTAACCAAGATGCTGAATTTATATTTGAAGAAACTTCTTCAAATATCAACAAATCTGATGTAATAATTGAAAAGAACAGTTTGAAAGAATTGATTCGCAGGACTTCCTAAAACCACGGGTAACTGAGAATTTTGTTTCATATGCACTATTAATATAACAAAATAACAATGTTTATTTTTAAAAGTCACAGACATGTATGTCTAGCACATGAATGCATGGCCAATCAGAGGTGTTTAAGTTTAAAGGAATAGTTCACCCAAAAATGAAAATTCTCTCATCATTTACTCCCTCATCCCATCCCAGATGTGTCTTTCTTCAGCAGAACACAAATGAAGACTTTTGGAAGAATATTTCAGCCCTGTAGGTCCATAAAATGCAAGAGAATGGGTGCCAAATTTTTGAAGCTGCAAAAAGCTCAAACAGCCATCATGAAAGTAATCCATACGACTCCAGTGGATTAATTAATGTCTTCTGAAGCAAAATAGTCAGAAATAACTCAATATTGAAAATGTTTTACTAAAAATTCATGAGGGTCATATCAGTACACAGAGAAAATAAGATCCGGCTACTGTAGCACATGTGTGGGAGTAGCTGAAGCTGAAAGTTTGATCATGGGTCATTCAAAATGGCAAACCTCCAGGGAATCACCGGTGGTAAAAACAAAGAAACCCCGAACAGAGCAGAGTCTACAAGCACAAAGGGAAAGCGACAGAGTCCGTAATAAAACCTGAATCAACATCGGCTTGACTTTTCACTCCGAGATCTGAAAGGATTTAAAAGCGACCCAGAGATGGCTTTTTTCTTACTCAACAGGTAAGATATTTTATTGATTATGGTTTATACACACACACGTCTGTGTGTGTGTGTGTGTGTGTGTGTGTGTGTGTGTGTGTGTAGTAAAATGCAATAATTTTACTGTAATCGGTGCAGAACTTTTCACTTGCTAGCACACGTGTGTATTTTTCTTTATAAAGTCAAACATTTATATAAATAAATCCTTTAGTCCTGGGCTTGCCAAGGACATGTGAGTATTGAAATTATGTTGACCACTGGTTGGTAACAATGACAATCTATAAATTCATTCCTACCGTGGTCTGTTTGGCCAGAATATCCTGCAGTTATAAATACTTTACAATGTTTGACCTTATCAGAATAGCAGTCATTGTGTCTAATGTTAACGAATGTTGTCTAACTTTTGTAACGTAATTTATTTAAAAACATCAATGTTTCAATTAAGTCAAAACAACAGCATAAGATATGGCACTTACCTGCTCAGATGACATGTTTTCGAATATCTGTCTTTTCCTTTCTTTCGCTATTTATTTGTCCATTCGCTCTGATAAGATGTCCTGAATCCGTGTGAACACCGGTGCCTCGAACCACATTCATTTGAGCAGAGGAGCAGAGCCGAACCACAACCATCATAATGTCCTTCAGCAAGACGCATGCAGTTTTATTTTTTAACCACTACAGGGCCAAAAGTTACATAGCGTAGCTTTAAAAAGCATGTAAACCAATTGCTTTAAGTAAATTGGCAGTATATGTACATATTTGGCTCAAGGAAAGTGGACTATTCATAGTATATTTACTTGATTTTTAAGGCAATTGGTTTCCTCACTTTATTTAAGTAAAGTCAGCTTATTACATTTTACAGTGTAGATGGCTAATTCGGCTGGTTTGGATACGTCAACTGCGGCATATTTTGGAGCTGTTTGAATCGGTTTGAATGCAGGTGAATAGAGGATATGCCTCAGACCGAGTTCCTTGCTCAGATAAACTGCTTTTGTGTGGAAACAGTATCGCAGTCCATAGGAACAGCTGCTAATAAGGTATCTACATATGAATATCTATGCAGAGGCTTATGCGCTTATGTCATGCGAGAGGCAGTTTGAACTCCACCCTTGTCAATGAGCTGGCTGGAAGCGAACATTTATAGTAAAAAAAAAGTTGTAAATCTATTTCGTACACACACTTAGCATTTCACTTCAGAAGACATTAATTAATCCACTGGAGTCGTATGGATTACTTTAATGATGGATATATGTGCTTTTTGGAGCTTCAGAATTTTGGCACCTATTCACTTGGATTGTATGGACCTACAGAGCTGAAATATTCTTCAAAAATCTTCATTTGTGTTCAGCAGAAGAAAGTCATACACATCTGGGATGACATGAGGATGAGTAAATGATGAGAGAATTTTCATTTTTGGATGAACTATCCCTAAGTCACGGGTGCAGAAGAAATCCGCTCAGCATGGGCTCACAGACTGAGTTCTTCAGCTGCACTCTCGTGAATGATCTCATTATAAACATCAAGGTGTAGAAACTATGTAAATAAGAAATCTATTGTACAGTGGAGACAGCTTCATTGATTATAATGGGAGTTTTTGAGAGAGTGCAGAACTCAGTCAGTGAGTTCATGCTGAACATAAGTGATTGGTGAAGATGCCAACTTGTGGTTGAAATAATTATCACATTTAGTGCACTGGTAATACACTGAGGTCTTGACTAAAACAATAAGCCGAGACCCAGATCCAGACCAAGACTTTAAGTGTTGAGACCCAGACCTAGACCAAGACTGCGTTTATATAAGACCACAAGATCAAGACTCCAACTCTGATGACAACATGTATTTTACTGTATCTTTCTCTGTCTCTGTCAGTTGTCTCAAGCCGCAATGTGTCACTCTCTGTGGCTGAGACTGCAACTCATAATAAGGCGACGGACAATGACATAACAGCTCTGATCTGGAACGTTATCGCCCCCTGCAGGCTGCACACTGAACTGTGGCTGTGTATGAAAGACTCAGCGCCCGGCAGCAGCTGCCATCAAATCAATAACACACTTCATGTTCACCACCACCAGAATGACCGATGGACAAACACCGAACACAGACTCTGGGTGAGAAGTTGTTTTAGAAAGAATGTTTTTCAGGTGCCAAATTTATTTTGTGATTTCATGAAACTGAAATGGAAAATAGAGCAGACATCTCTCACCAAGCCTTTACTATGGAGCGATATAACTGACAAAATTAAATAAAATAATATATGATGAAATAATAAAATGCATCAGGAAATGTTGCAATCAGTACATAAAAGGGAACTGAGATGCACTAAAGTGTGAGCTCAGATAAATAAATGAGGTGCAAAACGAATATATTTATTCATTTATTTATTTGCCAAAATATGAAATATTTATAATTAAAATGATGTAATGAAATACTTGAAATGTAAACTGTCATTTTCACATCACAGAGCAAAATGATTAGTGGTTCTTGAACATGAAAAACTCTCCACCACGCTGCTAATTTGTTGAGGGTGGTTGCCAGGGCGTTACTTCTGTATGTGGTTTCTAAGGTGTTTTTGTATGCAAACCCGTTTCAGCACCTGCGTGAAGTTGGCCCCCCACCCAACGCAAAACGTCGGCAAAATAGTCTCAATCGTTTGTGCTTCATTTGTGCTGGTTTGTACTGTAAAAATGTTCGTTTGTGCTGCTTCGGTTTTTTAGATATTAAAATAATATTTATAGGTCATTCTGAGGTCACTCAGCCCCCCCACATGCTCCAAATTCACCCCAAATAGTCTCGTTAGTTTGTGCTTCATTTGTGCTGGTTTGTGCCGGTAAAAGTTTCATTTGTGCTGCTTCGGTTTTTTAAATATTAGACATTGAATTACAGGCGAATTATAAATGCTGATATTTATTGAATACAATACTGACAGAATAAAATAGATCACTTAATGGTCACAAAAATCAAATATAGGTTAGTAGCAGTCTCGGTCATTCTGATTACTATATATTAGGCTACTATATTATATATTTGTAAAACAGGTCTATCTTGTTTTGTGTGTAGTCAGTACGATTTATGAGCAGTGAGCATTTTATTTCGGGTTTGTCATTTCAATCTCTTACCAAAATGTTGGATGAAGATGTTTTAATACAACAACTCCTTCTTATCGATGTTTTTGTAGTTGCTATGGTGTTCATTAAAAACTTATTGGTGTTCAGACAGCAGCAGCTCAATATTCATCTGGTGTCTGTCGGACTCTTTTTCTGTCACTCACTTTCGCTCAGCTCTGGACACGAGAACAAAAGCGCAAATCTCCTCGATGTGAACACACTTTTAGAGTCCAATTGCCGAAGACTTTCTGTCAAGACTAATCATCACATTGTTTGTTCAATAAACAATTATCTTTACTTCATTCACTGGTCTTTCCTGATTGAACTTTTGATTTATTTACATGGAGTATCATCTGCTACACTTCACTGCCATCACTAGGTGCAAGTGACACTTCTGTTCAAGATGCTCTTGTGGAAATTAGTGTAGAGTTAGTAGAGAAAAAGTCAATATAAATCAAACTACAAAAGTCATTACTAAATCAAATTTCTGGCCAATGTAAGTACAATGTTTTAACACTGTCAGTTACAATATTATTTGTTAACTTCAAGAATAATGGTACAATATTCAAGAGAGCTAAGATTGTCAATGTTTATTGAACAGAAAACTCATTGCTAATACTAATATATGCTAATTACAGTTGCACATGTGACCCATGTAAATTTTTGGAATACATTGTGCATCTAGAGGTCAACATTACCATATTGGTCCTAATATAAGATATATTATCCTTATATATTATTACTATATTATATTATCCTTATATTCTGACCAATTCAGTAATACATGAAAACAAGTTTATACTGAACATGACATTTTTTGAGTCAGGATTATTTAATTGGGTAATTACGTTTTGCTTATGCCAGATGCCCAAGAAACCAGCAGTCGACAGAGATTCCATTTTCACTGTCCTGTGTTCATCAAAAGAGGCCACAGTCCAAAATGGCAACATAGCTACGCCTAATCAGAGCATCTGGACAGAGCTTAGTAAGCAGCTAGAAAACAAGATCACTACAAAGGCTCTATACACTTTTGTTAAATTAAATAGACACAACATCTGGACTGCTTTGGGGTTTACTGATGAATGTGATCATGAAACAAATGGCAGTAGTGATGACACTGATTTTGAGCCAGGTTCCAGGTTGCCAGACTTTTGATCTTGAAGTTCCATTTCAGAAATGGATTGAATTCATGCCTGAAACGGTTAAATACAACAACAAGTTCTTTAAAACACAAAAAAGGGAATACACAATTTTAAGCCTGGCATCTGGACACATGTGATAAATCATCACATGTTTTTAAGTTTAAGTTTTTAAAGGTCCATTATTTGTGTTAATGGATGTTCGATAGTACACAGTAATTAAATTTCAAAAGTAAAATCATTTTGGCTTCATTCTTAATTCATTGATCACGAGTTTCCACATACATACATACATACATATATATATATATATATATATATATATATAGTACTAGTCAAAAGTTTGAAAACATTAAGGTTTTTTAATGTTTCTGAAAGGAGTCTCTTCTGCTCACCAATGCTGCATTTATTTGATCAAAAATACAGTAAAACAGTAATATTGTGAAATATTATTCCAATGTAAAACAGTTGTTTTTATTCCTGTGATCAAAGCTGAATTTTCAGCATCATTATTTCAGTCTTCGGTGTCACACGATCCTTCAGAAATCATTCTAATATGCTGATATGCTGAGAAACGTTCATTATTATTATCAGTTGAAAACAGTTGTGCTGTATATATTATATATATATATTAAATAATACTTTTATTCATCAAGGATGCATTAAATTTATCAAAAGGAGAGAGTAAAGACATTTATATTGTTAAAAAGATTTCTATTTCAAATAAATGCTGTTCTTTTTACCTTTCTATTCATCAAAGAATCCACTCAAAAATGCATCACGGTTTCCACTAAAATATTAAGCATGTAAAAATGGTTTTCAACATTGATAAAAAATAAGAACCATTCTTAATAATTGAGCACCAATAATAATTGATAATAGCTGAGCACAAAATCAACATTTTACTATGATTTCTGAAGGATCATGTGACATTGAAGACTGGAGTTTTTTTTTTATATTTATTATTATTATGCCAGTCATATTACAAACAATGAACATGACAATAGTCATTCCAACACGTAGTATAAAATATATATAGACTACAAATAGAAAAAAGAATATACAGTATAATCTATAAAATAAACAATACAAGTAAAATAAAGAAAAACAAAAACGAAATTCAAAACAAACAAACAAACCATTGAAGACTGGAGTAATGATGCTGAAAATTCAGCTTTGACATCACAGAAATAAAATTACATTTTAAATTATATTAAAACAGAAAACAGCTATTTTAAAGTGTATTGTTTCACAATATTACAGTTTTTACTGTATTTTGTTTTATCAATATATACAGCCTTGGTGAGATTAAGAGACTTTTTTCAAAAACATTTAAAATCTTGTTTCCAAATGTTTCCAAACTTTTGACCTGTACTGTATAGTCCTACACACACACACACACACACACACACACACACACAGCCTATGTATGTATAAACACAGAGCTACAGCAAACAGATTATGGTTGCTGTATTTATGACAATGTTAATATTACTACTGTTATTCACATAACTACATACAGTAATAAGTAAAAACACTTACCTTGGAGTTTGTGTTACATTCCACACATCCTGTGATCCGCTGTGTCCGTTAAAAGTTGAAAACGCACAGTGGATAGGTAACAGTTAAGTGAATGCGACTATTTATGTGATTTGGTTTGCCATTTGGATCTTACCTTGTTACTTCAACTGTACTGTTAAAAAAAAGACAGTCGCAAAAATGAAACTTTTTTTTTCTGGCACAAACCAGCACAAACGAAGCACAAACGATTGACACTATTTTGCCATCGTTTTGCATTGGGTGGGGGGCCAACTTCATGCAGGTCGTTTAGCCACATTAAAAAAAGTGCTTACATTCAAAGTCATATATATATATATATATATATATATATATATATATATATATATATATATATATATATATATATATATATATAGAAGTTAAAAATGTTGAGATATTACAAAATAGTAGTCATATTTAACAGATACTGAGTAATAACTGTGAGATAAATAAGGGATAATCCACAGCTAGGTGTGCGTTAAACTTTTAAATGCACGACGTGAAGGTGAAGAAGGTTGCCTCCGCGAAGTGCATTTAAAATAGTTTAATGCACACCTAGTGTAGATTATCCCATGGTCACTTGCCAGAATTGATTAGTAACAGCTGTCATTGATTTTTTGCAGTGCAAATTTTGTAAACAGTTAACAGTTTTGTAAAAAATAACAGGTAAGTTTATCTAAGGGTCATTAGATCTACAGCTCCGCCTATTCAAGCGCAGAGAAAAAGTAGTGCGACAACACACTTGAAACTGTGAATTTAAATGCACAATCCAGAAATAATAATATCCACAGAATGCAGAGGGGTTGGCATTCCAGAGAAAATGTATTATTTAATTTGCATTCATTGTCATTTTCACATTAATGTGGAAAAATGTATGTTACAAATGTGGCAGTGACAGTAGCACTTACTGTATCATAGGGGAAAACAATTCAAAACACTCCTGCCGTTTTTGACCTCTGAGACATCGGTATGGTATCCATCAAGGCTGCAAGACTGAATGAATTAAGAATGAAATCGCAATTTGTCCTTGGACAGTAGCGCTTCACCGCAAAATGCAAACAAACAGCGCTTCTCCTTCAGCGTTTGAGTCAGAGATGTGTGAGCACTGGGGGCTCTAGTGGCTATAAGCGGCACTTCAGTACAGCAACATAACATACACAACACATTATAGTTGAAATCATCTTGCATCACCTTGCCGGACATGAAAGACACATTTAATAGGTCCTGATTTCCTTTTTCATCCTCCGTGCAAAATGAGCTGAATTCCATTAAATTAGCTATGCTGATGAAAGTGGTTAGGAAATGTTTTCAATTGCTACAGCTCACTCTGCTTGATCTGTAATTTTATGTTTCTACAGCGCATTAATATCGAATGGTGATTAAAACTGACCAGAACTACCTGTGCATTCAACGGTTTGAACCGCACGCATTCCAGCCAATCAGAATTGAGTATTAGAACAGCCCATGGGAAACAAGTCATAATTAATAGATTAAAAGTCATAAGTATGAAATAAAAAGTCATATTTATGAGATAAGTCATTAATTGAGATAAACAGGTGAAGTGATAATCACTTACTATCTCATAAATATAACTTATAATTGTGTCTTAATATCTCATAATTTTGACTTAATTTCATAATTGACTCAATTTCTAATTATTTTGACTTTTAATTGCATAATTATAACTTTTTATTTCACAAAAATGACTTTGAATTTAATGATTATTACTTTTTATCTCATAAATATGACTTACCTAAGCAAAACATTTTTCAGTGTCGTGGAAATAGGCTTCTATAGTTTTAAGTGTTTTTAGCACATTGTTGTGAGGTTGCTAGGGTGGTCAGGGAGGTTGCTAGGTGGGTCCCTCCTTTGCTTTAAGTCTACTGGATTTATTTATTTATTTTTTTATGTGCGTTTGTCATCCGCCAGGCGAAAGTCTGATTCCTTAGAAAAATAATTGCACAACTCTCTGCAACAGGCCATATAATTTGAGATATCACACAGTATACACTGGCAGCCAAACGTTTGGAATAATGTTGCAAATTATGGAAAGAAATTGGTACTTTTATTCACCAAAGTGGCATTCATCTGATCACAATGTATAGTCAGGACATTAATAACATGAAAAATTACTATTACAATTTGAAAAAAATATTCAGAACTTCTTAAACTACAAAGATTTCTCATCAAAAAATCCTCCACGTGCAGTAATGACAGCTTTCAGATCCTTGGCATTCTAGCTGTCAGTTTGTCCAGATACTCAGTTGACATTTCACCCCACACTTCCTGTAGCACTTGCCATAGATGTGTGTGCCAGTTGTCCTTTGTCTTTGAAGACTGTAGTGTACACCGTTGTATGAAATCTTCAGTTTTTTGGCAATTTCAAGCATTGTATAGCCTTAATTCCTCAAAACAATGATTGACTGATGACTTTCTAGAGAAAGCTGTTTCTTTTTTGCTATTTTTGACCTCAAGTTAAGTCAAGTCAAGTGGCTTTTATTGTCATTTCAACCATATACAGCTAGTACAGGACCATGGTGCTACATAAAACAACATAAACACAACACAAAAACAAACACAGAACTATGTGAGAATACACAGAACTAAATAAGACCAACACATTACTACATAAAGTGCATGTGTTCAAAGACCAAATATTGACCTTAAGACATGCCAGTTTATTGCATACTGTGGCAACTCAAAAACAAACAATGTTAAGCTTCATTTAATGAACCAAATAACTTTCAACTGTGTTTAATATAATGGCAAGTGATTTTCTAGTACCAAATGATCAATTTAGCATGATTTACTCAAAGATAAGGTGTTGGAGTAATGACTGCTGGAAATGGGGTCTGTCTAGATTTTTATTAAAAATGACTTTTTTCAAAAGTGATGGTGCTGTTTTTTACATCAGTAATGTCCTGACTATACTTTGTGATCAGCTGAATGACACTTTGGTTAATTTAAGTACCGATTTCCTTCCGAAACAGCAAAATCTGTACATTATTCCAAACCTTTGGCCGCCAGTGTGTCTTTATCACAAAAGGTACAAATTACATTCTAAAGTTAGAGTAATAGGTTTGTTAAAATTCTCAAATCCTAGATATTAATACTGATGCTTGCCTTAACACTAGTTTTTTATTTAATCTGTTGCAGCAATTACAAGGGGAGTTTTTGGAAGTGAAGCATCACCCTTCATTATGTGTGCAGGTACTTAATAAGTGTTTTACTATATTTGCAGTAATATTCCGACTGATTTTCCGACTGTGTTTTGGTAACCTGACTGTATTTTGTCTCTTCTTTAGGTTAAAGTGAAGGGAATGGATGGTAATCTGGGTCCAGTATGTCCTTTTGAAGGCAAGAACTGTTCTGATTAGGGAGCAAATTCACTTTTGATGGCATTATCATGTAAACAATGTTTAATGTGCTGTAATAATTGAATAGTAGAACATCATGCAGTTCAGATTGTGACACAATGTAATGTATGTCTCTTTGTTCTTTATATTGTGTTCTGTTTCTCTTCTGTAGTGAAGAGGACACACTGGAGTTTCCCGCTGCTGGTGTGTGTCATATTTATGTGTCTGTCTGTGCTGGGAGTCTATGCCGTACAGGGTACGCTAAAAAGTGAGCATAACACACTGACACAAGCATACAGGGAAATCTCACAAAAACTGTCAAGAACATTTCCAGGTCATAGTTCACCCCAAATTTCAGAAAGAAAAACAATAACAAATTATATTTTATATATATAAAATAATTTTTTTATTTTACGGACAATTAAGATTTTTGCATTGTGCCATTAAAGAATGACAATTAAAGGGATAGTTCACCCATAAATTAATAAATAAATTCTGTCACATTTACAAACCCTCATGAGGTTTGTTCCAAACCTGTATGATCTACTTTCTTCTGTGGAACATAAAAGGTGATTTTTTAAAAGTACATCCTGACTGCTCTTTTTCATATAATAAAAATGAATGAGGACTGGAGCTGTGAAGCTCCATAAAGGACCATAACAGTATCATAAATGCAAAGTAGTCCACACCACTGTATTATTATATATATCTTCTGAATTCATACAATTCACCATGCTTTGTGAGGATTAGACTTCAATTTTAAATCATTATTCACTGAAATGAGATGTTATCCAGAATGACCACCTCAGTCATCATTCGCTTACATTGTATGAAAAAAGATGAATGGTAACTGAATGTCATATGGGTTTGGAATAACATGAGAGTGAGTAATTGATTACATAATTGTATTTTTAGGTGAACTATTCCACCATAATTTTGGGGAAGGTAAACACACGAATGGTTTACTTATAGTTGTCAGTGAACAATAAACTGGGATAGTAAAACATACTGTATTTTGATATAAAAAAGTTACACACTTCACCTTTAAATATTAACGCAATTCATTTTTACACATATAATAGCTTACGCATATGTACGTAGACCGACAATTAAACAATAGAATGCGCCCTGTGAGAACAGGACAGATTGACGAAATCAATTGCAAAATGGATTGTTGTCGACTGTAGTCTTATGTTCAGTGATATGGCAATAAAACAAACAATATATTGATTTCTTAAGACACTTTTTGCTTGTATAATCAATGCTTTACACATCTGCCACAGTAATGTAATATATTTAAATTGTAATATATCAATATATACATTTCTTATATATTTATAAAATTATTTCAATTATTATTTATTTATTATTTATATTACATTATATTTGGGGGGGGGGGGGGGCTTCTCAGAAAATATTGATATGCAATTAATTGCGATAAATAAAATTAATTAATTGCCATGCCATGTAATTTGATGAAAAATATTAATCGATTGACAGCCCTAAAAAACAAACAAACAAACAAACAAACAAACAAAATTAAATTAAATGCAATACAATAAGAAATTAATTGTTTCTTCGTAATAGATTGGGTATTCAGATGGCTGAAGGTGGACGATTTGAACAGTGAGTTTCTTTTTCCCACAATCAAATTTTTCATCTTATACTGTTTTTATGACTTTACTCTGCATACTTCCTTTAGTTGGTGCAGTCATAGTAGTTATTTAGTGCAAATGTATCTGTGCTCTGTCAGGTGGGGCAGGTGGTGTTGAGGTGCTTCTGGTGTATCCGCCCGATGCAGAGGACAACATCATGGAGCAAGTGTGTCGTCTCGGCTCCAGTCTGTCCAATCTCGGCTTCAGTGTGTTCCTGGACCTGTGGAGCCGCTCAGAGCTCAACACGTTGGGTCCCGTTCCCTGGCTGCGCTCCCGTCTCGACCATGTACAGCGTTGCGGAGGCAAGGCCGTGTTTGTTCTGTCACCAGCTGCCTGCGAACGGGCCGAGGAATGGAGCTGCAGAGGTGCAGGAAAAGACCTGAAAGAAGACAAGAAGATAAACAAATTTTTGCGATCCTCAATGGTCTCAGATGTTTTTACCGCATCGTTGAGTTGCATTCTCGCTGACTATCTACTGGGGCGTGTTGGTGAACGGTTTGTGCTGGCCGAGTTTGAAGCGAGATCGCCTGGGTCCCATGGAGCAATAGCAGCCCTCCCAGAGTTTTTCCGGGGGCTGCCGTTGTTCATTTTGCCCTCTGAGAGTATGGGCTTCCTGCTGGAGCTCACGCGTGGAGCTCACAAAGGACAGGGCACAGCAGGACGGTGGATTCGAGCCAGGGAAATGAGGGCAGCATCATTGGTATTATCAGGGGCACTCTGTGACCTCACAGGACACACATGTGCAGGGCGTGTAGAGTCTGGAACAGAAGATGCCTGCGAAAGTGTCCCACTACAACCGGACCAGTCAACCACACCAGTCAACCCTACTTTTTACACCAAAAGCAGCACAAAAGGCTGAGTCTAAATCAGCTGCATGTAGCCAAAACTACACATTTTCAAAATTGAGTAGTCGGGGGGTTACCGGAACAAATAAATGATTAATTGGTCTTGAGGAAACCATGTAGAAGTAGGCTAGATTCGGTTTCACCTGACCCTAATCGGACATGTCTCTTAGGGGGCGTTTATATTAGAAAAGTGTTTCAAAACTGGTGGGTAGCGACCCAAAAATGGGTCACAGTTCTGTTCGGATAGGGTCTTGGAAAAGAAGAATGCCAGGGTTCTTCCTCAATTAAAATTTCTTTGGCAGCCACCCAAGTGAAATGTTGGGCCAATGAGGAAAATGTTATTATATTCATCTTGCGTTCTGTGCTTTATATGTGCTAAATATATTTTTAATCTAAAACGTGCATTTATGAGGTGCGATTTGCCTGGTTTTTGTGCAAGTGTGACACAAGCCATCACAGAACCACTTGCGCCAATGATCTGCTCTTCTTTAACCTACTGTATCTCTGGAACACTGTTGAATTTAAAGCTGCAGTATAAAACTTTCTAGCGACATCTGTGGTTGAAACCTAAAATTGCAAATAACTTGCGGAGGAACATTTTATGTGAGTTGTGTTTCTGCACCGCTCTTCTGCATCTCATGGTTTGAGCTTACCCGGACTTTGTATACGATCAATATGGAAATATTCACCTGCAGAGCTGGAGTCATGATGTGCTATTTTCACTTTGATATTATGTTATTCATTTAAACATTTACAACAGAAATATTACTTGCCTTGAGGGAGATAAATAATACTTTTAATTACATATTTTAGTATGATCATTCCAGTGTTTTATCCACCACACATTTATGTTTGTATTGTACTGTATCACTTTAAGAGGTGAAACTTGTGAAATGGCTGATACCAGTTCAATGAAAGACCATAACACTATGTCCAAAAAAGCATAGTCATACTACCATTTCCAAGAAACAAGGTAATACCATGGTACTTTTTTGTAAGCATTATAAAAGGCTCTGACACCATTTACATTTACATCAAACGAATGTTTTAAAAATGTTTGTGAATGGGTTTAAATCTGGTAAGAAGCTCAGCCAAACATTAACTTTTTTTTTTTTAATACCCTAAAGGGGCAGCATGTCCTGGGGGATACAAACAGTAAAATTTAAAATAAAAGCAATATTTTTAAGAAAAAACATGAAATTGTGTTATTTGGGCCCAAATGTGTCAAAAAGGTTTCTTTATGGTCTTGCCCTTTTTAGGGTTAAAGCAGAGTTATAGAATATGAGAAGTGTTTCCGGTTTTAGCAGACCTGTCTAATGCGGCATAACTATCAGTTGAGGGATAAATTAGGAGTATGCCTGGGTAAAGAGATGAGTCTTTAGTCTAGACTGAGATAGTGTGTCTGAGTCCCAAACAATGCTAGGAAGACAATTCTATAGTTAAGGAACCAAATAAGAAAAGGATCTACCTCCTTTTGTGAATTCTGATATTCTAGGTATTTTAAACGGGCAGAAATTTTGCAATTGTAGTGAACATAATGGATTATACCATGACAGAAGGTTGCTTAAATACTGTGAAACTAGACCATTAAAAGCTTTGTAAGTAATTAGCACAATTTTAAAATTAATACAAAACTTAACAGGTAGCCAGTGTAGCGAAGATAAAATGGGGCTGATATGATCATATTTTTTGGTTCTAGTCAGCACTCTAGCTGCTGCATTTTGAACAAATGGAAGTTTATTTATTGAACCTGCAGGACGTCCTCCCAGTAATGCATTACAATAATCTAGTCTTCAGATCATGAACACATGAATTTGTTTTTTGTCATCAGAAACACAGAGCATGTGTCTGAGGTGGGAGAATGATGTTCTACAAACATTGGAAATGTAATTTCCAAAGGACAGATTTCTATCAAACAAACAAACAAACAAACAAAAAAACACGTTTTTAACTTTAGAAAAAGATGTAACCACATCTGTCGAGAGACAAATTATGTACTAGCTTAAGCTTATATCTTATTTTAAGTGATTTTTGATCCAATAATCAATACCTCTGTTCTGTCAGAATTGAGTAGAAGGACATTTTCAGCCATCCTGTCTTTGATATCGTTGATACACTTGGCTAACTTGAAGAACTGGGGAATTTCATCAGTTCTTGAAGAAATGTAAAGCTGAGTATCGTCGGCATAACAGTGAAAACTAATTCCACGGTTCCTAATAATGTCTCCCAGGTGAAGCAAATACAAATGGAAAAGTAGAGGCCCTAAAACTGATCCCTGTGGCACTCCATACTTAATTTTAGCTTGTTCTGACAATTCCTCATTTACACAAAGTAGTAGCAGTCAGATAAATAGGACCTTTACCAAGCTTATGCCTGCCCACAAATTCCAACATAATTCTCAAGCCTATCCAAGAGAATGTCGTGATCTATAGAGTCGCAGGCAGCACTAAGATCTAAAAGCACTAGAAGAGAAAAGCAGTCATGTTTAGATGATAAGAGCAAGTCATTTGTAAATCTGACAAGTGTGGTCTCTGTACTATGATGGGACCTAAATCCTGACTGAGATTCTTCACAGATACCATTTCTCTGTAAAAACAAATAGTTGGGAGGACACTAGAATGCACTAGGAACTTTTCTAGTCTTTCCTACATAAATGGGAGATTTGATATTGGTCTATAATTAGCCAACTCTTCAGGATCAAGCTGTGGTTACTTTATAAGGGGTTTGATAACTGCCAGCTTAAAGAGGTCATTACATTAATATTTTTTTGAGATTCACTTATAATTTTAGTACAGTTTTTTGCACAAAAATAAGAGTCAAAATATATTATTACATTACCTTTTTTTACCCTGTCTTTGGCCCTCTGTCCAAGTGTTGCTGTTGTGTCCAGTATTGTTGACACTGCTACATTTTTCAATACAAGTTTCTTAGAAAAGCCTGAATCCTTTTTTTCTTAGAAGAATCATCCATGAATCCAACGAATCCAAACATTTATTCACACATTTACACGTTCAGGAACTTTGTTTGAATTAGTCACTCGTTCCTAATGTTGGGATTCTTTTGAAGGCAATGCAGAGATACAGTTTTTCCACAACCAGTAACACAACAAAATCTGTGGACCTAACTTTACTGTTTTCACTGGTTAAAAGCAAACTACAGTGAAAATAGTACCACTTTCAGTGTTGCAGTACCCCAGCTGCTTTCTCTCTATGCAAATGACACTCTACTGTGATGTTGTACTGTGACAATGTAGCCGATTTCAAAATGAGTAGTTTTTGCAGGGTGGAAACAATAAATGCTCTTTTTGAACTGGAGAGGAAGCTTTGAGTATTAAAATGTACAGTATGTTTTTATAGTACAATGACCTCTTATATGTCAAAATATACAGGTGCATCTCAATAAATTAGAATGTCGTGGAAAAGTTCATTTATTTCAGTAATTCAACTCAAATTGTGAAACTCGTGTATTAAATAAATTCAATGCACACAGACTGAAGTAGTTTAAGTCTTTGGTTCTTTTAATTGTGATGATTTTAGCTCACATTTAACAAAAACCCACCAATTCACTATCTCAAAAAATTAGAATATGGTGACATGCCAATCAGCTAATCAACTCAAAACACCTGCAAAGGTTTCCTGAGCCTTCAAAATGGTCTCTCAGTTTGGTTCACTAGGCTACACAATCATGGGGAAGACTGCTGATCTGACAGTTGTCCAGAAGACAATCATTGACACCCTTCACAAGGAGGGTAAGCCACAAACATTCATTGCCAAAGAAGCTGGCTGTTCACAGAGTGCTGTATCCAAGCATGTAAACAGAAAGTTGAGTGGAAGGAAAAAGTGTGGAAGAAAAAGATGCACAACCAACCAAGAGAACCGCAGCCTTATGATTGTCAAGCAAAATCGATTCAAGAATTTGGGTGAACTTCACAAGGAATGGACTGAGGCTGGGGTCAAGGCATCAAGAGCCACCACACACAGACATGTCAAGGAATTTGGCTACAGTTGTCGTATTCCTCTTGTTAAGCCACTCCTGAACCACAGACAACGTCAAAGGTGTCTTACCTGGGCTAAGGAGAAGAAGAACTGGACTGTTGCCCAGTGGTCCAAAGTCCTCTTTTCAGATGAGAGCAAGTTTTGTATTTCATTTGGAAACCAAGGTCCTAGAGTCTGGAGGAAGGGTGGAGAAGCTCATAGCCCAAGTTGCTTGAAGTCCAGTGTTAAGTTTCCACAGTCTGTGATGATTTGGTGTGCAATGTCATCTGCTGGTGTTGGTCCATTGTGTTTTTTGAAAACCAAAGTCACTGCACCCGTTTACCAAGAAATTTTGGAGCACTTCATGCTTCCTTCTGCTGACCAGCTTTTTAAAGATGCCGATTTCATTTTCCAGCAGGATTTGGCACCTGCCCACACTGCCAAAAGCACCAAAAGTTGGTTAAATGACCATGGTGTTGGTGTGCTTGACTGGCCAGCAAACTCACCAGACCTGAACCCCATAGAGAATCTATGGGGTATTGTCAAGAGGAAAATGAGAAACAAGAGACCAAAAAATGCAGATGAGCTGAAGGCCACTGTCAAAGAAACCTGGGCTTCCATACCACCTCAGCAGTGCCACAAACTGATCACCTCCATGCCACGCTGAATTGAGGCAGTAATTAAAGCAAAAGGAGCCCCTACCAAGTATTGAGTACATATACAGTAAATGAACATATTTTCCAGAAGGCCAACAATTCACTAAAAATGTTTTTTTTTGTTGGTCTTATGATGTATTCTAATTTTTTGAGATAGTGAATTGGTGGGTTTTTGTTAAATGTGAGCCAAAATCATCACAATTAAAAGAACCAAAGACTTAAACTACTTCAGTCTGTGTGCATTGAATTTATTTAATACACGAGTTTCACAATTTGAGTTGAATTACTGAAATAAATGAACTTTTCCATGACATTCTAATTTATTGAGATGCACCTGTAATTCTTTAAATGTTCAAATTTCATTCCTCATGTCATGACCCCTTTAAAGTTTCTTGGGACATGTCCTAAATATAGTAAGGAGTTCATAATCTTGAGAAGAGGTTCTGAGATTACAGGAAACTCCTCTTTTAGGAGCTTAGTGGGTATAGGATCTAGCATATATGTTGTTGCTTTTGGTGCTTTAATAATTTTTGTTAGCATTTTGTGAATTATAACAGCGAATTACTGAAGTGGCTTGTATTTAATAATACTGTATGAGACACTGTCTTCTGAGGTGCTGTGTCAGATGGTTCCATAATTCCAATTTTGTTTCTAAAGATTTACATTTTTTAGTAAAAAAAATCATAAAGTCAAATCTATCAGAAATGACTCAGGATATTTGAAATGAATACAAATGTAGAGATATTTAGATCATTTGGGGTAAGCCCCGTCCAACGGTTCAGCGCTCAGGTACTTGCTCGAACCGTCAGTTCCTGCTGGAAGGTGATGACAGCAGGGGAGAGGAGCTTACCCCTACGGCAGGATGGGACCTAAACTGGTAGTGTTGGGATGGTGGGGGGTGAAAACTATGAGGCATTATGAGCGATGAAAGGCAGCTGTGAGAGCTTATAAAGCAGAGGCTGGATTATGATTAGATGAGATGCCTGATTGAATGAAAGCATAAAAATCCCGAGTCTTCCTGATAGAACTACAGTTTATGATTCCATTTCTATAAAAAAAAAAAAACTCAGGATGATTAAAATTAATACAAATGTAGAGATATTTAGATCATTAAGTGTAAGCCCTGTCCTACGGTTCAGCACTCAGATACTTACATTTACATTTAGTCATTTAGCAGATGCTTTTATCCAAAGTGACTTACAAATGAGACACGTAGCAAGCAATTAGTCATACAAAGATTAACAACATCTGCAGTGTAGGACTGCCAAGTTCTCACAGTGGCTTGAGTAGTAAAGATGCTAGCACAGAAGAAAGAGACAGACAAGGATTTTTTTTTGTACAGTAAGTGCAGGTTAAGTGCAGTAGTAAGTGCAATTAGTGTAGGTTGGTTAAGTGCTCATGGAACAGATGTGTTTTCAGCTGGTTCTTGAATGTTGATAAGATACCAACAGATTGTGTGGAGGTTGGAAGTTTATTGCACCACAAAGGAGCAGAGAAAGTGAATAATCGTGAAATGGACTTTGAGCCTCTTTGTGATGGGACCACCAGGTGTTGCTCATTCATAGACCACAGAAAGTTGGAGCATAGACCTGAAGAAGTGAATTGAAGTAAGAGGGTGCAGTTCCATTGGCTGTTCTGAAAGCCAGAGTCAAAGCCTTAAATTTGATGCGGGCAGCTACAGGTAGCCAGTGGAGTGAAATCAAGAGTGGGGTGACATAAGCCCTTTTTGGCTGATTGAAGACAAGATGTGCTGCTGCATTCTGGACCATCTGCAGTGGCTTAATTGTGCTAGCTGGAAGCACAGCCAACCAAGCATTGCAGTAGTCCTGTCAAGAAATGACCAGAGCTTGGACCAGGAGCTGTATAGCATATTCAGACAGGAAAGGTCTGATTTTCCTGATATTGTAAAGCACAAATATGCAAGACCGGGCAATATATGATATGTGTGCAGTGAAATTAAGCTGGTTGGTGTTAGTGTAGTTGAACCAAGATGAAAAATGAGGTTGTGGTCAACAGATGGGTTAGCTGGGATCACAAGGAGTCTTGTCAAGGTTAAGCTGAAGGTGTCGTTCCTTCATCCAGGCCAAAAAGTCCGAGAGGCAGGCAGAGAAATGAGCTGAGACAGTAGGGTCATCAGGCTGGAACGACAGGTAAAGCTGCGTATCATCTGTGTAGCAGTGATAGGAAAAGCCATGTGCCTCAATGACTGGTCCGAGTGATGTTGTGTACATCGAGAAGAGGTGGAGTCCAAGCACTGATCCTTGAGGAACCCCAGTGGTCAGCTGGTGTGTCTTGAACACTTCTCTTCTCCAGGAGACCTTGAACGATCTGCCTGTGAGATATGACTCAAACCATCCTAGCGCAGTTCCTGTGATGCCCAGATCAGAGAGTGTGGACAGGAGGATCTTGTGGTTCACTGTGTCAAAGGCAGCAGACAACTCAAGGAGGATAAGGATAGATGATTTGGCGTTAGCTCTTGCAGTCGCAGGGTTTCAGCTACTGACAAGAGGGCAGTCTCTGTTGAGAGTCCTTTTTTGAATCCAGACTGATGTCTGTCAAATAGGTTGTTCTGTGAGAAAAAAGCAGACTGTAAAGGATCTCTGTTCACTCGGGAAAGGAGGACACGGGAGCCAGATACACATTCAACAATACTTTAATTAGATAGAATATCAAACTGAAAACACAGCAATATAAACACACACAGAGCAGCCGCGTGTCTCTCTCTCTCCCTCTCTGGCATCCCTGGCTCCTCCTTTTATCTCTTTTCTGCTGATTGGGCAACACAGCACCAGGCGTGCATCCTCTCGGCCCAGCCACGCTCTCCTCCACCAGTACCAGGTTTCGGCACCAATATAAAGGATCTCTGTTCATCTGGGAAAAGAGGATGTGGAAGCCGGATCCACATTCAACAAGACTTTAATTAGACAAATGCTGAACTGAAAGCATAACATCACAGACGTCGACATACACACACACACCTCCGTGTCTCTCTCTCTCTCGTGCGTGTCCCCAGCTCTTCCCATATTTCCCTCCTGCTGATTTAGCAACTCAATGCCGGTGTGCATCCTCACAGCCCGGCCATGCCCTCCTCCTTGTCACACTCCTCCACCGCCTGATTCAGGCCGGGGCACCATCCAGACTGGCTTCTGGCCATTCCGCCACCCAATGGTCCTCCCCGCCTCCTGAAAATCTGAGAGAGACAAGGAGAGGGAGGGGAGAGAGAAAGAGCGAGCAGGAGAGACAGAGAGAGATAGAGGAGAGTGAGAGAAAAGAAAACGCTCTTCTTCGGCTCCCGCGGGCACGCCACCCACCCGGTCCTCAGCCGCTCTTCTGCCCCCTGGCGGATGCCAGCGGTTCCTCAGGCTCCTGGCGGACGGCAACGACTCCTCCGTCCCCTGGCGGACAGCAACGGATCCTCCTTCTCCTAACGGATGGCAGCAGCTCCTCCATCTCCTGGTGGGCGGCAGCGGCGAGTTCTCCCGGACAGTGTGCCCTTCCTCCTTTCCCAGGTTTTGGCACCAATGTAAAGGATCTCTGTTCTTCTGGGAAAGGAGGAAGCGGGAGCCGAATCCACATTCAACGAACTTTAATTACAACACAACATTAAACTGAAAACACGACAACATAAAACACTGACGCACACACACTCGGCTTCGTGTGCATCTCTCTCTCTCTCTCTCTCTCTCTCTCTCTCTGGCATCCCTGGCTCCTCCTTTTATCTCTCTCCCGCTGATTGAACAACTCAGTGCCGGGCGTGCATCCTCTCGGCCTGGTCACACCCTCCTCCTCGTCACACATACAACTTGCTTGAACTGTCAGCTCCTGCCAGAAGGCGATGACAGCAGAGAAGAGGAGCTTACTCCAATAGGAATTAAAACCTAATTTCAAACCTATGCCCCCAAAAATAAAACACAAAACTTTTAAATTACACTCAGGACAACAACCAAGTCTTCCGAAGGTGAGGGACAAATCTGAGAGAAGAGGAAATATAAATGATTGATGTGAACATATTTGTATATGATTATACAAACATACCACTATTGAGCCAAACCCTGCAGAAGGGTAGGCTAGCTTATGAGAATGTTTGAGCCCCTGCAAATGGGTGAGCCTTGTTTGTGCAATATCTTTGAAGGGTAACAAATGCCTGTGATTGGCCTTTGCATTGTGATTGAGCCCTTACAAAAAGGCGAGCATGGTTTGTGCAATATCTCTGCAAAAGGACAAAAAACATTTGCGTTGAGCCCTACGATAAGGGTGATGTAATTTGTGCAATATCCCTGCAGTAGGCAAACATTTTGGCAGTTAACTATGATATATTATGAAAAGTAAACATTAAGGTCAAACTTATAAAATATTAATGGAGTCCTAGGAATGGAAAATGCCTTTAAATTGTTTTCTTTCTATTTTAAATCTTAGATGATCGAAAGGTCATGGGATTGGTGAATGCCATAAGATGCAGATCAAAAAAAATAATGATGTGATGCTTGATACAGAGGCTTCTGATGAAGCCTGTGTCACACCAACAGTACATATGCATAATCCATGACGTGTGAAGCTTCAAACGATTGAATATTCGGTATACTGAATATTCAGTGAAATAATGCAAATACCTTACTTACCTGCTACTAAATGTTACTGCCCTGACCACATGCACAT